>NC_090239.1:28792892-29107059 GCF_024489055.1 Chanodichthys erythropterus
CTGTAAAGATGGTTGTGCATGGAAATCCCAGTAGGTCAGCAGTTTCTAAAATACTCAGACCAGTCCGTCTGGCAGCAACAACCATGCCACATTCAAAGTCACTTAAACCACCTTTCTTCCCCATTCTGATTCTCACTTTGAACTTTAGCAGGTCTACATGCCTAATTGCATTGAGTTGCTGACATGTGATTGGCCGATTAGTTTCAGTTAATTGTGGCATGTTGCATCCTCTTTGTTTCTCCATCTATGTGAAGCTGATGAAGCTTCTTAAAAGGTGGCTGTGTGATGAGCATTTTCTTTAAAAGGTGGGTTTGTGGCCAACAATTTGGCAGATTTTTCAGACATTTGACCCCCAGGCCAATGTAATGGTATTCGTATATATACAAAGCTTAAGATCTGTAGTTGACACGCTGTACCCAATAGTTACCATTTTTGTAAAAATGCTTTAATATTTCATGCCTAACCACTGACATGGTTACTTAAATCTGGATACATTTGCTTTGATATAAAACCCATTCTACCCACCATGTAGAAAATCTACTCTGACATTTATTGTATTATAATAACAAATAATGGATTGATTGTATACTAGAGACATTTATTATAAAGTCACTTATAAAGATGTATTGTAAAGATTTATTTAAATATTTATTTAGTGGCAATGCACTGACGCATCTTACCTAGCTTTAGCATGTGATCAGGAAAGTTTTACATTGCATGTTTAAAGCTATGTAAAAAAAAAAAAAAAAAATTAAGAAAGGCAGCACATATTAAGCCTGTTCTCTGACTACATTTTCTCTAAGATAATTAAAAATGACATGGCTCTGCATAAGTAAAAGGGGTGTTGAGTAAACCTCATCCATCATAAGCTGATAAAGAGTTTAGAGGTCTCCACCCATGTTTCTCAAGAGAGAAGCGAAAGACCCAGAGGATGCTGGGAGAGGCTACAGTGTGATAAGCTCATCCTGTCTGATGGCACAGATAACCAAACATATCCCCCCCCCCCCATCTCTCTCTCTCTATTACTACAGAAATATTACATTTCTTTCAATGTTGAAAACTGTTTTTGGGGTTTAATAATTGTGTGTAAACGGTTAAATTTTATCAGGATTCTTTGATGAACAGAAAGTTCTAAAGAACAGCCTTTATTTGAAATGGAAATTCCAAATTTTTGAATGGTAGTTATGGGGTTCCACAAAAATATTAAGCAGCACAACCGTTTTCAACATTGATAATAATAAGAAATGTTTCTTGAGCAGCAAATCATCATATTAGAATGATTTCTGAAGGATCATGTGACACTGAAGACTGGAGTAATGATGCTGAAAAGTCAGCTTTGCATCAAAGGAATACATTACATTTTGAAATAGGGTTAGATTGTAATATTTAACAATATTAATTTTTACTGTTTTTTTTGTAGATCAAATAAATGCAGCCTTTGTAAGCATAAGAGACTTAACAAACCTTAATGACTCCAAACTTTTTAATCGGTAGTGAATAATCCGGAAGCTCAAGCGTTTGAGGTTTGTTCTCGAGTGTGTAGCAGCTTTGGTTGAGCTTCACTGATCAATGTTTACCTGAGAGTTAAAGTCTGTTTGTCATAAGAAGCGATCGATTCTCTTCAAAAAAATGTGGACTAAACCACTCGATTCATATGGATTAGTTTTACGATCTATTTATGACGTTTTTGAAGCATCAAAGTGGTAAAGGCAGTCAATGGGAGGAAATCTGACAGCATTCCGTCATCAAATGTCTTAATTTGTCTTCTGAAGAAGAATGAGTCTTACGGGTGTGGAATGACATGAGGGTGAGTAATTAATTACATCATTTTCATTTTGGTGTGAACTAACCCTTTAAATATTGATCATTTTATAAATTTATGTATTTTAAAATTGGTAAAAATTTCCTTCTTTATATTCACTTAATGACAAATTCTGTGGAAAACAGCCCGTGGACCGTTTTTAACCAGCCTTTTCTGTTTAATTTTGAACAAGGGTTTCCTGTAACAGTGTAACATTGATGTGGTAAATACAGACATAATTTTCCAGACCAGTGAGGCACCATTCTCTCTCTGTTATGGTTAATATGACTTGTTAG
This sequence comes from Chanodichthys erythropterus, assembly GCF_024489055.1. Lineage (NCBI taxonomy): Eukaryota > Metazoa > Chordata > Actinopteri > Cypriniformes > Xenocyprididae > Chanodichthys > Chanodichthys erythropterus. Next base: position 28,794,990 of record NC_090239.1, read on the forward strand.
TACACTCACCTTCCTTTGAAAATTATTTGGTTAAACATTCTCCTTCTAAACGGCTGTCGGCCCTTTTTCCTCTTTTATGGTGAACAGATTTTCATTTCTTTCCTGACAATATGACTCACTCACTGCATGAATTTCTCTCATCCGTTCAGATTTAGAACGTGCCGCAGAGGATCAAATTTTAAAAAAAGATGCAGTCCATAGATGAATATATTAAAACTACTTGTACAAAGAACAGGATTTGGAGTTTACTTCTTTTTGTTTGTAATGGGCCCTATTGGCCCCTAGAATGGCTCCCCTCCTTTTTATCCCATTAGTCCACTCACTGTGGTCATTCTACACAATAACACAAAAAATGGGAAGAGTTGTCACAATCTGCGTCAACCAAGTTTTGAGAAATTACAGCTCTGGAATTTGTCTTATTTCCAAGATTTATTCATATACATGTACTGCCAAGAAAACATGTGACTAAACAATCAAGCTTTATGAACAGGATGTGTTACGCAAGACAGCTGGTGCAGAGACCTCGTTCTGATCCACAAAGAGTATTTACAGAACATGGATACAAAACAGTCCAGTGCAGAAGATACAGATACAAGCACATGTGCATGGCTCTAAATGCTAATGAATAAGAGCTGACAAATAATATTATTTCATATATACACATCTTTAAGAACTGTAAAAACCTAATTTTTATAGGGATAAATTGTGCTTGGAGTCAATTGTTTTATTTGTGATATTGCAATGAAACATGCTAAATTGTGCCAACATAATTTCTGGCCAGGCTGTCATACAAAGAAATTATGAACACAGGCGTTTCTTAAATATGCCAAGGTGTTTGACGTGTGGATTCCATTTTTGAGGTCGATTAACAGTTTACACAACATTATGCATATTTTCAGTAGTTGAGGTGATCAAAGTTCACCAGTTTACAGAGGATTTATGATTGCTTCAACCACTATTGCAGTAAATTCTAGGTCCACTTTTTGTGTGTCTTTGCATGCTCCGTTTTTCCCCATTTCCCATGATTATACAGACCAAATGTCCCTCCTGAGCTATCTGAACACTTCACTCCAGCAGTGTTGATGGCAGTGCTGCTATTGCCTGCTGTGTCCAGAGCTCAGTAAATGTGTGACTCCAGTGCACACAACGTTGTGGCTTTACCACTGAGCTTTCATCCCCTTCGGCCCACTCTAAAGCTGCTGACCATTAATTAAAACCTCTAAAAACACGAGGCTTAGGCACTGGCCTTACCAAAGCTCATCATCAGCTGAAATGGCTGTATATATACACACATTGCCTGACCAAAAGAAGTCTTTGTTATGTTTATACAGTTCTTTTAACCCTAATTGATGGAGTGTGTAACAACCATGTAGGACGATGGATCTCTGATCTCTGTAGGAGGATCATGGCCATATTCCAGGATGACAATGTCAAGATAATCAGGCTCAAAATGAGAAAGAATGGTTGGGAGGGATCATTAAGAATAATAATCACACATGAATTGGCACCTCAGAGTCCAGGCCTTTAATTCATTGAAAGTCTTTGGAATATGCTGGAGTAGACTTTACAGAGTGCTTGACTCTTGCATTGTTAATATAAGATCTTGACTTATTGATGTAAATAATATCACATTTACTTACATCAAGAGGTGCATAATTTTTTGGTCAAGCTCTTGTACTGACAATGCAAGAGTCGAGCACTCTGTAAGGTCTATTCTCGTCGTGTCTGAGATAATTAATGCGCAGTGCAGCATCAGATGCCAAAAGCTCAGTCAGTTTTTGCTTTCACTTGAATTGACTGGTTTGAGACTCCTTCACTGGCATTACTTCAATGCAAAGTTTGCAAATTGCACGTGTTATATCCACGGGCTCGCCTTTTGGGTGAAATATTTATACGTGACGTGATATTTTTCTTCATCACCAACTCCATCTTTGCTCTCAAAATCATGGGCGTAGGTTTGGTCTCAGCTTTGGTGGGGACACACCCCCCATCCCCCACGACTGTTGGCAATACAGAATATCACAATACAGAAGTGAATCTACTTCATCTCATTATATTGTATCCTGAGTCAGGATTCCTGACCCTGATATACCATCCATACTGTCCCTAAAGAGCTAGTGTAACTGTATAATCTCAAAAATGCACTCTCAAAAAATAAAAATAAAAACCTGAGACTGTAATGCTGCACAACCAAACGTTTTATTAACAAAAATAATTATGTACACTAGTATTTAATACTAACAAAAACTCTGCCACAAGGAAACAAATCTAAATAAATAAATATAATAACCTTTTTATAATAACCTTTTCAGATCCACCGATTCTAAGTTGACATTCAGTTACTTGCTAACGTAGCATTCTATCATCCTGGGTAACGCATACTATTACCAGTTAATAATATTTTCCACAGTAGAATCTGCATTTGAAAGCCTGGTCAGTCACTACTGCTAGTTTATTTGTGTGGCTAGCTAGTTATTTTGCCTACTTACACTCTGACTCTGCTTTATGAAAAAGCTTCGTATGTCCCCTTTCTTCTTCTTGGGTGGCATCTACAAAGTACAAAAAGGGGCAAAACACCGGAATATTAAAATGTTTTTACTCTGGCCTTTGTATGTGGCAGAGAGACAGCCCTGGTAACGCGTCGTCAACATACACACACACCACCCGCTCGCTGCTAGTGCAAGCACAAAAGTAGTCCCGGCCCGCGCGTGTAGCCTGTCAGATACCCCGCCGCCAAATTACGGCGTTTCTTATACTTTCGTCGTCCTGGCCATTAGAATCGATCCAAAAAGCAGTTCAAAGGAGCTTGCTAAATATTGGTGGGGACAAATTTGTCATCTCAAAATATTGATAGGGACTAGTACCTAGCGTCCCCCCCTAAACCTAAACCAAAATGACAGAAAAAAAAGATCTAATTTCCCACAAAAATAAAACAAAGTAATAATAATATTAATTAATAATAATAATTTGTTACATTTATATAGGACTCAAAGCACTTTACATGGAAACGGGGGAATCTCCTCAACCACCACCAATTTTGTAGCATCCATCTGGATTTGACGGCAGCCATATTGCGCCAGAACGCCCACCACACACCAGCTTATTGGTGGAGAGGAGACAGAGTGATGAAGCCAACTAGTATATGGGGATCTTTAGGTGGCCATGATAATGGACAGAGGGCAATGGGCAAATTTGACCAGGATGCCAGGGTTACACCCCTACTCTTTTTTCGAAGAACATCCTGGGATTTTTAATGACCACAGAGAGTCAGGACCTCGGTTTAACGTCTCATCCGAAGGACTGTGCTTTTTGTCAGGACCCACACAGACCACAGGGTGAGCACCCCCTGCTGGCCTCACTAACACCCCTTCCAGCAGCAACCTAGTTTTCCCAGGAGGTCTCCCATCCAAGTACTGCTACAGGGTGATATGGCTGCTGGCATAGTAAGTAAATAATTAAATAAACAAGTAAATAAGTCAATTAATGATAAGTAAACTATTGCTCCCACCAACCCCCCAATACATTTTATATTATATAATACATACATACACATATATATATATATATGTTACTTTCTTGTGTTATCCTCATTTCTCATGCAAAAAGACAAGGGCTATCTCTTTAAGGACAGCAGTGTTTGGGTTTTACACAGGAAGTAAAGTTGATTCAAAAGAGCTGGTAGAGAGTGGAACAACCACCTCTGAACTTGTTAGGTGAGTCAGAATGCAAAGCCATTCTGACACTTCAACCCCAGCGGTTCTGCTTAATATTACACAGCAAACACAACCCCCCACACAATTCACAAGTTCCATGACGTGAATGTGACAGCAGATAACACCTTAAATTCAAAAATAGACCTACTTTGGACCTTGCAACATTCTCACACCAAAAAAAGCCCCTTATATCTGCATGACTAGGTATAAATACAATTAGAGTTGCCACAACTAATCGATAATAATCATACAATAATAATTCTAATTCTAAACTGGCTTTTAATGTCTGATATGTAATACAAGAAATTGTATTTTTTTAATGAGAGTAATAACAGTATATCGAGTATAATTGTAAGATCGTATAGATGAGTGAATGATCTCTTTCTCAATTGTTTACGTTCACTTAATACATACCCAACTGTGTTTATGAGAAAACTTGCCGAGACGGGTATTTTGACAATTTTGTTTATATGTGTCTGTTCAAGTGCAAGGAGATGCAAAAGAGAAATCAATTTGGTGTTTGCGTGCTGTCTGAAACACACCTCTGTGTGCACAGATAACAGCATGCAAGTACCAAATTGAGTTCTCTTTTGCCTCTTCTTGCACTGAAATGGTTTAAAATCGCTTGAATGTGTAAATTGGCAAGACAAAGCATGTGCAACTGATAAACTTTCACTCCATGATGGTTAATCGTTGCAATTAATCTGTGAATCACGTGTGTACAAACTGTGGGGTCTGGTACGTACGAATCAGATCAACTACGATCCGTTTAACCCATAATAAACACCTATTGTAGGAGAGCTCCAAAACAAAATTAGGAGCCTTTAATATAACATAATAGGGGCAGTTTAATTCACTTATTCATTAGAAGATAATCCGAGATGATCAATAAAACCAACATTTTAAAGAAGAAAACATACCCTCATCCCCAGAACCAAGAAGCCAATCTCCTCCATCAATGGGTATTTCCTGATTTGCTGTTCCCGTTTCTCCTGTGAAGCGAAGGGATCATAGCTCCTCTGGCCGATCTTCACATCCATGATGCACGGCTTCTGAAACCTGCGCGTCACATCCTCCAACTTGAGGTACAGGTCTGTGGAAGAGAGCGAGCAGATATGCTTTCTAAACTCATGCTGTATATCGACCAATTTCCTGATCGCTCCATGCACCCATCTGTGTACCTGTGGGAGCGTCTGGCGAGGACCACGTGCCATAGTACTTGGGAAGGTGCGCTTGGAGGTCTACAAGACAGGGGTCGCAGTGGTCATCGGCATACACCTAGAGTAAAAAAAAAAATAAAAAAAAAACAGAATCACACTGTGAAATTTCAATAGTATTAGAATGGATACATGACTTGCACCTACCTCTACCTTGATACAACAAACATAAGAAATAGCAAATAAAAGAAATAAAATAAATCATCACACCATTTCTGCCATATATACGTACACATTTTCAGATTGTATGGTTGCTTTTTTTAAAAGCCACATGATTGGCAATACAAATAAAGTTTAAATCCCTAGAACAACAGGGGAGTAGGAGGCCCTTCACTGTTGTCCACAACGCATTAGTGTTTGCACTACAAATACAATGATGTAACGTGTTTTTGGCTATGCTCCCTATTTCAGTGATTAGATAATGAATCATTTTGAACCCCATTTACACGTTTGTTTAGTACTGATCACTTGTCACCAGATCTCTCTATTGGGCAGACATTTTGGCCACCTGATCAAAAACATTTTTTATACCAGACCTGTACAGCATACACACAAAAAGTGGTTATTTCATGAAGTTCTAACTTTTAACTTTAATGTGCTATTTATATTTGATTTGACCCTTGATGCAACTTAGTGATAAATCATAAATCATATTTTCGAAAGCAATCAGTTAATTCAGAAGTTACTAAATGAAGCACCTTTTTATATATATCCTGACTACAGACAGCATTAAACCATCAACATTAAATGTTTATTCATTCTCATGAATTCCTCTTTTGAGATCAATTATTTATTAGACTTGTAGATATAATATAATATAATAAACTGAAGCATATAGATCTCAATTTAAAAGCTAAAAAAAATAAAAATTAAAAGTGAATGTGAATACTTTTCTAGTTATCTAAACATCCCTGAAACCCACCCACACAAAAATGTACACAATATTTAAAGTGAGGTATGTAACAGGTATTTTGAGTTTGCACACCTGTGGTGGGTATGTAATTGTAAATGTCAGTTTTGTTATAGTTCTGTGCCAATCATCTGTTATTTCCACCACTTAATCATTATATTAATATATATTATATTATATTATATATATATATATATATCTCAATTGGTACAGTTAAACTTTAATGATAATCATTTTACTTTTAGAATAGACTTATAGATCGATTCTTGGGATTTAAGAATTAATATCGGTTCATAAAAATGAGAATTGACTCAAATTGAGAAATCATTATTTTCAACCCAGCCCTACACCAGTTCATTCTTTGATCTTGCTTAAGGCACATCAAGGTATTTAGAGTTAGAGCAATAACTAAAATTTCATGGTTATAGTTATCGTCCTTGGCGCAAACAGGCCTTTACAAAAGTAATTTCTGTGGGTGAATTTTCCTCTACGTAATCTGTGCCTTTCTGGTATCCATGCACATTTGATGAAATACAGCATATTAGGATACAGGATATATAACTTTATATTTGACAGGACCCTGGGTTATTACCGAAGCAGTATCAGCCGATACGATCAATAATACTGATCACCAAAATAAATAATAGTATTTTTAACAACAATGTATTTTAAAGTAAAAAGAAATTAAGTGATGAGAAAGTATCATGAATTCACAACTCTTTGTTTATTGGCAAGCAACATGTGCAACATATTCCATTCACTCTCTTAGAGGTGATTAAGAACAGCTTAACAAATATAGCATTTCTGTGAGAAAAACAAAAAAAACAAAAAAACAGAACAGTCTGTATGTGTAAAACAACACTGCATAGTCTTCACTGTATAAATTAAATCTAGATGAATACTACTAAATCTACTAAAGACCAATGAGTGACTTTCTTTGTCTTTTATTGTTTGAACTTTAAAGGGTTAGTTCACCCAAAGATGAAAATAATGTCATTTATTACTCATCCTCATATCGTTCCACACCCGTAAGACCTTTGTTCGTCTTTGGAACACAAATTAAGATATTTTTGATGAAACCCGATGGCTCAGTGAGGCCTCTATTGAGAGCAAAGCCATTCAAACTCTCAAGGTCCATAAAGGTACTAAAAACATATTTGAAACACTTCATGTGATTTCAGTGGTTCTATCTTAATATTATAAAGCAACAAGAATACTTTTTTGACGACATGAGGGTGAGTAATAAATTACATTTTTTTTCATTTTTGGGTGAGCTAACCCTTTAATGACACAGATGGCAGCAGGAATATTAGGCTGATATCACTTTAAGGACAAATGCAATATACCGTTACATATGCAGGTTATTTCCCAACTGTTTATGTTCACTTAAGATAACATATGGTGTTTAAGTGAATACTCACCAAACCACACATTTTTACATATTTCATATTTCTTTTAACAGTGAACCCGAGGCTCAAAGTTCATTGTGCTTGTCCGTGTTCCACTCGCACATGCACAGAAAGCCCCTTGGGGAACATGAACGGTATCTCTTTTAAGGGTTAATGCAGTGTTAATAATTTTTTTTTATAAATCGAGCACGTTCTGCAGTTTAGCAACAGTAGACTGTATTTTACGACAATCACTGATCTAGCCAATTTGGAAGGAAAGAAATGCACTAAAATATCACAGCCCTAGTTTCTTGCTGTCATTGCTGTAGGGTTGCTGTCGATGCAATGTCTCAGCTCTCTGTAAAGACGTTGCAAATTTATTGTCCTTTTCAGACGCCTGGGTGAACTGCCAGACCGGTGAACACAGCGAAGCAATTTTAGCTGCACATAGAAAAATTGCCTTCTGTGTTTTGCGTCATCTGATTGGCCTTAATAGAGACCACCGATCAAACTATATAAAGCTATAACGATTGGTGCCCGATCAATCGGAGCACATTTATTATCCAGGTGCAATTTACTTGTTTTTTTATAATGTAAAGGACTAGTCAAAACGATTGTGGCAATTAACAGCGTGTCACAGATGCTTTTGCCAGATCTTAACCAATCTTGAACCCAGAACATTCCTGTAACACTCACCATGCCGTAGAACTGCATCTCTCTGGGTCCTCTTGGAGGAGGCTGCAGCTGTTTCAGGACCGTACCATCAGGATGTTGCAAGATACCTATGATTGAAAAACAGCTCAATCATTACAGTTATTATGATCGCACTGCACAGGCCATACCAATAAGCACATGCTAACATTCAAAAAGAAATACACATTTGTTCATTCAGAGCTGTTTAAGTGAGAGACTGTGCATACTGGGTCCTTTTGAAGCTTATATGATGGGATGATGATAGCAGCGAGTGTAAATGACATCACAGCCTGGCCTCTATGCTGCTGAGAACTAGGTTGACAGGGCTTAGAGATTACGGTCATAGACGGTGAAGCTCTGGATTTAGGTCAGGCTCCCCCTCTTTAAAAATAGCCATTTTAAAAGCTATTCACATCAATGGTAAACAAAAGCAAACATGACAAGAATAAATTATTGATGTCAAACATGTGATCAACCAGGGGGAATTTATTACCAAGGCCTTTATTTAAATTAATACTATACGTCTCTATTATGCAAAGTGATTTGCGACATTCAGTACATCTAATGTATATATTTACACACTATTGATTTTACCCTAAAGAAAGTAATAAATTGCTATATTTTGCATAATAAATAAAATTAAGCTTGTTTCATGACTATTATGAATATCTTTTTTGCATTGGAACAATATGTTGATGACAATTATGCACATTTCCCCCCTTATTCTCACCACTGTAATGCATCTGAATTGTTTAAATTTTTAGTTTTTCAATTTTATAACCTTGAATGATTATTCTCATTCATAAAAATGTAAAACTGTACATTTATGATGGAAAATTGTTCATAAGGACTGAGTTAAGTAAATAAATAATGAAGTAAAAATAAAAATACAGTAATAAAAAAAAATTCCTGTCCAAGCACAATGATTGTTTTATCAAAATAAGCAGAAATTACCACAATATATTATATAAATAACATATTTTTACATTTTTTTGCATTAGTGAAATACTTAATTTTCATTAAAATAGTGTCTGCACACAATTTAATTAAAATAATACATAAAGTATGAATCAATAGATCACAATGATTTATTTAATTAAAATAGATAAATTACTAACACACACACATCTAATTATAATATAATAAATACTATACTATATATAAAATATATAAATATATATATATATACACACACACACACTATTTTAATCAATCATGGTGATCTATTGATTTATTTTATTAAAATTATACATAAATAATTGCTATATTATTTTAATAAAATAAATAATTGTGTGCAGACAGTATTTAATGAAAATAAAGTAATGCATTTTTTTTAACAAACGTTACAATTTAGTATAGATTCTTATGCAAAAAAAAAATTTTGAAATAAAATTTTGAAGAAGTGCTTGACACGCTTCGCGAGGTGCAAAAATAAAGAACTATAGTGGACACAAATGCAAATCTTTGCTGTGTATCACTGCATTGGCCAAATTCTGTTTCAAACTGTGCTACAAATGACTCACTATATGGGTCATACATGTAGAGGTTTTTTGCATGTCATCAACATATTAGCGTGTCATGAGACAAATCCAACTGAGTCAGCAGTGTCTATACAGATACAAACAAAGCCTTTTTTTAATAAATCTGTAGTTACATCAGGAAAAGCATATTTGAAAATATTACTAATATGAGACCAGGGTTAGTTGTCACATAGGCTGTATGTCAGTAACTATAAGATTTGGTGTCAAATGTATATATATAAAAAATAAAAAATACACAAATGATTGCTTTCCTTTTAGCAGTGCTTTTATATGATGGTTTCAAACTCCCAAAGTGGAAAAATGCCTTAATTACAATTAATTTATAAGTTAAATTCATCAGTACTAAAAGCTCAATATCACTTTGTTTTTGTAATATATGAATAACTGTTGGGTAAATTAAAGTACAAATTAAACCATAATTTCAGAGAAAGGTCAACAATATGTCAAAAGTAATGTATTATTTTCCATAAATTCACATCATATTCAAATTGGCATAATTGTTTTTTTTTTTTAATGGGAATTTTATACATTTTGTTAATACATTTTAAACGATACATTAAATATGTAAATGTTTAATGCATAACGTAACATTTATTTTTAATTTTGTCTTTATTACATTTTTGCATTTTCATTTATGATTTTGTGCCTCAATTATTTTACAGTTTAATTTTAACTGCAAATCACACGAAAGACTGTTTAATGACAAGTTCCCATTGTGACAACTTACCCCATATAGTGTGACAGCATGTTGTCACAAAAGGTCAACTGTATCTTGTTTCCTGGGTAATAAAGGTAATAATTTGTTCAACAGCTTTATACAAATAATACTTTAAGGTATGTGCAAATACAGAAACTGACCCTGAGAAATATGGACTTAGGTAAAAATTGTGACAACCAGCTCCGGTCTCCAGTGTACAATATCAGGTCAATTTCAAATAACAGAAACAAGGTTCAAATAAAAAAAGGAATTACATCAAATGTGTACTGACCCACTTTATCAACGCCATACTTGTGTCCGGCCACCTGATGAGAGAGCGGCACGCAGCCGTTCAGGTGAGCGCTCTGCGCGCCCTCCGGTAAACACGAGCCGCGGGTCATTAACGGACGCGCGAGCTCCAGCCTCCCCACCGCCACAGAAGAGTCCATTATGATGCCGAGACCGAAGACTTCACTGCAATGGCTCTTTATTTCTCTAAACTGTCTACACACAAAATCTCATATTGATCGCACACCCTCGACGCGTCATCCTGATGTGTGTGAGCGATCGCGTGCCATCAGTCACGGCGCCCACGCTCGCAACCATATAACGAGCTTTTCACCTGGGCCACATCCCACTTCCTGACTTCAGAGATGTTTACACTCCTCCCGCGGTAATTGGTATGAGATGGTAGATACGGAACGAGCAGGGTACAAAGATCGACACGATATTCTGGCGGAGTTAGTCATATCGCACGGGAACTCACAGTTCTGCGAAAGCTTCGCTGTTTGTTTCCGCCCCGCACAAGCTGACGCGCGTCCCCGAGAGACACGCTGCGGGTGATGTCACGACGCACAGCGAGCTGAAACGTCACGTAATAAGTCGAGTTCTTTTCTCTTCTTTTTCGTTAAACGACCACACTGGGTACCTTTTCGGGAATATGATAATATTATGGGGATAAAGTGAAGTCTAACATGGAAACATTTTCTAATAACGATGAATGGCTGGCTCGCCTTAATTGTAAACACTTCCGGGTAGGAAAAAAAAAAAAAAAGAAAAAACGTATAATCATCGGATACGATAAAAGTCTGTTTATGTTGCTGAATGTTCAGTTATTGTGTTACTAATGAGAAAGCTGATAAAAAACTAACTGTACTAAACAAACATTGAGATGGAAAATATTTTACATAACGATATGATTTGTGTTCTCAAAGTACTGGGTAATTAAGAAAATCCCTCAGGCATAATTTGTGAAATTCTACTGGGAATATCATTGTAATTATGGATATATGAGGACCTGTTTATAAACATCAACTAAATTTATAGCTAAATATGTGAATACCTATGGGGATATATAAATTAGCTTCTAATTACGTTTTTATTGTAATTTTAATGGACAGAGAATGTTTCAGAAAGCAACAGAAATTGACTTTAGGATGGATATGTAATATGCCAGAATAATTTTGAAATCAGAGACATTGAATATTACTAGTGGAAATAGAGGCTGCTTGTGGAACGTGTGTTAACTTGTACTCAAGGCCAGTTCAAATAGTATTTCAGCAAATAAAGCACTGCATAAATATGAGCAAACACAAATTAACATATCAGAAACACAAATGCACGCTTTTAAACAAATTTTAATGCAAAATAAAAAAGAAAAAATAGATCCAGTATAGTTGCTTTTAACTATACAATAAAAATATCTAAAAGAAAATGTAATCAACTGAATGAGAGATACAATAAAACGGTTTTCAATTTCTTAATTGCCCTCTTGTAGGGTAACTGCAGTTGTATAACATCATGCCAATCTTAAATAGGATTTATGAAACAAGAAAACAAAGTGCCCAACACCACTGCGGGGGATGACCAAAATGCACAAAACCAATAAAAAGCTTAATGTCTTTTTGTGCAATGCACAGTCCCCTTCAAAATACTAGTTAAGCTATTATTATTGGTCATTTCAGATGGTAAATGTTAACAGTACAATTTGTTTAATAATATAACCTAATCTTACTTTTAGATGCTAGAATTTACAGTGATTTGTGACTTAAAAAAATGTCCATTAAGTCTTCACATTGCATACTTCTGGGTCCATTCTCTCGCTAGTCTGTTGTACCTGGTTGAAAAAAAGAAAAAGAAGAAGTTCATAAACTGACATCACAATCTAATTTAACAGGTATGAAGAATGATGTTCCAAACCAGTTTGGTGTTTCTTCTAACACAAAACATGAATTCCTGAAGAATAACTTGGAATCTTGTCAATATAATTAAAGCGAAACTACTGTAGCTGTTAATGGACTAAATTAAACTCTTGTGAAGTCACATGAAAGCTTTATGAAGAACAAACCAAAATTTAATTAACAAAAAACAAGCAATTGTTCAGTAAAAATCTTGATATATATCTGTGCAACATCCAAGGTGTAAAAGAATCATTCATTGCACTGGATCTTTTCATTGAATCAAATGATCTAGTTCACAGAACTGGTCAGAATTCATTCATAAATCAGACTGCTCTGGTTCTCGAGCTCCATTGCTTAATTGGTGCTTCTCAATACTCAAATGAATGGCTTCTCATTTGTTTACTCTCCGTCCTCCAGCCCGTAACCTGGAAATCGATCGACGTCAGCCATCTTGAAGGACATCTCAATTCTCTAATTGCACCACCAGGAGCGGGGAGTGAGGAAGTTTGCAGAGGAGCCAGGAGCAAGGAGGAGTGTATCCTATGCGGAAGTATTTCTTATAAAAAAACCTGCCGCACATATATACTGTCTACCCCCTTCACAGCTGTCACTTTTTAATTTACATTTTACTTTTGCAGTTTAAAAAAACCATACATTTCACATTCACTCAAAAAATATTTAGGCCTAAATTTAAGATATGCATTTCGATTGCATATTAAATTTCCATCCATTTTGGGTTACAGTTTTAACAAACTAATAAACTTAATGTGATGCATATTTATTTATTAATATTGTTTGTTCCACAGCTAGCCATATTTTAACCTCGTTCATACTTTTTAAATTGTTAAATCTAAGTAATTGGAAATAATTATGATTTTAATAAAATCAAACGGATGCAAATAGTTAAAGGTGCAGTAAGCGATTTCTGAGAAATCCAAACAAACCCCTCCTCTTCATTGCTCCGCCCCCAAAATGCATGAACGTGCAATGGATGTCCGTTTATCATAGCTGAAGCGTAACAAAATAATGCTTTGCAAAAAATATAGCTAAGATGACGAATGAATGACAAGGAAGATCAAAAAATAAAAATACAGTACACAAGAATGTTTACAAGCAAGAATTTGTTGTTAGTCACCAGAAGCACAGCAGCTCCAGACAAACAAAACTCAAAACTGTCCTATTACTTTTGCTAACATTACAAAAACATCATAGCTTGGTTCTGTGAAACAAAGCAAAACCAATTTTACTCATGTATGGAGCAGAAACAACACAACCTCTGGTTCCATTTTCAGGACTCTCCAGTGCTGGAAAGCTTTTATAATATTAACACAGGTCTTAAAGCTCTTGCCTGATCATTTTTCCCCCAGTAATATTCCTCTGACCTTATCTCTTTTGTAATGTCTCTCAGCCATCTCTCTTTCTACAGTCTTTCTTCTAGTGGTTCAACAGATCACAAAACTCACGGTTCGGATCATGAAGCCGTTTAGGTTATGAAGTCACGGATCGGATCATTTTTCGGATCAGCACAAAAAAAATTAATTAGGGGTTGGGGGTAACTTAACTTTGCATTTATTACTTAGCTCACTTTAACTACTCTGATACCACAACAGAAACTACAAGCCTAACTAATACATCATTAAAGGCAAGTGAACAGACTGTAAAAAGAGCAAATACTGTACACCAATTACAAGCATAGAAAAATACAACAAAGTTACAAATAAAGTATAAGTTCTAACTAGTATTAATTTTCATGTACAGAAATGTAATAATTAAATATAAAATTAAACTGTTCACTGTGCAAATGTAATATAGATTAATCTTTGTTAAAGCTGTGTTTTGTTGTTTGATTTACATGACAGACAACAGCAGGTATTTATAGGTTGCTGTCACTTTAAGAGTAAGACCCCATGCACGCTCACATCTGATAGATATAACGGTACATCCGAATTATCACCTCGTTCAATTAAAACATGTGTTTACGAGAAAACTTGTCGAGAGAGGTATTTTGACTGACATAATGCGTGTATGTGTCCATCCAAGTGCATTGAGGACGCGAAAGAGAAATCCATTTAGAGTTTGCGAGCTATCTGGAACGTGCCCTCTCTCTCTCTCTCTCTCTCTCTCTCTCTCTCCCTCTCTCTCTCTGTGCGCGCGAGCCTTGTATGTGCGTCTGCGTAACGTTACCGATAACAGCGCTGCGTGCCATACCGAATTAAATCCTCTTTTGCCTCTTCTAGCGCTGGAATGAGCAAGACAAAACACGTGCAAATGATAACCTTTCACTCTATTGTGGTGAAACTTGCAAATGATCTGTGAATCACATGCGTCCCGAACCGTGGGGATTGATCCGAATAGTGTTGTCATGATACCAAAATTTTGACTTCGATACGATACCTAACTTAAATATCACGATACCGATACTTAAACGATACTATGGCAAAAACCTAAAACTGCAGGAAAAGTAAATAAATAACACATATGACAGAACTTCTTTCTTCACCAGAGTGCAGGCTGATAATTCTGGATTTCATTGCCGTGAAGTTACAGTTAGATTTAATATAAATTTTAATGTTTATTATTTTCATGCTCAATAAAATGTAATTATTTGCCGTTATGCTTTTTTGCTGTTTTTTTTTTATACATGTAGGTGTTTTTGACAGTAAGATTATTGTAAAAATTATATTACTGTAAATACTTAGAGCAATGTTATTAAAGCATAAATTGGTTTAAAATAACTATTTACCCTTCACATATTTATGTATTTTTAAATTAATTTTTGCAACCAGATATCACTTATTAAACTTAAGACTCAATAATACACCTCAGGTCTGCATGAGTAAAATAAAAAAAAAACACTCATTTAATGTTTGAGAGCATAAATATAATGCTGGTATCACACTAACCTGTCGCTCATTAAATTCTTTGTACAAATCGGCATGTTTGTCACAAGATGCTTTTGACTCCCTTCGCTTGCGTAATTTTGTAACATCTTTTGCAGACGGGCTTTGTGGTGTCCGTGGGCTTGCCCGGACTGTCGGAAATGTAAGCAAAATAATGCCACATTTCGCTTCGTGCATCTGCTTTCTCAACAATTTGTGGACGGTCTGCAAGAGCACCTGTATATGCAACCACCATACCTCTCGTTTCATCACCATAAAAGCCGTTGCACAGTTGAGAGGAATAAACACGCACTCAACGTTCCTTAGAAGCAGCGCGCTGCATGCACACTGCCCCCTGCTGTCGCACTTTAGGAAATACAGCTGGAACTCAAAGTACCGATACTAATAAAATAAAGAACCGGACCGTTTTTTAAAAGCAGGGTATCGCGATACCTTTCTAGTACCGGTATATCGTGCAACACTAGATCCGAACAGATCACGGATCAACAACGATACATTTAACCACTACTTTTTTTCAAATCTCCCTCTTGCTCACTCTCTCTCCTCCCCAATCATAACGCTGCATTCACACGGGGCGTCAGCGTCAACGCTTGACGGAGGGCGTGTCTGAAGCTTGTGCTGACGCGACCGTTATAGTGATTACAGCCAATCACATTACTTTCCGGTGTTGCACGAACGCAGTTGGCTGCGACTGCTCTGGGGTATTTGCATAGGGCGATCTGATTGGATGACGCCTGCGTTGGCGCTTGAAAAGTTGAGAAATCTTCAACTTCTGCCGCTTGCAACGCGACGGAACCCACAATTCAGTTCGGCAACGCATGACGTCACCCATTCAAAGTAAACGAGAAGCGTTAACGCCGGCGCCCCGTGTGAATGCAGCCTAAGAGTGTACACCCCCTGTTGCTGATTGGCTACAATTGTGTCGTGGTGATCGGTCTAATACACTTTCAGCAGCATTTCTTAGAAATCGCTTACTGTACCTTGAATAAACTATGCCTATACCATGATTTTTTTGAGTGCCGAAATCTTACCCATTTCTTTCATGCATACCTGACAAATATGTATCACATTAAGTTTATTTGTTTATGTTAAAACTGTGTAATCCATATGGTTGGAAAATTTAAATTTAGGCAGAAATTATAATTTTTTGAGCATATTTCAACAGTGCATATTATCATCAGTGATAACAGCTTAAATTATGGTCACACACAAAGCTACTGTATGGCTTCAAAAGACCTGAAATATAGCACACAAGTCACTTGCAGCACTTGACAATACTTATATGGTTCCTTTGTTGCTTGTCTTCATTGATTGCACTTGCATGTGGAAGAGCAACCAGCACAGTATTCAAATTGTCTTTGTGTTTTGTGTTCCATACAAGAAAGTCATACAGGTTTGGAACAACATAAAGTGAATAAATGAAGATTTTCATTTCAAACTTTATACTTACTTTTCTTTGTCTGATTTGTAGATGTGTGCTATGTCTGGGACTAAGGGGTCATCAGGATTTGGATCACAAAGCAAAGAACATATGGACAAAAGAACTGAAA
Source organism: Chanodichthys erythropterus (assembly GCF_024489055.1). Taxonomy (NCBI): domain Eukaryota; kingdom Metazoa; phylum Chordata; class Actinopteri; order Cypriniformes; family Xenocyprididae; genus Chanodichthys; species Chanodichthys erythropterus. The sequence continues at coordinate 28,811,779 of NC_090239.1, forward strand.
AAGAGTTGAAAACAATCATCAAAATGATGAAATTATGGGAACTACGAATTCTGCATTTCAACCAGTAAGCAATAAACAATTGAGGTACACATAAGTACCTTTTGAAACTGTTAGTGCTGGAGACCACTGCGACCTCAGGATGTCCAGGCAAATACTTCCATTACTGTTAATGTTGGGATGGTAGATTTTCGTTGTAAACGCTACCTGTTAAATTGAGATGGGTGTCAAAATGTGATTTTGAAACAACAAGGAAAGTAAATGGAGGTGGGGTGTAACATCACAACCTTTGGTGGCTTGAAGGGATAGTCTGTTGGAAAGTGAATAGTGAGAAAGAAGACTCCTCCTTGGTATGGGCTGTCACTCTACAAATTGAAGGAAATGACACTGGATTTAGGTTCATGAAAATAAGACATCTCGGATTTTAACAAAAATGCTGTTGCTTAGTAACAAATATACATAAATAATAGGCACTCTGAGATGCTTTGTGCAACCACCTCATATTTAAGATAACACTGTCTCCAATACTGTGTTGACAACAGAATCCATTAGGACAAATACAACAGAAAAAATATACAAATTAAATAAACTAAGTTTTTCAGGTACAGTAGCATAGGTTTAGTACATTTAGTATAAAATACTACAGATATTGAAAAATCAAATGTAAAAATAAAACACTATAGACTTCACTGTATGAATTAAATATAAATATTCATATTAAAGATATGTGAATGATTCAGTGAATGATTTATTAACATTAATGAAACAGACAGCAACAGTTTATGAGGCTGCTGTCCCTTTAAGAACGCACAAATGTAATATACTGTTACACATCCGATTTTCTCCTAACTGTTTAGTGTAGGACATAAACCGTTTACGTAAATACTCCACATGTTGTGCATTGCGACATAATTGTGTGTGTATTTAACCATGCAAGCGCAAAAAGCTGTAAAAGAGAACTGAGTTAGAATGTTATTAATTACAATAAGCCGCAAAAAAGGACTCAATGTGGTGCTTTTTCGGGACTGAATTCAGGATCGCATCGCCTTTCAGATGCATGTGATCCCAAATTCAGTCCCGAAAAAGCACCACATTGAGTCCTTTTTTGCTGCTTATTGAAATTAATAATATTCTAACGCATCAATAACTTTTAGTATTGCAATGCGTAACACTTTCTAATTTTTATTTTTATTATTATTATTGAATTGATGCGAATTGGAAGGAAATAGAATCATGATTCATATGTGAATAGATTTTTTTCCCCTACCAATAGAATCAATTATATTCAGTGACTGTCTACACTGCAACTGGAAGTATATTTGCACTAAAACATGCAAACTAGCCTTTAACAAAAAATATCTGTAACCATTTGAAATTAGAGACAACCATTTCATTTTAATCACGATCCAAACAAAAATGTTACACAAATGTAGCATGAGCAGTTGTTATATATAAACTAGAAATTGAGCATTTGCTAGCCACTGTAGTTAATTACATTTTCCAAGTTATTCCTAAAAGTGACTTTAAAACGTCACATTATCACATTCAGCAAGTATTATTGAGCAAAGCACACTGCTCAAGGCTAATGAGGGAGTACTTACAGGTCCCATTATTGTTGCCTGCCAGTGAAACACTACAAATACAAAAAAAAAGAGGATTATTGAAATTTGTCCGCTTGTCTGTGCCAGATGTTATGTAAAGCAACCTCATTTAAAAGAATAACAGTGAACTTACAGTCATCACCAACCGGCCCAGCAGAGCACTGAGCTGGAGGGTCCCTCTGCAAGTCTTGAAGCTCCTGAAATAGAAGAAAAAACAAGATTTTAATTAAATAAAATTACATTATGAGTGGAAAAACTCTACTGATTTCAATCTTCAAAGCCATTTTGAAGATTTCAGATTTTAAAACCACCCCATGTCAAGATGTTTTTTAGTGAATGTGTGAAGCCAATACAATAAAGGTGTCCTATCAGAGCAACCGCATGTGTGAAGTTCATCACATTAACCATCAACATGTTTTACAACACGTTTGACAACCACAAAATGGCACAATGCTTTTTGTTTTCATTTTGAACAGAATATGTTTCATCAATTAAATATTAAAACATTTGTTGGTTACACTTTATTTTGATAGTCCACTTTAAACATTCTACTAACTATAAGTAACTTTGCAATTACATGTCAACTTAACTCTTATCAGAGTATTGTTAGACTGTTATGATTAGAAGAATAAGTTGACAGTCGAAAGTCTGTTGTTGGAGAATCAAAATAAAGTGTTAGCAGATATGAAGCAGACAGTCTACTAATACTCCAATGACTGCTAGTTGACACGTCTAAAGTGAAACTGAATGTTTAAAGTGGACTATTGAAAAGTGTTTTTCACATTTTTAAACATTGAGAAATGTGCAACGTTTAAAATAAAAACTACCTGGCTTGATAGTTTGTTGTGTAATGCAATGACATTCATCCATTTTTAAGTGAGGCTTCACATACTGGCATTCAAATTGAGTTTGAATAAATTATCACAGGGCTCCAAACTGTCAACAATTAAAGTGACTTGAACACTTTTTATAATTTAATTTATTAATCCTGTACATATTTAATACAAGAATTTCTAAGGCATCTAAATTGTCAACATTATCAAAACTGGGCTGAAAAACCTGTTGTACATAATCTATTACATTCCTTGTGCCTTTTGATTGACAGTTCCTACTTTTGTTTGTAAATAAACTGTATAATACTAAAACCATCAGGTTGTTATAAAAAATATACTTTTTTTAGAAAAATCATATGCATCAAATATGATACATCAGGTTTTTGATGAATGTTCATCTCTCAATCATCATCATCATATTGCATTGCATTTTATGTTTTACCTCCACAATAAAAACTCTGATCATAAAACAAAGCCTAAAATAGTATGCATTTTATGCAAGTACTCAGTTGTAGTTCTTATTGATTTACATTGCAAATCAGAATTTCATCATTTTTGTTAATAAAAATAACAGCAACTGCACCAAACTGTGTATTTTTGCTCAGTTTAGGCATCTGAATAAAAGAATGTGAGCTCCATATTCTTATATCATATTGTTTATAGGCCAAAAAGCCTAAATGTATCAAATATGATGCAAACAAAACTTATGCAAACTATTCTGTTAACACTATTTGTTGCACGTCACATGTGGTTACTGTAGTAACAACTATACATTATGCATTATTACATGCAACTAACCCTGAAACAAACCCTAATCCTACAGTAAGTACATATAGGTAATTCATGATGCTCAGTACTTAATACTTATACTTAATACAGTACTTATACTTACACTGTAACAAGGACACCATAAAAATATTGTAACCTTTTTATATATATATATATATATATATATATATATATATATATATATTGTCAAAAGGTTTAAATCGAAACTGTTCTATTTAAAAATCATTTCATGCCAGGCTTTACAGGGTTAAGTTTTAAAATGAACAATATGTAATAATAATAATAATCATTTTAAATTATAACAATACAAGATATAAAACAAAAATAATTGTGATTTTTAACAGATATGGATAGATGTGCCTTCTGGCAAGGAATTTGGGAGTTAAAAGGGTGTTTAACAACACTGTCAGACTGCGATACACATCACAGTGTTGCGAAACAGAAACTGTCAAAATGACAAAGTGATGGCGTCACGCTGGAACTTCAGAGAATCAGGTTGTGTTGCTTTGTGTCAAACACACAACACAATAGCGCCTACCAACCATATTCAGATAAACTACACCAAATCAATTGTAGCCAAAGTCACTCGAAATGTCACATCAGCTGTGAGGTTTAACAAAGCACACAAAAGTGGCTTGTGAAAGTGGATGAATCCACACAAAGATTGGCCTCGTTTAGTGCGGCTGCTGCCGAGGCTGAAGCAGGTTTGCTGTCTTTGTTCAGCTCTGGGCCTTCTCGAACACGGAGGAAAAGAACACAAACATGTTTATTATTAAATAAATATATATTTTTTTCAGTTCGTTTTCTATGTGAGGAATTTAATAAACCACGCGTCTTGATGTAAACAAATTACTCATTTACGTAACTCTTTGATTTTCCAGGTATAACGTTAAGTGTATCGTTTCTAGCACACAAACACAATACGATGGTTGACTGACAACCTTGACGCGTCACGATTATTTCAGGTTTTACCAGTATTACTGACAATTGAGGAAAGCGAATATTTATTTTACATTACTGCCAGTAAACATTCAACAAACAGCGAAACCCCGTCATGATTTGAGCGAAGAAACACAGCTAGCTAGCCGTTGTATGCTACATTCCACTTACACCGTCGACATATTAGATATACACGATATTCTTAAACGGTTTGACTTGTTATAGACTATCAACGCAAAACAATAACAAATAAAATATTATTAGTTACATAAATGCTCATTTTAACCCCATTATTTGACATTAACAGCGCGAGCAGGTTAACAAAAACTTGGCTAATGTTTGTCATTTACACACAAAGGTCTTACCTTCTGTATTCTCTTTAATGCCATGCTGCTTTACTGTGTGTACCGCCCCAGATTTACGCGATTATATTATCTGTCCGATATTATTGCTACGAAACAGCTCAGCAATACTGTGTTTCCCTGAGTAAAAAAACGAATGTGAGCGGCGAGAAAGGGAGACAGCTGTAGCTCAGCAAGCTCACACTTCCGGTGCGGAGCTGGTAAAAACAAAATAAAGGTCCCTATGTATTATTGCATCTCCAGAGAAGCTCAAGGAGAAATGCTAGAAAAAGTAAACAAAGTCTTATTTGCACGAGTGTTAGCATTTTACAATGTAGCCTAAATGGATAAAGTAGGTTAATTACAGATATAGAGCAAACAAATAATAAAAGGAAAATAAAAAGGGATAATAAAAATAATAATAATAATGGCTCTGAACAAAATAAAAGATTGTACAGAATTTCTTAGTGTCAAGAAATTAAACAATTTAAAAAACAAAAAAAAATGAGTGTTGACGTTATATATGTGCTATATAATATTTCAAATATATAATATTTGAAAACCCACTGCGTTCTTCATTAGTCTGAACCATAGACTGTAGGTCTGAACCCTACAATTACTGTATCATTTATATATATGAATTTTTAAGGCATCTAAATTATCAACACAATCAAAATTTGGTGAAAACCACTTTTACCCAATCTTCTTCATGCCTTCTGCTCTCTGATTGATACGCTATACTTTTTTAAAATAATATATATTTTTCATTATTTATTTATTTTTTTAAAGTATAGCATATCAATCAGAGAGCAGAAGGCATGAAGAAGATTGGGTACAAGTGGTTTTCACCAAACTTTTGATTATGTTGATAATTTAGATGCCTTAAAAATTCATATATACCAATGATACAGTAATCTGAAGTCTTCATATATAGATAGGATATATTTTATATTAAATTATATTTTAAATATAGTATATAGCTATACTAGGATTTTTAATATAAAATGTTATAAACTTAAACCACTTATGCATGTATGTATGTATGTATGTATGTATGTGTATATATATATATATATATATATATATATATATATATATATATATATATATATATATAGTCTAAAGGTTCAATAAACTTCACGTCACGTTATTTTAAAGTCGCGCAATATGTCACTTTTGCTATTTCCCAAATGTTCATTTAGTGAAAGTACTTGTATGAAATTTTAGGTGAATAATTCCCCCATAGTGCACTTCGGTCATACGGCAGAGGGAATGGCGCCTTAACTGGAGGAGGAGAAACACAATTCACAACCATAACAGTATATTTTTTAGTCAGCTTGTGTTTATATTGTTCTCACCGTGCATATTAAATATTCGATTCACATTATTGGGAAGATCAAAGCACGTGTACGATGGCTCCGTTCAGCTTGATGTCAGTCGGTGCTAATCTTTTGGTGAAGTCTTTGAGTCTGTTCTCAAGTGCATCTGTTGTGAGGTGAGCGTGCTGCAAGTTTAAGGTTATTCATGCGTGTCCTGTTTATACGTTAATGTATCATATCCGATGGGTTTTATTTTGGCACTATAATTTACATGCGTCAGAAATATACAGCAAAGATAGACAGCTATAATTTCATATTCTCACAGTTTAACAGACGTGATCATTTAATGCATGTAGTGACAGCGCTGCACTAGCTTAATAGTGTTCATTTAACTTTTCGTAAGGTGTAAAGAGCGTTTTGTTCATTTTTTTTAACCAAAAAACCTCAATAATTTTACATTCCATGACAGTTTTGTTTAATGGCATGGCTTTGCAATTGTAGGTGTTCATGTGTGGCTCCAGTGATAAAGAGATTTAGCACCACAACAGGGGGTCCACCCAAAAGACCCCTGACAGCCTACATGACATATGTGAAGGAGATGCAGCCCACCTTCAGCAGACAAAACCCAGGTAATTTCCATTCGAGTTTTAAGGCTAAATTGCATTTCTGATTTGTTTTAAAATAAGATAAAGAGCAATCTATTTTGCTTAGGACTGAAAAATGTGGATGTTATCCGGAAGTTAGCAGAGAGATGGAGAATGCTGACTCCTGAACAGAAGCAGGTACATACCTGCTTCATATGTTTATTTATTTTTTGCTGTACTTTTTATGAATATTGTGTAAAATGTCAAATTAATCAACCCAGCCCTTTTTTTTTTTTTTTTTTTTGAAACGCATGAAAACAGCATGTTCAGCATGTCCAATTAGGTCAAATATTTTAGTTGGCCTAATTCAAATAAATAATAAATCCGAACAACACTCTTCTAATATGTGTTTTATACAATTGTCCAGTTCTTATATATAAGAGTTGTAAAACCTAAAACATATAATCTAACATACAGTAAATACAGATAGTCTTGAACAGAATATAATAAAATATAAAATGTTTCATAACAAGTGAAAAAAAACAGCAACAACATGTGAATTCACTATAGAGGCATTTTAAATCTCTGCGCCTTTTTGTCGTTTTTGCCCAGAGCCCTTAATTATAGACATTATCGTTATTTCTGCTACCACACTTTTTTTTTTAGTTGTTAGTATAGAACAATTCCACAGTCAGCCACTAATTTGAACTGTCTCACATGTGCAGCCATTTCAGGATGCATCTTTGGTATCCAGGGAGCAGTATAAGCTTGCTTTGGAGACATACAAAGCCCAACTCACTCCTGCACAGACCGCTGCTATTGCAGACGAAAAACGACAAAGAGTGGCCAAAAGAAAAGCAATTAGGAGAAAGAAGGTGAGTGTTGCCCTCCATCATGTAACTACTATACTAAGCCACCAATTATTTTATTCCCTTTTATACTATATTCATCCCTTTTTTTCATAACTTAGTTTCTGAGTTTTTGACAAATTAAGCATTTTGATTACTGTTATATTAAAGAAATATTGTACTTCAACAATAGGAGCTGAATAGCCTTGGCAAGCCCAAACGCCCCAGGAGCGCCTTCAACATCTTCATGGCAGAGCACTTCGAGGAAGCAAAGGGAACTACTATGCAGGTGAAGTTGAACTTTAGTTTTATCTAAAATTTAAAGGAACACTCCACTTTTTTTGAAAATAGGCTCATTTTCCAACTCCCCTAGAGTTAAACAGTTGAGTTTTACCGTTTTCGCATCCATTCAGCCGATCTCTGGTTCTGGCGATACCACTTTTAGCATAGCTTAGCATAGTTCATTGAATCTGATTAGACCGTTAGCATCGCGCTTAAAAATCACCAAAGAGTTTCGATATTTTTCCTATTTACAACTTGACTCTTCTGTAGTTAAATCGTGTACTAAGACCGGCGGAAAATAAAAAGTTGCAATTTTCTAGGCTGATATGGCTAGGAACTATATTCTCATTCCAGCGTAATAATCAAGGAACTTTGCTGGCGTTCCATGGCTGCAGCAGGCGCAATGATATTACGCAGCGTCTCTCACAAACGTCTCCATGGTTGCAAGGCACGTTCCCTGTGCAAGCAGGGGCTCACGGGCGCTGCGTAATATCATTGCACTGCTGCAGCCATGGAACGTCAGCAAAGTTCCTTGATTATTACGCCTGAATGAGAGTATAGTTCCTAGCCATATCAGCCTAGAAAATCACAACTTTTTATTTTCCGTCGGTCTTAGTACACGATTTAACTACAGAAGAGTCAAGTTTTAAATAGGAAAAATATCGAAACTCTTTGGTCATTTTTAAGCGCAATGCTAACGGTCTAATCAGATTCAATGAACTATGCTAAGCTATGCTAAAAGTGGTACCGCCAGAACCGGAGATCGGCTGAATGGATTCGAAAACTGTAAATCTCAACTGTTTAACTCTAGGGGAGTTGGAAAATGAGCCTATTTTCAAAAAAAAGTGGAGTGTTCCTTTAAAGCTGCAGTCTGTGATTTTTGGCCCTCTAGCGGTTAATAAACAGAACTGCACGCGTCTTGAGAAAGAACATTGTAGCCGGAGCTACTTTTCTCCGTGTATGTCTATGGCGAGTCATGCAGTTACTGTGAAACTGCAGCGAGTCCTACCAGTCCGGTCTGAAATAGTCCAAATATAAACACTTATTATAAGTGTACCATAATGATTCAGGGTAAGACAAATACACACACACACACACACATATATATATATAAGTCTTTTATTCTCACCAAGGCTGCATTTATTTGATCAAAAACACAGTAAAACAGTAATATTGTGAAATATTATTACAATTTAAAATAACTGTTTTCTATTTGAATATATTTTAAAATGTCATTTATTCCTGTGATGGCAAAGCTGAATTTTCAGCATCATTACTCGTCTTCAGTGTCACATGATCCTTCAGAAATCACCCGAATATGCTGATTTGCTGCTCAAGAAACATTTCTTAATATTATAAAGGTTGAAAACAGTAATATTTTTGTGGAAACCATGATACATTCTTTTCAGGACACTTTGGTGAATAGAAATTTAAAAGGAACAGCATTTATTTTATTTTATTGAGATGTTTTGTGTATCAATTTAATGTGTCCTTGATGGATAAGTTTAATTTTTTTTTTTTTAAATTTACCGACTCCAAATGATCAAACTGTAGTATATTTTGAATACATGATTTCATTTATTTATTTTTGCAAGGGAGCTAATATTTTTGGAGACTGGATATTGAATCTTAGCACCTAGTTTAGCTGTTTGCATTTTGCTTATTGATATATTTGAGGTTTACAATATAACAAAACTGATATTACAGACTATTAAAACCTAAAAAAATATTTCCATAATATACTATTTAAGTATTTCATACAGTGTTTATTAGTTGCAACAAATGTGCTAAATGTCATTTTTCCTTTCAGGCGAAGCTGAAGTCGCTGAGAGATGACTGGATGCGATTCAACAACACACAGAAACAAGTGAGTTTTGCCTCAACTGAGTGTCATTTTTTTCAAAAGTGCCACACAATACGGCTCTGTTCCATAATTTAGTGAGCTGCCTTGCTGTTCACTGGTAAAGCATTTTTTTTTTAAAGCATTTTTTTCAAAAGTACCACACAATACGGCTCTGTTCCATAATTTAGTAAGCTGCCTTGCTGTTCACTGGTAAAGCATACAAGAGACTCAACTTAATAAATAAATGCTGTTCTTTTCAACTTTTTATTCATTAAAGAATCCTGAAAAAATAGAGCTGCACGATTAATCATTGCAAGATTGCAATCTTATTCTTAAAGCCAGGAAAACACAAAGCCGACGGTCGGCCGACTAAGTTTTCTCAGTGTGTTCCGCACCATAGGCTGAAGTTCTCGTCTGCTTTTTTTCGGCCGATTCCACGTTGAATCGGCGTCGGGGCTCGTCAGTACGTCGGGCCATCTGATCATTCTGATTGGCTGTTCAGCTACTGCCACCTGCTGGTATGGAAAGGCATTTCATCTTACGCAGGCACAGAACGGACGTGCTACTTGGCTGTCGGGTGTCGAGCGTTGGTTTGGTGTGTCAGGGCAACTTTGGACCCAGACGCTGCCGACGTGAGCCAACCCCGCAGTTTGCTTTTGTCGCCACTAGTTTGTCGGCTTGGTGTGTTCCTGCCTTTAAATGACAACGACTAACCTGCGTCTATTAAACCTTTGACAAACCCGTACATTGAAAAGTGCATTAGTGCTGCCGTTGATCCAGAGAGAGCAGTTGTCATGAATGGGTATGAAACAGCTTCACAAACAGTCTTTTCAAACACACAGTTTTGTTATTACTGTTACAAATATTCAAATTAGTTATAATTTGAAAATAATTAATTATAATTTATAATTAAAAAGTTTATAGTTCGGATATAAACACTGACGTCTACAGTAGTTAACAAAATAGAGCAAATTACCTTTTAAAAGTAACTTGGTGCTCAAATAATTAGTATCGACTGAATTGTTACGCCACTAGGTGCACCAAGTGACTAGTAAAAAAAATAATAATAATAATTGAATCTTTAATACAAGAGATTTGTTCAAAAATGCTGATTCAAACAATAATGAAACAAGTATTTGAGTGAATATGTGGTTGCAATTCCTGAAAATATACCAGTGCGAGTTTGGTTATAGAATGTGGTTGTCACTCCAATAAATAATACTGTCTGTACTGTGTGTGAACAGAACCGTATTAAGCAATCAAATACAGGACTGACGACTGTATTCTACTTCTGTGTGAACATGGCCTATGTTTTGCTTTATCTGATTACACTGATCCATTTTTAGATATACACACAGCTGGCAGAGGATGACAAAGTCCGTTACAAGAACGAAATAAAATCATGGGAGGAGCACATGATTGAGATCGGAAGGGAAGACCTTGTTCGGAGAAAAGAGAGGAGAGCCATCAAAGCCAAAACCATCATAGACAGAAAGAAGAAATCCAAAGTAACAGTGAAAAAGGCAAAAGCACCAAAAAAGAAGGCTACTGTTGCTGGAACAGCTGTGAAAAAGACTGTGAAGAGCACCAAGAAGTGAGGTTATGTATGACTCTGTTAGACAGTGTGTTGTACAAAGGCCAGTTCCGTCCTCAATAAAAAGCCTGTGCTTTCCGTTATTAGAGCTGCATTTATATAGTGTTCGAAGATTGAAGGCTTTAAAACTGTGAAGATCCCTTCATGAAGTCTCCATCTTTTCAAAAACTTTTTTTTTTACTGGTTTCACTTATGTAAATAATAATTTACACACTGAATATGACTGCTTTCATAGTACTATATTGCTTTTAAGCTACTTAAGAACATTTCTTAACTTAGCATGAACCGTATTACTGACATCAGTTTTCATTTGCTTCTTAGAATGAGTCTGCACATCATGCTTTAAAAGAGGACGCCATGTTTTGTATGTCTTTACTTACAAAATAAACATTTACATTTTATATAAAAGCAACAGAAGGTATTTACAACAGAATACTTTACAATTTAATGAAAACTTTTAAAACATCATTATAAGTGTGCTTTCTAAGGTTAAATGGAATAGTTCACCCCAAAGTGACAACTGAGTCGTTTACTTGACGTCACGTTCCAAACCTGTATGACTTTTCTGTAAAGGCCTGTTCACACCAAGAACGATGACTATATTAATGTCCACAATCACAAATTAAAACATTCTCTTTGTTATAAACGTGCTGCCACTTTAAATACTCAAGCTCTTTAAAGCAGGATGGATTCTATATATCTTTATCATTATAGTCACTGGTGTGAACAGGCCTTAAAACATTCAGATATTTTAAAGAATCTCTGAGCTGCATTTTTACATTTCTTTGAAGCAGGAATAAATAAGCATGAGTAAATAATGAAACATGACAAAACGTTCATTTTTAGGTGAACTATCCCTTTTAAACGCAAATCAAGTGGCCTCAGATTTAGGCTAAATATAGACTTAAAATTGAAAGTACTTTGTACAAAACCTCACATTTAAAACTTTTACATTTAAAAACAGTTATTTACATAATTATTTTAAATACTCTTGTGGGATAAAATCAGGACTTTGAAGCCGAGGAGAGATCAGATGGCAATTTGGCTTCTTGCAGTAAAGTCTCAAAATCAGGTGAACACACCAGCTTGTGTGTGATGTTTCCCAGCACAGTCATGTCCCCGGTGAGGCCCTCTGACAGCCGCACACAAACAAGTTGCTGCAAATACGAACATGATCATATCGCATGAAACATCCTTCATGTAAATGAGATCAGTCATACAGTCCTTGAATAAATAGACAATATCAGCTTGGCAATCCAGAAAGCTACAGCAGGGACAAAAAAAAATATTGAGCACAGACCCAAACTAGGGGTTGTGCGATATCACAATTTTAGATTGTGAATGATTAAAGTGTATCCACGATCTGCCTTTGAAGAGAGATCTTATTATCGTGCTACAGTGCAGTTCTATATTGTACAACAATGCATATATTCACATCATGTTTAGCAGCGCAGCAGTAGAATTTCAATCATGTGAATGCAGTTCTTCAGCATCATGAAAGTTTATTTTTTACATGTGTTTTAAAGTCTTGCCAGTTAAACTTTTCTGTCATAAGCTTTTCTGTGCACGTACACCCGAAGTTATCTTTCACATCTTATTGCACTTAAACTGTCATGAAAAAGAATCATGACAAGATTGTGATCTCTTAAAAAAAAAAAAAAAAAAATTGTGATATATTTTTGCCATATTGCCCACCCCTAACCAAAACACTTTTTCACTTATTTTTTAAAAAGTCTTAAAATCAGCTTGATCAAATTTAAAGCCATAAAAAGTCCAAAATATTTTAAATGGATAAAAGAACATTCTTAATAATATTTAAAAAAAAAAAAAAAAAAAAAAAAAAAGTCTTTAATTTGAGGAAGGAAAAACAAGAATTGTAATATGGCCTAATGTGATGAATATATTTCAAAAGAGTGTGATTTAATTGCATAATGATGAGAAAGTCCCAACTGATTTTGTTATTTGTCAATCTTTACTTGATCATTTTGCTACACTGCAACTAAAATTACAATGTGCTAACTCACCTGTAGGAAAGAGAAGGCCGCTCCTTCTGAGACATCTAATGTAACATTTCCCATGACCAGTTGGACTTTACCAGACTTTCTAATTTGCAGTTTTCCAATCAGACCCTCTGAGAAGTCAGACAGCAAAGGTACAGCAGCTTTATCAGGCTGATCCTGAAAAATGATATCATCATAGCATTAAAAGGGGACAGTGAAGATGATATTACGTTTGTAATTGAATACAGTTTCCCTTCAAGGGATCATTTCATGAGGAAACAAACTCTTTTAAAAGTGTACTATGAAATCATTAGGGAGTAAGGCAATATTGTCCTGCATTACTTCTAAAAGTAACTTTCCCCAACTCTGAAAGACAGTGTATACTGAAACTGACCTGTGAAAACAACTTGTGTAATATAAAGTGGCAAAACAGTTTATTAAAAAAGGGACAAAATTGAAAAACTGATTTGGAAAAACATGAAAAGTTAGAGCACAGGGGGAAAAAGAAACACAACCCCTTCAAGTGACAGTATGAAACTTAAACTTACCAGAGTTTTAATTTGTGATGAGCGCTTGTCTTCAGTTTTGTTGTCCTTTTTGGTTTTCTCTGGGCTTGAGGTTTTAGGTTGACCAGGTATGGTATCAGGAAGCTGAATAAACAGCAGTTCTTCCTGATCTGAAACACTTAGCTGCTGGAAAAGTTCTCCAACAGTTGGTTGTTGCGGGAATTCACATGTTCCCCTCAATGGCAGCGGGTATTTCTGCTCAGCTCTGAGTGATTTCAGTGCATTATCAGATGGGGTCTCTTTAACTGCAAAAATGTCTTAGATTCAGTTCTTTGTTTACTTTAAGTAGCATGAAAACACTTTAACTGGCAATAAAACAAACCACATAAAATTACTGCTAGCATAAACTGTAACTTACATGAACTAGCTGTCTTTGTTGACAAAAAGGTGTATGACTGATGGAGTGGAAGTCTGATTGGTCTTTGCTTAGGATCATTTTTTAATCCAGGATCATCCAAAAACTGCTCAATTAAACCAGAAAAAAAAACATTAATTTACTATTGATTAACCTTCAAGACTGAAATAGGTCAAATGATAAAGGGTCATTATGACTTAGCTTACATCATCTCGTTGGAGTTTTTGTAAAATTTCATTATCATCATCCTCAGTATTGTTCTTTTCCTTTTTAATGCATTTTGTGACAAGTGTAGGATCACAGTCATTCAGGTTAGTACTGCCCCAATTACCTGCAAAATCAGACACAGTAAAATGACTAATGAAATGTGATTGGTATCAGGGTATCTGCAGATATGAACAAGTTAAATTTAAGACTTTTTAAGACCTTTTTAATACCACCTTACATGAAATTTAAGACCTAACCTACGATGGAAACACACACATTATTTTATATGTGTGTGTATATAATTGTTATTATTAAAGTACCTGCGAAATGTACTGTAAAATGTAATTTATTCCTGTGATCATGTTCAGCATCATTACTCCACTCTGCAGTGTCACATGATCCTTCAGAACAATTACAATTTGATTTGATACTCAAGAAACATTTATGATTATTATCAATGCTGAAAACAGTTGTGCTGCTTCATATTTTTGTGGAAACGGTGATATTTGTTCGTTTTCTTTGAAAAACAGGAATAAACAGCATTTATTTGAAATTATATTACATGTATTTATCAAATATATTATTTATTAAAATATATTCTGTAACATTTTAAATGTCTTTACTCTTCACTCACTTTATCACTTTAAAGTATTACAGATTAAAGTATTAATTTTTGTATTTTTTAAATCTTACCAGAAATGTTTAAATTGGATTTCCACAATTTTAAGCAGCAAAAACTGCATTTTAACCTTAATAATATAAATAGTGAATGTTTCTTGAGCAGCAAATCAGCATTTCTGAAGAATCATGTGATACTGAAACTTCTCTTTGTAAACAACAGAATTAAAAATCATTCTAAATGCAAATTTAAACATCACAAGCAAAGTAGCATTTACAGTTAATCGAAAATGAAAACACACACCTGCTACAGCAAGCATGCTATATAATTAAATCACAGCCGTTGCAAATTATACATTTAATTCCCAACACATTCATAAAAAAAAAAAAGTTACCGAACACGTTTCAGCGCTGATTCTACTCGCATTTGGTGCGTTGAGCCATTTGAACTCTGGGACCGTTCATATATCGCGTCTAAAAACGCATGGAAAACGGGTTGGCGCCACTTTCTTCTTTCCAAAGCGCTCGGGCGCTGCGGTGGCGTCTGTCGTTACTACGCAACCATGAGACGCGCTCTCCATGACGAGTTTGTTTCAGCAAATTATATATGGATTACCAGCACCGAAAATCACTTTCAGTAGCTTTGCCACGGCAGATTTATTTAAAAATGTGTATCCGTGTACAACTCTGATCAGATATTCCTACATCTTTGCTGAGCTTTGTCCTACAGATGGCGCCGCGCAGCGCTGGACCATTCCGTCGGTGACGTATTAGAAAACATAAAACATACATAAAACATTTTCGCAGTAATTTTACGAACGCACCCACAATAGCCTAGTTTATGTACCTGTTCATTTTTTTTTAATAAAAAATGAATAAATTAAAAAAATCAAGACTTTATAAAGCCGTGATAAGACTTTTTAATACTTTTTAAGGGTCTTAATTTTCCCAAAATTGATTTATCACCTTTTAATACTTTTCAAGACCCCGCGGATACCCTGGGTATTTAATATTCATCTTACCACTAAGAGTCAGCGCTAATTGTGAATTAAAGGCACACTATGTAAATATTCACTGCTAGAGGTTGCTTATTCAAAACAAAGGTGTAGCTTAATAACGCCTTGATTTTGCGGAATCATGGGAGGTGTTGTCTTCATATCTACAGCCGGTGGAAAAGAATTGGGATGGGACTCGGGCAAAAACCATGTTCATGGATGAGATGATGAACGTTACTGTAGAATGAAGCAGAGCAGGGCCGAGTGCTGTGGGAGCGGAACGAGGCCGCTGGAGCGATTATTCACGAGAGACGAGCAGTCATTGCTTCCTCTTCTTCTGGTCAAGCGTATGTGGGGTAAGGTAGCGCTGTTTATTATATTAGATACATTTGAGTGTTGAAAGTTGTTACAGTGCTTCTCTGCGTTCGCTTGGTGGCTGCTATGAGACACTTAATACACACTGTAGTTAGATAGACCGATATTAGGCATGGTAAAACATGGTATTCGCAGTAAATCAAGAAAACGAGATTTAAACAACAAGACTTACTGTGTTGAGCCATATAACATGATATAACAGTCCGTGTCCTGGTTAAATTGCTTATTTCTCATTGTCGTTCTTGGAAACATTTGGCATATGTAAATACACAAGTAAACAAAATATATAACACTGTTCTAGTGGTTTTTGGATATTTTAATCCAAGTATTTTACATCTTGTGCCTTTATTTGTATAGCGCTTTCACATTACACATTGTTTCAAAGCAGCTTTACAAAAAATGTCATTGCAATATGTTAATATCTTCATGACTTACAGTTGCATTTAGCAGATTAGAGCTTGACGATAATATAGTTTACATTTTGTGACGATACAAGCAATCAGTTGAGATCTGCTAAATAGTATATATTAATGCTAACACTTTACAATAAGGTTCATTAGTTAAACAATAGGTAATGTATTAACAAACATGAACTAACCATGAGCAATACATTAGTTACTGTATTTACTAATATTCATTAACGTTAGTTAATGAAAATACAGTTCGTTGTTTGTTCATGTTAGTTCACAGTGCATTAACTAATGTTAACAAGATTTTAATATGTATTAGTAAATGTTGAAATGAACAAAGATTAATAAATGCTGTAGAAGTGCAGTTCATTATTAGTTCATGTTAACTAATGTAGTTAACTAATGAACCTTATTGTAAAGTGTTACTACAAACCCGATTCCAAAAAAGTTGGGACACTGTACAAATTGTGAATAAAAACAGAATGCAATGATGTGGAAGTTTCAAATTTCAATATTTTATTCGGAATACAACATAGATGACATCAAGTGTTTAAACTGAGAAAATGTATAATTTTAAGGGAAAAATAAGTTAATTTTAAATTTCATGTCATCAACACATCTCAAAAAAGTTGGGACAAGGCCATGTTTACCACTGTGAGGCATCCCCTCTTCTTTTTATAACAGTCTGCAAACGTCTGGGGACTGAGGAGACAAGTTGCTCAAGTTTAGGAATAGGAATGTTGTCTCATTCTTGTCTAATACAGGCTCTAGTTGCTCAACTGTCTTAGGTCTTCTTTGTCGCATCTTCCTCTTTATGATGCACCAAATGTTTTCTATGGGTGAAAGATCTGGACTGTAGGCTGGCCATTTCAGTACCCGGATCCTTCTTCTACGCAGCCATAATGTTGTAATTGATGCAGTTTGTGGTCTGTCATTGTCATGTTGGAAAATGCAAGGTCTTCCCTGAAAGAGACGACATCTGGATGGGAGCATATGTTGTTCTAGAACTTGGATATACCTTTCAGCATTGATGGTGCCTTTTCCAGATGTGTTAAGCTACCCATGCCACACGCACTCATGCAACCCCATACCATCAGAGATGCAGGCTTCTGAACTGAG
This sequence comes from Chanodichthys erythropterus, assembly GCF_024489055.1. NCBI lineage: Eukaryota > Metazoa > Chordata > Actinopteri > Cypriniformes > Xenocyprididae > Chanodichthys > Chanodichthys erythropterus. The sequence continues at coordinate 28,829,394 of NC_090239.1, forward strand.
CGCTGATAACAACTTGAGTTGTCCTTGTCCTATTTAGTCCGGATGACATGGCGTCCCAGTTTTCCAAAAAGAACTTCAAATTTTGATTCGTCTGACCACAGAACAGTTTTCCACTTTGCCACAGTGCATTTTAAGTGAGCCTCGGCCCAGAGAAAATGTCTGCGCTTCTGGATCATGTTTAGATATGGCTTCTTTTTTGACCAATAGAGTTTTAGCCGGCAACGGCGAATGGCACGGTAGATTGTGTTCACCGACAGTGTTTTCTGGAAGTATTCCTGAGTCCATGTTGTGATTTCCATTACAGTAGCATTCCTGTATGTGATGCAGTGCCGTCTAAGGGCCCGAAGATCACGGGCATCCAGTATGTTTTTCCGGCCTTAACCCTTACGCTCAGAGATTGTTCCAGATTCTCTGAATCTTTGGATGATATTATGCACTGTAGATGATGATGACTTCAAACTCTTTGCAATTTTTCTCTGAGAAACTCCTTTCTGATATTGCTCCACTATTTTTCACCGCAGTATTGGGGGAATTGGTGATCCTCTGCCCATCTTGACTTCTGAGAGACACTGCCACTCTGAGAGGCTCTTTTTATACCCAATCATGTTGCCAATTGACCTAAAAGTTGCAAATTGGTCCTCCAGTGTTCCTTATATGTACATTTAACTTATTGCTACCTGTCCCAACTTTTTTGGAATGTGTAGCTCTCACGAAATCCAAAATGAGCCAATATTTGGCATAACATTTCAAAATGTCTCACTTTCAACATTTGAAATGTTATCTATATTCTATTGTGAATAAAATATAAGTTTATGAGATTTGTAAATTATTGCATTCCTTTTTATTCACAATTTGTACAGTGTCCCAAATTTTTTTGGAATTGGGTTTGTATATTAATATATTGTATGTACACGGATAAAGTTGCATATACTTTTATTACCAAGTTTATGCGCAGAGTTTGGCAATAATATAGTTTACATTTTGTGACAATATAAACAATCAGAGCTGAGATTTACTATATAGTATTGTTGAGTGCCTTAGAATAAAACTCAGTGAGCGTTCACTGGACTCCACAATTCCTGGTCTCTTAACATGGACATATAGAATCCACACTGCACTGCGTTTTTTGTCACTGTACTGTTTACTTTTTGCCTGTTTGTTAGGGCAGTTAGGTTAGGGCAGTTTACCTGCAGATGGCAAGTGAAGACCAGAGACGTTATGTTTGGTTAACATGGGTCTACCATGCAAGAATTTAGTGCAATGTGTTGTGGCATGTGACGTTGCGTGGTATGCCTGCAGAAAGTTTTAGAGAAAAGTGGGGTTTTGGACAATATTGGCATGAAACATTTTAAATTTGTTATAATTTTGCACTGATAAGGGACAACACAATCTACGAAACTATTTTATTACATAAACATTTATACATAGAAAAAAACTTTAAAAAAAAAATTGATTCATCAAAATATCCACCATTAGCAGCTATCTGACCTAAACTGGGTTTTAATTGGTTCATTGTATTCTAAACTTAATTGGCACTCAATTGTTGAAGCTATTAAGGTGTGCTGACCCAAAAATCTTTTACAAACCTGGGCCAAGTTTTAACCACTAACCAGTCATCACAGCTGGCAAAGGGGCATGTCTGACTTTGACATGTATATATTGCCATTATTATGTAATCAAAATGAAAATTATTATTGCTGGTCTTCAATGATAATGTCAAGTTACTTTAATGTATTTGCACAAAAAAAATGATAAGGATTTATGCTGATATCGTCCAAAACCACACTTTGCCAGGGGTGTTTCCAAACTTTTGGAGGGCAGTGTATAAACAATCATCTTCTACATGTATTATAAAAAATGCCTGCAGAGGGCACCAACCTTGTGTTGTTAAACTTACAGCAGATCAAGTCCTTGTTTAATATTGTCCAAACGACATTAAATGCATATATTTACTTAATCTTTAATATTTGGCAACTTCTTTATGACAGAAATGGTACAGCCACTGTAATTTCTTGATCAAGAAACTTGTATTTTGAAATCGCGATGAGCAGTTCACATATTTTTAAACATATTAATGTATTCTTCTGGGCTGGTGTAGGTTTATAAATGATTTACCTTACAATTCTGATAAAATGGCATAAATTGCCTTCCCAGATGAACATTATAAGCAAACCAAACTCGCAGCATATGCAGTGATGGAGTATCAAGACGCTCCACGCATGTAAATGATAACAGTTCATGTGGAGCAGCATTTACTGTGACAGAGCCACTCTGAGATGCCATGTAACCTACACGCATGTAAATAATTAAAGCGCATATATCTATTAAACCCGCAGGGCATATATTTATTTGATTGAATCGCAGCCCTGTGGTTTTGTGCAGCCTTAGAAAATGGTCTAATAATGTGTTTCATGGATTCTCATCTGTGGAATTGGCCACGTCTGGCATTTTGCCGGTTACTCAACACATGTAAAATTTTAAATCGAGTACGAGTTAAAGTTCAAGCCATAATTGAAAGTATGGCTGTAAAGCACGATCCAGAGCCCTAGCACACTTTGGCCATTTTTAGCAGCCTCTGCTTAAATAGGACAAGAATTCCATGCAGCTTTGAATTCATTGTTGGTTACTGTGAGCGTAGAGGTGAGTGCCACAACTTTTCCAGACTAGGTTCAGTACTGGGAAATGGTAAGAGAGATAAACAGTCTGCGGTCACATTCTTGCATCCTGGGTTATACTGAATGTCATAGGTAAATGCCATCAGCCTAGATGACCATCTGGGTATTTGAATACCTGCTCTGCATTGGCCCTTAGATGACAGGAGAGTGGTCAGTGAGCTGTCATCAGTCCGCAGTGTGAAGTGTTGTCCCCACAGGTAGGTCATCCATCACTCTATGGCCCACACACATGCTAATGTTCCTTATTCTACATATTCTACATATTTTGTTTCTGCTGAGGTAAGAGTATGTGATGAAAATGCCACTGTTCCCTCTTAACAAACACCAGGCATTCAAACGCAATATAACATAACAGCGTTTATTGCATTTAGTCTGCCTTCTCTGTGTCATTTGTGATATATACGAAAAAAGAGCCACAGTGGTCATTTATATTACGGATGTTTTGTGGCAATTTCCAGGAGGTGACGATTTTGTTTTCTTGAACACATGGATGGAAAAAAAAGTGCTTTTTTTTAAATTTTGCGCACAAGTTAAATTCTTGTTTGGATGGAAACATGGTCCATGGCAAGGAATGAAAAACTTAAAGGTGCTATAGAGGATGTTTTGTTTTATACATTTTTGCAATATTACTTGAAACTGTCATTACTAACTGATAAAAGACTATTTATTAGGTGCACTGAAAGGAATAATATTAATATACATCATCTGTGCACGAGGTAGGGCCTTAAAAACATCAGCCAATCATTTACGTGATCATCGCATAAACGATTGGCCCTCTGGCTTGTCAATCACTGCCATGACGTTCCTTGTGAGAGACGTGCGCGGCTGCATGCTCCAGTAACTTTCCACACTCCACAGGCGCCGCATGCAATGTTTTTTGTCAGGAGACAGGAGAAACAACTGCAGATTATGAGTTACCTGCGGTGAGTCTGACATAATGAATCCACTAACACGACACAGCGAATGCTGGTGGTAAACACTCGTGTTCCAATACTCGTGCACGAGTTTTGGGAGGCGTTCCCTTGAAATGAGCTGTGAAGGAGGGGGGTTGTTCTTACGCATGCGCTCATTTCAAAAACTCACTAACACTCTTTGGTTTCTCAGTCGATGAAAAGATCCTCTTTATCACCTTTAATTTCATGTTGGTTAATCAAAAAAAAAAAAAAACCTTGGGAGAAACCAGGCAACACCAGGGGGCCAGGTCTCCTCTGGCTCTACAGTCAAATATAATGTCAATAATTGTGCTTTAAAAGTGTGCTTTACCTGGCTTCCTGTAGGTGTCTGCAGGACCCTGCTCAAAGATGGAGTGAGACTGAATAGTCTGAGGTTTTTCTCGTCGCCTTCTCTCTCTATGTCTGTCTTCTCTGTCTCTTCTATCTTTCTTTGGTGCAGTGCGAGTCCCCTCCTGTAACCTCCAGAAAACACATTGACACAAAACACAATGTGAGTTCACATTGACAGCGGTTTACATGACAGAACGACCTGTCATTTACTTTCAATGAGTGTTGCAGATGTGTCAATACTGTGAAATTAATCTCTGATAGTTAATCCAGGGTTATAAACTTATAATAATTATGAAGTTTCAATGAACTGATTAAAAACTTTTTATTATTACTTAAAAATGTTAACAAAAGTCTGTTATATTATATAGGCCCGGTTTCACAGACAGGGCTTAGCCTAAGCTAGGATTCAATAAGGATATTTAAGCAGCTTTTATAAATGTACAATAGAAAAAAACATTACTGATGTGGATCTTGAGTCAAAACAGTGACAGTGACATATTTTAAGATATGTCAGTACAAGTTGCTTTGAGTTACAACACCTCAAACATGCATGTTAGTTTAGGACTGGCTTAAGCCTTGTTTGTGGAACTGGGGGATACTGTAATGATATATATATATATATAAGAAGTCACATTGATCTCATGTGCTGCTTGATTTTTTTCATTATTTTCTATATTATTTTTAAAAAAACAACTATTTTTTGTGGTAGTTTTATGTGAGTTTAATTGTTCATGTTATATTTTGGTTATATTTGTGAGTTAATAAAATTAAATGTAAAATGTAATTATCAATATACCTATCGCAGTCTCCTGAATTTATTAAAATCGCAATCATATCATAGCAAGTTTTGAGGTATAAGCAAATTTTGTATCACTGGCTAAAAGAATCAATGTCAGATCGTATCATGAAATGTCCAATTTACACATCCAAATATATATGTTTTTTTTTTTTCTTTTCTTTTTTTTAAATCCTAATTTTTACACTTTAGCTTTACCATGTAGCCATAGTTACAAGATGTCTACTTCCCAACTATAAAACACAAGTACTACAAAGTTTATAATGATGTCTAAAATACTTACTCATCTTTATTTTTACGAACAGAGTGAACATTTGGTACAAAGGTTTTCTGTTGGGGAGAAGAAAAAAAGTCAGTCAATTGTAAAAGTTTCTAGATATGCACATTCTTTTAATCTTGAACTTAAAATGCTGTATCTATTTATTGTAACATCCCTTTTTTCTTCATTTTTTAAAGCTAAGAGCAGCACAAAAACCCAAAAATGATACTGAACCATTGACATTAGAGGGTGCAACCTTTTTATATCCACCCAGGGTGAGATCTCTGGAGCGCAAAGAGGTCAGTCTGCCTGGTGGAGGGGGATTCAGTGATACTCGGCCTGGCAGTCCTCTGCCCACAGCAAATGATGGTCTGAAACCGGCAGATGAGCTCGCCGCTCCATCCCCATCTCCATGTTCAGACATCCTGCCAAACCCCAGAAACACTTAGTGAAAACATCAACCCTTGACAGTTGTTTTGGGCATCATACATGATTACTCAAACTGATATAATGGTAAAAAAGAGCCTCAGCCTTATGGGTGAAATATAAAACAAACGCTGCTGCGCGCTCAGAGATTACACTTAAAGACGCGCTCGCCTCCATTTTGTTAGCAACATAAGCTAACAAAACAAAGCCTTTAATGCCACTTTATACCATTTGCACAGCCGGATTTGGAATAAAAAGGGAATACGGCTGCCTTGAGTACATCTAAGGGAAAATAAAGAAGGTACGTACTTGAAATTTGTGTAAGCACCTCAAGTTCATAGCTGTCAAATTCATCCAGCTGAAGGCTACATCCTTGCAGCAGAAGCATCATGGGTCACGTGATCCGGGTTCGCTATAAAATACTATATTACTATAAACTGTTTTTATTTTATAATATTAAAGAATTATTCGATGCATTTATAGCCAGCTGTAAAAAAATAAAATGTATTTATAGTGTAAGATAAAGTATATTTATCTTAAATGTTGACATAATTGTCTTATTAAACTGTAAACATTATTTTACAACTTCTGTTTATTATATAATAAACTGTATTATATTATTTATATTACATTATATTTTATGTTGTTGTTAAAAAAGTTCCCAGTGTTATAATAATAATAATAATAATAAAATACATTATATTTTATGTTGTTGTTAAAAAAGTTCCCAGTGTTATAATAATAATAATAATAAAATACAAACATGAAGATTATATATATATATATATATATATATATATATATATATATATATATATATATATATATATATATATATATATATATTATTGCTAATTTAAAACAAAGCATACAGTTCATATGCCAAAATAATAAGTTCATAATAAAGTTCGTGTTTGTAAACACTGGCTGTGTCTCAAAACGTGAACTGCGAGTGCTTAGTCCAAGACAGCATTTAGGCAAAGTTAACTGAACTGGCTCCCAACATTTTGTAACCCACAGACCCCCTTCTCTGGCTCATATTGAACAAAGGGCGGCGCTCTACTTTTGCCTGCCCTCACTTTATACTCCTCCGGTCAACGTAACTCACACACAGAGCCCGTGGCCGCGATGACTGGCGCTCACTCTCCGCTGGAATGATCTGATCTGACGGCTGCGGAGAGTCAGCGGTGCTCTGTGAAAGTCATGGCCGCTCAGTGTGAACCCTTAAGCGGATATTTACAGCAATCTGATCCAGGCTCCAACAGCGAGCGCAGCACTGATTCCCCTCTGCCAGTGTCTGAAGATGACTCCAGCGGACCCACGGCACCTCCGGACCCCGAGTGGACCGAGGAGAGGTTTCGAGTGGACCGGAAAAAACTGGAGATCATGTTATTAGGTAAAACTCTTGTTTCCATGACAACAATCATCACTTTTTAGAGAGTTTGAAAGAAATAAACACTCTGCAAAGTTTACAAATTAGAAGAAGGCACCATTGCTGTTAATAACTGTCTTTAAGAATTGTTTAACTGAACAAACACTTAAAAATAGTAATGCAAAAATCTAATGCATTGCCTCCAGCATCTGCACAGCTGAGCTGGTTATTTTCCCCGTCTCCTTTGTTCACCTCCCGTGTACAATTCTCGCTTCCATACCGATTTTCTCTTCAGAAACATGAGTTTAAATATATAGTTAAGGCTCCAGTTTTCAATTACAGAGAGCGTCCAATTGTTTCAAAGAAAGTTTCTATAGTCTACATTTGAAAATAGACTTTATTGCGTATATAAGTATTGATTCTTCAAATTATTATTTGTTTAGTTTTTTGTTTTTATCTTTTCCACAGCATTCTTGAATATTGTTTTTGAAATATATATATATATATATATATATATATATATATATATATATATATATTTTTTTTTTTTTTTTTTTTCTTCTAGGCCTTTTTGATTAGTTAGGTCACTTTAGTGTAAAACCCCAATTTTATTTAGTGAGAGGACTCTATTCTAATATTCTAACAGTAGGCCTATATTAACTGTGTGCGCAGTGAACAACTCAACCAATAGGGGGCAGTGTTAAAACATCTTTGACTTTGTTAAAGTAATTGTAAAGTGACAATGTAGTTAACTGCTTCATAAAAGTTAAGGATGAAATGAAATGCAGTTTTTGGACAATGATTTGTCATTTTTGGCTCACAATTCAGACAGCATTTGGCATTTGTTCAGTTGATTGGCTGAAAAACAGTGGAATTCAGAACTGAGAAAAAGAAAAATTGTATTGGCTCTAGTAGAGTCACAAAACATTCATGAATGCAACTTTTTCCATTAATCTGTTGCGGTTTGATTTTTAAACTAGTGGATTTATCCAGCAGTTTATAAAAATTGTCAGGAGCTTCTCATCCACGTCTCTGTAGGGATGGTAAAGTGCTTTGAAGGTCTCTGCTGTAATGCTTTGTCCATGTCGGGTCATGCTTTCCATGTTGTTTCATGGTTCTGAGTGAGTTTTGAAAGGGACATCATCCTCCTCCTACACACACACCAAGTCTCTAGGTTCAGTTCACCACAGCAATCCTTCCTGCTGAGGTCATTCAGCATCTCCTCACAGGATTTTATAGTGTATTTGATCAACCTGCTTGCTGCAGGAATGCCTTAAGGATTCGGTTTCTTCTAGAAGACATACAGAGAAGCTCATGTAAATTATGAGATTAATTTGCCAAACCAAATGTTAGAATCTCAGCATTACTCAATTAGATTTAAGATCAGTCATAAAACTAGAGTTCAAACAAACACAAAGTGACCTTGTGTTTCACATCCAGAAAAATCATAGTACAATCCACAGAAGTAGAAAGCACTTTTATTGTGAGGAAAAAAATATGTATTTTGTTTTTCTTTTAACTGACATTCTGGCATGTCATATTATCTTCCACTTTGCCAATGGATGCATACTTCATAGGCAGCTGTTGTCATTTGGTTGAATAAGGATGCAACGGTTGTTAATCGTAAGAACAGTTTTCAGATATTTTAAAGTTTCATCTTCAACCTTCATGTTTAACAGCTGTGAACTGCTCATCTCTGCGTGTTTTCAGAAATGTTAACATCGCAGGTGCGTGCTCCAAAAGCTCTTTCTCCATCAGATTGGCTATAATGAGAGCAGTTAAGCAACATTCAAGAATGCTTTTATGAATCTTATTGTACCTCTTGGATGGGAAAAAACATTCATCATTTCATTTTATAACTATTTTAGCTGGCTCAAGTGGACGAAATTCACTGTCATCCTGGAATTCTCTATACTGGATCACATAAAGGAGGCATTAACTTGTTTTCTGTTCCAGATGTGTTTTAATTTTTGTATTTGTATTTGTATTTGTTATGTTGAGCAGGAATGCAACCATACCAGGGTGACTCTGTCTCTTTTTAAAGGTAGTAGTTCACCTATAAATGAAAATAATGTCATTAATTTCTCACCCTCATGTCGTTCTACATCCGTAAGACCTTCGTTCATCTTCGGAACACAAATTAAGATATTTTTGATTAAATCCGAGGCCTCTATTGAGAGCAATGTAAATCTCAGGATCCATAAAGCTACTAAAAACATATTTAAATTAGTTCATGTGACTACAGTGGTTCTACCTTAATATTATAAAGTGACGAGAATATTTTTTGTGCGCCAAAAAAACAAAATAAAGACTTTTCAACAATATCTTGTGATGGCCGAAACACTGCTTTGGAGCTTTACGAATCGAATCAGCGGTTCGGAGCGCCAAAGTCACATGATTTCAGCAGTTTAGCCGTTTGATAGGAGATCCGAATCACTGATTCGATTCGTAAAGATTCGTAAAGCTTCTGGAGCAGTGTTTTGAAATCAGCCCATCACTATATTGTTGATAAGTCATTATTTATTTATTTATTTTTTATTTTTTTGTGACAAAATATATATTTATTTATAATATTATATAATATTAATATTATAAATATATAATAATTTATAATATTAAAGGGTTAGTTCACCCAAAAATGGAAATTATGTCATTAATGACTCACCCTCATGTCGTTCCAAACCCGTAAGACCTCCGTTCATCTTCGGAACACAGTTTAAGATATTTTAGATTTAGTCCGAGAGCTTTCTGTCCCTCCATTGAAAATGTATGTACGGTATACTGTCCATGTCCAGAAAGGTAATAAAAACATCATCATTGTAGTCCATGTGACATCAGTGGGTTAGTTAGAAGTTTTTGAAGCATCGAAAATACATTTTGGTCCAAAAATAACAAAAACTACAACTTTATTCAGCATTGTATTAAATGGTCTTACGAGTCATTAATGACATTATTTTCATTTTTGGGTGAACTAACCCTTTAAGGTAGAACCACTGAACTCACATGAACTGTTTTAAATATGTTTTTAGTACCTTTATGGATCTTGAGATTTACAATGGCATTGCTGGCAATAGAGGCCTCACTGAGCCATCAGATTTAATCAAAAATATCTTAATTTGTGTTCAGAAGATGAATGAAGGTCTTGCGGGTGTAGAACAACATGAGGATAAGTAATAAATGACATTATTTTCATTTTTGGGTGAACTAACCTTTTTATCTTATGTTCACTGCACTACTGTGTCAAAATGATGTATGCTTCTATGCCAAGATCAGCACCCATATAATGTAACATACAGTCTGTTGAATCTATAGTGAGCTGCCTACGTAGATAGCATTTTAATGCATCATATAGGCTGCCAACACTAAAGCTTTTCCAAAATGTAATTAGCTTAATTATTAGTAATGGAAGCTTGTTTTTCCTCACAGAATAAAAAAAGGTAATTACAACTTTTTAATTACCTTTCTTGACTGCTTCACATAACAAGAATCAAAACAGAGTGTTTCAAAGAGAGGGTCAAAAACAGAATAGAAAATAGCCTATTACTTCTAAATTAGGATGTTTTTGATTTATAAATCTTGCTAACATTATGGACATCAGAGAACATTATAAACATTTTTAAAAATTTAAAAGCACTGTTAAATGCAATCTTTATCAGATTTAAAAATTGATATTAAAGGGTTAGTTCACCCAAAAATGAAAATTATCCCGTGATTTACTCACCCTCAAGCCCTTCTAGGTGTATATGACTTTCTTCTTTCAGACAAACACAATCAGAGATATTTTTACAAAAATCCTTAGTTTTTTGGACGTACGATGAATGCATATGGCTGTCACACCGGAAGCTCATTATTTTACTTTATAAAGTTTTAAATAAGGATGCTTGTCTTACACAAACGCATCGATTCGCTTCAGAAGGCCTTTATTAACCCACTGGAGTCGTATGGATTACTTTTTTTATGGATGGATGCATTATTTTTTACTTCAAAACACTGCCCCCCATTCACACCCATTGGAGGACTAAGGAAATTTTGAATATATCTACGATTGTGTTCATCTGAAAGAAGATAGTCATATACATTTAGGATGGCTTGACAGTGAACTATCCCTTTAATTTTTCAAACTATACATTACAATTTTCTGAAATGCACTTGCATTTAAAGATGCCCTAGAATCAAAAATTGAATTTATCTTGGCATAGTTGAAAACAAGAGTTCAATACATGGAAAAGACATACACTGAGTTTCAAACTCTATTGCTTCCTCCTTCTTATGAAAATCTAATTTGTTTAAAAGACCTCCGAAAAACAGGCGACTCTCAACATAATACCGACTGTTACGTAACAGTTGGGATCATTAATATGTACGCCCTCAATATTTGCATATACCAGCTCATGTTCAAGCATTAGACAAGGGCAGGACGTCTGGATGTGCACAGCTGAATCATCAGACTAGGTAAGCAAGCAAGAACAATAGCGAAAAATGGCAGATGGAGCGAAAATAACTGACATGATCCATGATTACATGATATTTTTAGTGATATTTGTGAATTGTCTTTCTAAATTTTTCGTTAGCATGTTACTAATGTACTGTTAAATGTGGTTAAAGTTACCATCGTTTCTTACTGTATTCACGGAGACAAGAGCCGTCACTATTTTTATTTTTAAACACTTGCAGTCTGTATAATGCACAAACACAGCTTCATTCTTTATAAAGCTCTCCAACAGTGTAGCATTATCCTTTAGCCACAGAGCACTATCAAACTCATTCAGAATCAAAGGGTTTAAAGGGGCCGCCCAATTTAAAGGGGCCACAGCGTGAATTGGTGCATAGTTAATTATGCCCCAAAATAGGCAGTTAAAAAAATTAAAAAAATAAAAATCTATGGGGTATTTTGAGCTGAAACTTCACAGACACATTCAGGAGACACCTTAGACTTATATTACATCTTTTGAAAACTGGTTCTAGGGCACCTTTAAATTTATAGATTTTACTTTTTAGTGTTTTATATTTTATTTATTTGGACAAAATACTATTGAATTTTAATATGTTCCATTTATCAGTGATGAATAACATGAAAATAATTGTTGACCTATCGGTGTTAATCAGAATTTTAACATTGGTGCTCCATATAGTCATGTTGCCTTCTAACATACTTTCCGTTGAATGATGAAATGAGAAAATTCACTACCTGAGTATTGATAAAAATGTGATTATTTTACTCAATATGCAATGTATGTGCAATTATTTTTATGATTGTTAGAGTTTCAACATGCTAATGCCAAACTATATTGAATCACTTTGAATCAAGTTTCCTGTGCACTTTGTGTGCGGAGCAGTTCCTGCCAATATAGTGTTCAGACTGTCATGAGGTTCCATTCAGTTAGGATTCTGCCTTACAATGTCCCTTAGGCAGAATGTTATCTCGCTAGATTTTAATATAAAGAGATATAAATATATATAAAGTCATTGCTCATTGCTCAATTAGTCATTGGTAAACAGATCAATAGTAGCTATGCAACTGAACTGAATTTGATTACTTCTTTATAAATCAAGATATTTTGTCTCTGATTATTGTGGATCCTGTTTTATTTACTCAGAGATCAAATACCAGAAGCCAAAGGAAACAGACTGAGATGGATTCAGATTTGGTAGCCAAACGCTATTTTCACACTGTCAGTTTTTGGAATTGACAACCGTATTTACTTACAAGTTTGAGTCTTGAATTGTCCCATTCAAACAGCAACTAACTTACAGTAGCATCTCGAATAGTTTCTGTGTATGAACATGCAACGGGAGTCAAGCCCGAATTCTCTTACCAGAGACAGTGACTAAAGTAATATCAAAGATGGAGATGTCCATAAAACTGAAACTGAAAAGCGTTATCACTTTTGATACGACAAGAGTCCAATTCAGAAGCCAGTTCACCCATCAAATCTTCATTAACTGACAGCAGCTTTTGGGTGGAGAGCAGAGCATTTGAGTCACGTGTAGAACAAAAAAACTGATGGGAGCAGCTTCGGTGATGAACAGTGACTGGACCGAAAAGCGTCAGAAAGCCCACAGCAAACGGTAGACACTCGTTTGGGCAGCGTCGAGCGACTTTCTCGCACTGTATGACGTGGCAGACAATTAGTTGACCGTTCCGGTTCCGTTCATACAGTGTGGGTTTTCCAAGAATGCGATTGTGAGTCCTGAAAATTTACGGGTGTGAGTTTGGTTATAGAATGCAGTTGTCACTTCCGCAAATATGTAAACTGTATGTGAACAGAACAGGACTCGGGACTGACAACCGTATTCTGCTGCTGTGTGAACGTGGCCAAAGTGTTCAGGATATACTGCAGTGGTGATGTTGAAAGATAAATGTTTAGCAGTCATTGATTGCGTATTTTGGAGATAATTGTTTATTTTTCCAATTTCTCGACTTTCTAGATAGTGTTTGTACAAATAAGGAGTAGTACTCTCTGTCCAGTCTACATCAAGGGCTTTGGGTTTTTCCAAATTTCCAAAGCCCAGATTGTTTTTCATTACGTGTCTTAGATGAGATGGAAACAGTTTCTCTTCCCAAATCTTGGCAGGGGATTTGCAAAAGTACCCTTGCAAAAGAAATTCCCAAACAAGTTTACACGACATCTCAATGTCTTTGATCACCGTAGGTCAGAGTCGGGCACCAAAGTGAACTAGCAGTCTATTTAAGATTCCAAACAGGAAGGGATCAAATGGCTTGTTTAACAAGCATAACTCTTATCGCAGATGGGTTTGATCCATTCTGGGGAGCCCAAATAAAACATTGTTGCTGCCTGGTGATTTTGTAAAACACTTCAGTTTTTATAGCATGTTTATAATGTGGAAAATAGGTGAACTTTCTTCCACCGAAGAAAGCTGGTTTGGCTTTGGAGCTATTTTTCCCACTTTAAAGACTTCTGACTATTACTAAGACAATCATTTATTTACTAAGTATCATTGCTTACTAAATTCCTAGTAAACAGAGACACACAACTGGTCTTCTATTTATGAAAATATAAAGAGTACATTCTGAAACTGCTTGTGTGTTAAAAGTGTACTTTGGCTAACTCTGTTCTGGGTATGTTTGTGCTCGTGCTTGGCCGAGGCCTGGTTAAAAAGTTCATCTTTTTGTTGTCTGTCGGATGAAAGTATAGAGACAGGAAGTGAGTTCGGTGAGGAATGTGCTTGGGGCTAACTGTCCTCTGGATCGAGGCCTAGGGAAACACTTTTCCCTGTAGCTTTCAGAGGGTAAACGTGGCATTCTCCCCAAGAACTACTGCTGAGGTGAATCGCCGTGGCCTTGTTTTTGAGTTCATAGCGGTATGGCGTTTTAAGCACGTCGGACAGACAAAGCCTAGCAACTCAGTTGGCACGTAGCAAAACGTAATACAATGCAAAAGGCCAATGAATGTTTGAAAGAATGGAAATCAGTTTGTAAAAGGTGATAGAATCAAGTATATTGGGACCATTCAGGAAACCCTGGCTTGTGTTGTTCGGGTCTGAGGGACCCTTGAGAGGTGGTGGGCGGAAGAGTCCCAGTGCTCACAGCACATAATTCACTGCAGCTGTTGGAGAGTCTCTGTTTTTAAAAAATGCTGGCGTGGACCAGAGACTTTGTTATGACAAGGAAAAAAACGAGCCATTACACTACAGCTACTAACTCAACTCATCTGAGTCGAAAACGAAATGGTTGTTTTTCAAAGCAATCAAACCCGTAAATGTGTTACATCTTTGATATGACATTGTCACATTTCGTTTATAGGCATGTCTTTTATGTTGAAAAGACTTTTTTTTTTTCTTTTTTTTTGTCTTTCAAATTAGTTTTTTTTTTTTTTTGCCATCGGCATTGGCATTGGCATCATATACATAAATAATCAGTAATTACATTTCATAGTTTGTGTTTAGGTGAACCTCTCAGTTCATTTAAAACAACTCTGTAGAATCCACCCAAGAGTTTCCTGGCAGAATGAGTAATGTCTCTGGCATTTTTTTTATTCACATCCTAACACACCTATTGCACTTAAGATCCACTATATTATGCGCAGTTTAAGGCAGAAGTTACAGTTGAATTATTTTTTGGTCTGTTCCAGGATTGCTGCATGCCTAGTGGCTGTGGTTTCCAATATGCCAGCTGCCTGCATATGTGGGAACTTTGCTCTAAGGGTCAATGACGTGGCGCTCCTTTTTTTGTTTTTGTCTGGAAGTTGTTCAGAAATATATTAAACATGCAATATAGGCAATAATACAACTCTTCTATGATATATTTTAATGTCTAAAGTAAATTTTTTTTTTTTTTTCAGATTTAAATGTTTATTTAAAGGATTAGTCCACTTTTAAATAAACTTTTCCTGATAATTTACTCACCCCCATGTCATCGTCAGTTGAAAAGAAATTATGGTTTTTGATGAAAACATTCAGGATTATTCTCCTTATAGTGGACCTCAATGGTCTCCAGATAGTTGAAGGTCAAAATTATAGTTTCAGTGCAGCTCCAAAGGGCGTTAAACAATACCAGATGAGGAATAAGGGTCTTATCTAGCAAAACGATCGGTCATTTTCGGAAAAAATACAGCTGTATATGCTTTATGAGCACAAAATATCGCCTTGAACGTACTTCCGGTTTCCTCATTCTTCAAAATGCTTACGCTGTATGTCCTACGCCTTCCCTATTCAACTTATGGAAAAAAACGAAACTGGCGCCGTGTTCGTTCCGTAAATTGAATAGGGAAGGCTTGGTTCAATCCATCGGTTGTAGATTGGATGGAGGCAGATCTAGGGTGCGTTTCCCAAAAACAAGAAACCATTTCCTGAAATCATTATTCAAACGGACATTCGCAAACTCTCAAGCTGTGGTTAGAAGCATAGTTTCTTGTTTTTATGACGTGGACTTAATAAATCCTTATCTTGAGCAAAATAAGAAAGTTGGCATTAAGTTCAATGTGTATCTTTTAGTTCTAATATGTCATTTACATATTTTAGTTTAGAACGAGCTATGACTGAATCTGAAAATACAGCAAAATAACTGAGAAAAAGGAGTAGTCATTAGATGTCATGTCCATAAGTTATAGCAAAACATCTAGCATTAATTCGATTTCAAACGCAACTGGAACCAATCTTTGGAGAAGTTCATTTATTCCTTAAGGTGGACAAAAACAGTGTGTTGTCTTTTTTTTTTTTCAATTTAGAGGAGAACATTGATAATAAGAAGAAATGTTTCTTGAAAAGTTTTCTTTCAAAAACATTAAGACACTTAAATACTTTTGGCCACCAGTGTACATTAATCAAATTTTGGAAATAGTGAAATCATTTTGAAAGTGGGGTTATGTGTCATGTTACCTAATGAGATTGAGAAAAGAACTGTTTTGTCCTGTTTTGGACATTTCATTTTTGACTGCTTAAAAATGTATTTATATTTTGCAGTTTCATGAATGTAATTTTTGATATTTAATTATAATTTTTTTTGACAATAAGCTAAACAACCATTGACTTTACATCATTTTATGTTTATTAACATAATGCATGTAGTTAAGGACAACACATAATGTGTTAATTTAACACGTTTACACATCTTTGTGCTAACATTTTTGACACATTTATTTTGTTACAAACAATAACAGCTTAATGAGTTAAAATTAACACAAAAAAATGTTGTCCCTAAACTCTCCCATTAATGTGTAAAAAATTTCATTTTTAACACATCCTTTCCAGCATTGGCAGACTGTTTATTTTGTGACATATATGCAATGTTTTAAATAAAAAATAAAATGATATTTTGGAATAATTTTGTGTGAACTGTATCTCAGTAGTACTTCATTAAATTAATTCTATAATTCTGTATAAAAATTATGAAATCTATATTTAGGACAAATAATTACAGTAGTGTACTGATTACCTGGGTTTTTTACAGTGATTGCACCGCATTACATAATTACAGTATCATGCTGTAAAACTGAAATACGGTTATAGTACTGTAAATCTTAATTACAGTAACTTACTGGCAACAGTGTTGCCAGTAAGTTACTGTAAAAATCCCTTGAAATGTCTAACAGTGTAGCTAGTTGATTTGCTCAAAGATGTATCCTGCTATGGTAGTGAAGCAGCAAGTTACGTCGTTGTATGGGAAACGCACCCCTGAATGCAAGCCTGCAATCGATTGTAAGAAGGGGGCAGAGTTGGATGAAATGATTGGAGAAGTCGTGCATACGTCACCAGAGAGAAGTCTGCTAAGGGGTAACTAAATGTAAAATGATCAACTTTTATTGGAAAATGAAATAACATTTTATCAAACTTTGATAATTGCCTTATTCTTTAAAACTACTGAGAAGATAGTGATCAAACTACATTTTATAAAAATCACCTGTCAAGTTTATAATATTACATCAGCATGAAAGTCAAATTGGATGACTACAGGGACTCATCTTAAGATCACTGATTTAACAGTTCATCTATTCCCAATATTATGAAAAAAAAAGATCAGTCAAGAATAGAACATTTTTGAAAATATGTCAGAATTAGATTCTGTAGTTTGTGCATGAAAAATGTTCGTCAAAACCAGCACACTGAACAATGTTCACTAAGTTTTTCAATTGGATTGGCTTTTATTCTCTTTAGCATGCAGTATTTCCTGATCAATCTGATTAAATTTCAGCAAGTGAAGAACAAATTTATACTCACGTGCGTTATATATCGTGTACGCAGAGCTGGGTAGTAACAGATTACATGTAATCTGGATTACGTAATCCGATTCCAAAAAATCAAGTACTTGTAATTAGAGTAAACTACTTTTTAAAATACTCGTAATCAGACTACAGTTACTTTTTTATGGATTACATGATTACATATTATTTACACAATGGCAGTGTTAGTATTTTGAAGTATTAACTGTCCATACATTGCACAATCCGTTGAGGCTCTTTTTGGTGAATAGAATATATTTTTAGGAATTTCTTTTTATCTGTCAAAATAGTACAAGATTATCGTACAATATATGACATCAAATAAGGATTAGGACAAAAGCAATCTAAATGTAATCCAAAAGTAGTCAGATTACGTTACCAAAAATGTGTAATCTAAATATTACTTATTACAAATTTTGTACAATTTTTTTTTTTTTTTTTTTTTTTTTATCAAATAATTTTTTTTAAAACTGCGTGAAAGTGACATGAATACAAATATTACATTTTGGTACGTGCATTTTAAACTTAAAATGATTAATTATATGAGCCCTGAGTAGATATTCTATAGTATGTCTGCTTTTAAATGGGAGACTCTTAAATTGAACACGACCATTGATGGATCTTAATCCCAGTAAACAGAGCCAAGAAAGGCAGCTGCTGATAATGGTTTCTCAATACACCGTTGAGTCCAACTTTTGGCAGATAGTGTGTATGTTGATGGTATGTACCCTCCATCCACAGATAATCTGGAGAAAGCATGCATTCTTCTAGACTGACTCACGCTCAGATGGGACATGTGAACGATGTGCCACAATCTGCAGACAAACTGCAAGCTTTGTTTATCATTTTTAATGGTTTCCGTTTACTCTTTTCAAGGGTCAGAGACAAAGGATATCCGAGATGATGAAAGGAAAGATCTTTTAAAACTCTAGTTTAAAACTTCTGTGCCTGCCAAGTTCATGAAAGGGTAATCTTTGTAGTGAACTCATGTTGTTTTTTTTCATACATTTTTGGGAACTGCTTATTCTATTTTCAATAAGAGGTTTGATTTAAGGTGTTTTGCTCATGAGCATGAGCAGAGCGATTTTCTGATAAAACCATTCATACATATTGGCGCATTATTACTAAAATTCACTGCTTTTGCTTAATAAAAATGGCCCATATTACTGTCATTAAAAATGACTTGTTCTAAATTATTATTAGTTTCAAAAATGTTTTCAGACATATTTCATGGTTAAAAGTATTTTTAAAAATCATGAATATTTGGGGGAATTATTACAATGGATATTTGACAAATAAAAATCTTACTGACCTTAAAACACAACACAGCTTGGTTACGCCTCACTAACTTTGATTTGACAGAAAAAAAACTTTGTGAAATATACAGAAATATTATTTTATAAAACAAAAATGCTTCACCTTTTTTAAAGTCCCCCTGCAGTCATCAGTTTTATCCCTTAAAACACCTCTTTGAAAATCAAAATGGCATATTTAAACATGACATTTTTTCCTTGTGACTACAATAAACGGTACACGTGGAATCCATGAGTATGCAAATCAATCCCTGCCTCCACCCAGTCACACCAGCTCGGACTACCTCGGTCAACTTTAATGTAGTAAACGCTACACAAAGCAAGTGAAAACATTGTGTACGAGTTGATGTACCAGAATGGTAAAGCATTTCATGTATTTTATGTATCGCTCTCTAACAGTAATTGAAATGAGCCTTTGGCTTGACAGTGTTATCAAACAGCTAATAAAATGTGTTGCTAATGTTTCAAACCATGTTTCTGTTCGCCCTCTCCGAGTCAGACAGCTCCCTTCTAAAATCAGCATCTTTAGAAATGCTTTGAACATCATAGAAAGTCAGTGGAGAAAGGCATACAGTTCATCATAACATTGTAATATACATCATGCATAATACATAAATACATATGTACCTGATTTTTGGAGAGCAGAATTATTTGATTGTTTAGTCATGTTTGCATTGCTAGATATAAAATGTTATTGTGCAAATTGCATCGTAGTGCTGTGACTTAAATATCACAAACATTGTGCACTCATGGTCCCTAATGAAATGTAGTGTGCGCTTTAAAATGTTTGTAAACTGTGATGCATTTAACTTGCCACTGTTTATGCATTCAAAGCCATCAAACCATCAGTATTCTGCTGTTTGCATTATGCAACATTTCCATGACATCAGTTTGAAAGTTCATGATATCCTAGCCAACAATTATGAGGTCAGCAAATCCAGTTGGAGCCTTGGACACGGCAGCATCACACATCTGTGCAATTGTTTGTTGGTTTCTAAGCAACAGCAGGCCGTTGTTCCCGCAGAGGTCCATTGAACCAGCATAATGACATTTAATAGATACGTTTTCCATCATAAGCAAGTTAAAGCGTACAAGTTAAAGATACAATCCCTCTGAAGCAACCTTGTGTCAAGTGCCAGAATTATTAAAGAACTGTACGAGATCTCATTAATTCTTAGTTCATGGGTAACTCCCATCTGTAATTGAACTTATAACCCTTTTGTTAGAAGGCCAGAGCCTTGGCCATTAAGATTCCACTGCATTAAGGTCATTAGTAAGTACTAATGATATATAATAATGTTAACAGTTGTGACAGAGCAGGATTAAACTGCAGTATTTTTCCATTCAAGAATATACTTGAGACAGAAGCTTCACACTTAATTATTAAAATACTGCTATACTGATCCAAGCAAGGAGGTCTAATATACTCAGAGTTGTCCATTAGTATTCTCATTAATCTTAATTAATGACAGTAGCACTCTTGAAAGTTGACAATATAATGATGATAATAGTAATATAATAAAGAAATTATGGTTGCGCAATATATGGGCTCCATATCAGCTGATATTAGAGATTGTATTGTATTTAGATGTCATCATCTATCGCTCACACTTTTGTGAAAAAATATAAAATAATTAAATAAGTAATTATAGCTGCAAGCAGCAAATAAGGGGCCAAGCACCACAGAGGCAGAATGAGGAGCTAAAAAGGCTCAGACCAGCTGCAAAAATAAGTAAAGACATTTGAAGATGGTTTTAAGCAAAATAGTTGAAAGCCCATAAATATAATAATCTCTTATAATGTAACATAGTTTCTTACTACTTTTGACTAATAGGTGGCACTGAGACCAAATTGATCTGCTGTGGTAAGTGTTGTTTTTTTTTTGGGTGAGATTTTTGGTCAAACTGGTTCAAATCTCGTGACCACTAGGTGGCGTTGTACTGAAACCGTGCATGTACACTCAGGTCATGGTTGTAATAACACACAACCAAGAACAGATGGCGTAGATATAGCCTCGCGTCCATTTTGTTGTATTTTTCATAAAATTTATTGGCAAGTTAAATGAGAAAGATTTGACGAATTGACTTGAATTCCATGTTTTGTTTTTTTTCTGATTCATTTTTCATAAAAATCGGAACAATGATCTAGGAGGAGTTAGAATTAGTGGACAGGAAGTTCATCTGACTAATGAATAACGAATAAAGAATTTGGTATCTATGTTCTCGACGTGACCCAAAGAATCTATTAAGACCAGTTTCATTACAATAGGCAAAATTAACGAAAAGTACCTTCAGGACATGGTGCAGATGACACTTTCGTACAATACGTTAATGCTTTCATAAATTATAGCATTTCAAAACAAAATTCTGAATAGCAGATGCCCAAAATAGGGAATATGGGGAAATTGGACTCGGTTACCATTTGACTCAGCACTAGACCAAATCTAAAGAGATCAGTTTTGTGAGTTTTGGCCAAAGCATTCAGAAGTTATATGCAAAAATAGCCATTTTTCGTATCTCCTGACCACTAGGTGACACTGCACCGAAACTGTGCATATATCCTCAGATCATGGTTATAGAGTACCTCAGGGATGACGCGTTTTTGTAGGCCAACCCGGATGTTAGCAGCGCACAGGTTCCCTCAGTTGAAAGCCTATGCATTTTTCCCATAGACTTTTGGAAAATCGCAGAAAATAAGCTCTGTGTTTAACAAAGGGTTATGACACTTACACGTTTTGTCTATTAAGATAATCTTTACAAGTTAAAACAACATAAATAAATTTTGAAGCCTAAATAAAGTCGTCAGATATAAAAAAAGCTAACAGTAGGCTATAAACGGACTACAGCACACCATGGTCGCGGATCAACGTCGTCACCACCAAGCTTCTTCAAACTGTATTTAAAAAACAACGTTATTTAAAAACATGTTCGCTGATTATGATCTGTGCTGTGAATGAATACTTATACACTTTTTCATGAGAAATGCTGTCCAAATGTCCTGTTTATCATGATGACGTCTAAAGTTCCCGCCAAAGGAAGTCCCTTTTAGCAATTTGTTAGCAACCGCTGTTTTTAAGACACAATAAAGGTTTAAAAAAATCACAAGCGGGTTATAGCTGGTGTGTTTTATGTCATAGATCAAAACGTGAAAATATTTAGAGGTTTTGTTAACCACAGACCTTATTTCAGGCAATTTAGCCAAAACCCATTCAAAAAACCTATTGACTTTACGATGTTGGAACCGGAAGCCCTAAAATGCTAACTCTCTTCCGTCCATTTTGGCATGCTCTTCATTAAATTCATTTGTGTGTTATTCGAGAACGATTTGATGAATCTACTCGAATTCCATGTTTATGTGTCGGCATGGTCTGAAGATGATCTGTGCTGATTTTTGTGAAAATTGGAGCAATGGTCTAGGAAGAGTTTGAAAAAGTTTTTTTTCTTGGCAAATTTAAAATGGCGAATAAAAATTTCATGACAGAAAAGTGCAATCAAATCACCAAGGAATCAGAGGAATTTTGTTTCTAGCCTTTATGGTTCAAAAGTTATTTGCATAAACACAAGTGCAAATTCGGGCAGTTGGAGGTTGCTTGAAGGATTGAGTTAGAGACTCCAAAACTGCTGTGGTTAATGTCTAGACTATCTTCTATCAGTGTGCCAGATTTCACAACTTTTTACCATGTGGTTCTATGGGCTGCCATAGACACAATAGTGGAGGAAGAAGAAGAAAAACGCTGACAGATACAATAGGTGCCTACGTACCTTTGGTGTTTGGCCCCTAATAAAAAATGCTAATAATACTATTACCAAAATAAAATCTTTTAAATTTAATTTTTAGCAAATAAAAAAAAAGAGAATATTTCTTTCATTGTGTACATTATAATGTTGTGATTCCTAAATGCACTTGCAGTATTTAAAATTATTTTAGTTTTTTATGTTTAATTCATGTGGAGAAAATAGTTTAGAATTGTAGTATCAGCCATTTATTGGTTATAAGCCAAAACATGTTTAATGAATTTTAATTTCAGTGCATATAGAAAATACACTGAAACAAAATATTGTTGTAGGGTCTCTACAATTTCAGATTCATCCTATGAATACAAATTCAATTTGATAAGTTAGTATTATATACAGTTGTGAAAATGGCCGAGATTTACTGGGGGGGACCATAGTTGGGAACATATTTTATATTTTTAAACCATAGATGCAGAAAATCCCGGTATATTTATGTATGAAATTTGAATAGCTTTTGGAGGCTATTACGTGGATCCACTATATCATGTACCATGTCTTTCCCATGTTGGTGTGAGATATTATGCTGATTATGTTCTCTGTAATGTAGACACCCATTTATAAAAGTCTCCTCTCATGCCGGTGTAGCCTATCCAGACTCAATAACCTGGTGGCCTTCTTTGCTTACAGTGAGGTTAACCACCAACCTTGCATGAGAGGATGTTGGCAGTGCTATATTCTTTAACTTTGCACTTTGCTCCAAAGGGAAGAAATCTAGTCACAAAGAAGACATTTTGGTCACTAATCTTCTTTGAGAAACCATTCCCTGAACACAGCCCATCTTGGATAAGAATGAATGTTTTATCTGTGCCAGCAATTCATAGATATGTTTTTTTTATTCACTGTATGTGTCGATGGACAAAGTCTTGACATTTGTCTGTGGAGCTGAGCATTTTGTTGATTTATTCTTGTGTTCCATAAGGCTGTGGCTTTTGTTGGCACATTGCGCTAAGCAATAAGACACTAAGTGCCAAGTAAAAATAATGTCAACTACAAAAAGATATCTGTCTTTGAAGCTTTTATACAGAAGTTGGCATGAAGAACAGTGAAGAGCAGTTGCTCGACCTCCCAAGTGTATTTATAATGAATAATAAGTTAAATGTACCTTACTGTGGCAACCTACTATAATCAACAAGAGTGCCTGAAACCACATTATATGTGGTAAAATCACTGTAATGCATTGCCTTTCGTGGCTTATTAAAATGGCAACAACAGCAACAGAACAAAAGACACCAGTGTTCATTAATAGTTACGTTTATTTCTAGTATTTTGGCATAGTAATGTAGAAATGATTTGTAGTCACAGATGTGCAATTATTGTCTATTTTATAATGGCTTCTAATGGTGCTCATCCTATTAAAGCTGCAGTCCATAACTTTTTGGGGTTAAAAATGATCCAAAATCAATTGATCAAGTACATAACCAGCCAGTTTTAAAAATTGTCTCCTTACCTTAGCTTGATTCACAACGGTAAGCTTGTAATAATGTTTTATGATAAATTGATGCTGGTGTATCAATTTCCGTGGGAAATTTGAGCATGCAGCAGCATGCCAGCGGATTATTTATAGCCTTTTCTCACAGCAGCTGCAATAATTAAACTTATCATTTTAATGGCGGATTGTAATCCAGAAAGATCCAAATGACAATCATCAGTGACAACTATTCAGCCGTGGTCAAAAGCAAAAGACTTGATGTGGCTACAGAAATTTAAATATACTGGTAATGCACATAGTCACACAATGCTGATGTTGTTAACATTAACAATTGGAGAACGAAGTATAAAAACAATAATAATTGCACGGTTTTATGTGAAATGAAGTGATCGTTCAATTTAATCATCATTGGCAGCACAATTTATTGTAGGCCTAATGCTTTTCCCCTCAGCTGGTCAGAACAAAAGTGTCAGACATGTTACTTACTTGTTCAGTTGACATTTTCCGGTGAAAATTCCTACTTTGGTCATACTTCAAGGCTACAATCTGTGATTCCGAAGTACATTATCCACACCGGTGTGGTGAATGACAGAAAACATTAGATTCATCTCTGCTGATGAGCTGTGCCAATGCACAATGCACGTAAAGATAATAATTCCACATATAACTGCAATTGCAGGTTTCAAACAGAGATGGCGATTAAGACAGTGTAAATATGCTTTCCTTTGTGGCGAATGAAGTCTGGAACGTTAGTGTCACACGAACCGCAGAGCACACAGTCTGCTCTGGTCCAGAGACACAATAGCACAGAGCGGATCATTTTCCCAATTCGGCACAGACTACAAAACATATCAGACCCATTTGAATTCTGCACAGAATGCTGTATTTTAAAGCGATATGGAGGAGATTAGGAGGAGAAACATTTAGAGATTAGAAGGTAACTGAGGTTTTATCTAGCTTAACGGCTCTGGCCAAGCTGTGATATAAATGAAACGCTATTGGCTATTTAAAAAAAGGGGAGGAGCTTTTTGATATGTCCTGCCCTATATTCCAGTTTCAGTTTAAATTACGTCAACACACTGAATAATGCCGTGCGTTCCAAGGCACTTCAGTGGGCCTTTAATTTGTGGGCACCAGGGAGGCGCTTTTCCACTGTGTGGTACTACTCAGATCGACTTGGTACAGCACGGTTCGGCTCGCTTTACTTTCGGTTTGCTTTTCCATTGCAGTTAGTACCACTTTTAAAGTGGGTGGGATTATAGACTGATCGTTATAGTTGCGCCGCCTTTACTGCTGTGCATCCGCTCCTCGGCTACCAACGAATCTGCACCTCATCTACTGACCACGATACAGCCATTTCTTTTTTCAAGTTGCGTGTGACAGTCATTTAAAGCAAGTCGTATGTGAACAAATTATATTGCGGTGGCTGTTGCTGACTATTTAAATCTAGCGGGTTTGGTGTCTCATGTTTCAAATCCAATGACGTTAGTAGTGCGATTCTCTCTGACCAATCAGTGATCTGCAGTGTTTACACATCACATTTAGTGTTGGTATGGCTTGCTCGGAACCTCAACCAAGGTGGTAGTATTTAAGCGAGCCGTACTGTTCTGCACCGAACTGTACCATGCAGTGGAAAAGTGCCATATATGTTTGGTATTGAAATCGCTTTTGAATGCGCGCTCACTTTTCACTTTTGCTTTCAAATTCGTGATCATGTATTGTTCAGGGAGTGACAGTACTCTCAGGATCTGCACCAAATGTAAAGTGGCTATATATTAAGCTACTAACATGTTTTAAAGTCAAGTTTGAGGTCGTACTTCACTGCGTGACTTCACCAATTTTAATTTAGTCATCCAAGGGCCAGCTTTACTAAACTTACTAAACTTTACTAAACCAAATTAGCATGAGAGTGCAATTCCAAAAAAAAGTGGAAAGTTCTGTGCGTGATCTACTGATGATTAAAGAATGCAGGAGCATTTGGATTTGCAGACGCATTTCCATAATGACCAACGCAATCTACCAAGAGCAGTGCAAATTGGCGTATGGTTTAAGACATGCTTTTTTGTGTGGTAAATAATGGTGCAAATACCAGTAAATTGACTAGCGCAAACCTTAGTAAATCACCTTGCATGATTCATTTAAATACTTCCTCCCATAAATTTTGCATCTGAAAGGGAAACTCCACTAATGTTTCACTCCGTGTCTTTAATAAATTCTGACAGTTGTATTTAAATACCAAAAGAGGGTTTGCACTAGTGCAAACTGTTAGTAAATCTGGCCCCAAGCCTCATCTCATCGACTAACGTTTAGTTGACTATTAGGGGGCAGCACTATGGAAATTGAAAGGGAATGTCTTCAGTTACTCACATAACCTTGGTTCCCTGAGATAAGGGAACAATCATGGCATGTGTTGCTGTGCTACTTAGCTCAGAGACTTCAGTCGAAACATTCCGAGGCAATGTCAAGCCCGTCTCTATTTCACGCACTGAACGTCATTAGACGGTGCACTTACACTGGCGTGATTCAGTAAGGTATTTCGGAGAAAGGTGGTTTCCCCATAGCGTCAGCTACTGTCGCAATGTCTTATTCCCATATCTCAGCGAACCAAGGTTATTTGAGTAACCAGGGAGGTTTTAATTTAGCCAAAAATAATGGTTTTGGGTAATTGAACTCTTTATGTTGTTCAGGGTGTCATGTCCTCAGGTGATAAATCAAACCAGTTGTATGTTGAGTTCTTCGTCAATGAACCACTTCTCGATATTTCAACCAAACTAATTTTACACATACTTGCATAATTTATGGTCATGGTGAAGTATGTCCACATTAGCTGTTGTAGCTTATCCACGTTGTGTACACGGAATAGACGCTGACAGTCAAAACACCTTATTGGAGAAGGTCTCTGCTCTGGTCAATGATTTCGGCCCTCCAGAATGATTTTGTCCTAAACAGAATGTTGTTTCCTGCCAAAGATTTTGATGCATCACTAACATGATTTTGTGATAATAAAAAACAGCGAGCACTGTAGCAATCTGATTGAACCACAAGTGTTTTCCAGTGTTGTGTGCAATATGCATCAAATGCTGAGAAAACAAACCGTGGGCATCCATGAGTGTGAGGCTGAGACCACCCTTGTTATTGGCGCATGGTGGTCACACATCAAATGTTTTGAGCAACATGGAGTAAAATGGTCAAAGTCTGTTCATAATTTTTGAGAAGGTTATGGTGTTTATGAATAGTTTCCTGAGGCCTTTCCACAGTCTCATAAATCCATTAGGTCCTGTTTTGGTTTGTTTCTTGGCCAATCACAGAAAAATGAGTAATTCTGTTTTCGCTCTGAAGATAGTTAACTCTGTAGAGTTCAGTTTGTTCTCAAGGCTTCCAGAGCTTCCTCCACTGCCTCTGGATAGCATATCTTAGCGGTAAAGCAGGGCTGATTCAGCCGGTGCCTGTGGTTTGAGCAATTTTCATTCAATCTGCTCTGAAAAACTCCCCTGTAATTCATTGGATATAAATAAACACGTCACATTTGTCTGGATTACAGTAGACGCACATTTTAAAGCTTGGCCCAACGAGACTATGCTTGCATCTCACAATGTAGGTCATGTTTCTGATCCAGAGAAATATGAACTGAAAAAGTTCTAGACGTCCATCAGCTGCTGCATTTTGTGGTTTCAATGCCTTTAAACAACATCCAAATTTGCTGATGAACAAGTATGTATTTTATTGTTTAATTTAAATCAAATGTTCTTGGCAAACATCTCAAACCGAACAAGTATGTCAGTCTCTCTGTCTCATGTGGATTAAATTTACATTTCTACATTCAGCGGATGATTTTATACAAAACAACTTACTGTGAATTCACTGCATGCATTTTGATCTGTGTTCGAATCCGTGACTTTGCTGTTGCTAGTGCCATGATCTACAAGATGAGCTATAGGAAGCCCTGGATGGTGTTCGAACACAGAACACACTTCATTTAAACCTTCAAAAATGTAGTATTACGCCGCACAAAGTTTATTACAATCCTGCATAAACCTTTAGAAAGTAGTAATGCATTGATTTTTCTACAGAGGTGACTTGCTGCAAATGGACAGGAAAATGACCCCCGCCCTGCCTAAATTGCACAGACATTTTTCCACCCAAGGCCATGTGGAAGAATGTGTTGATATGAATTGCTGATTTTGTTAATACGCCAACATAAGTGATTCCTGATGTTACGCTTTTTCTGAAATGTCCCATTCTTCTCCGCAGCTGCCACGGAGGGGCGAGTCAACGGAGGTGAGGACTTCTTTCAAAAGGTAAAGAAAACCACATTGCTTTGGCAGCCTCATGCAGTGGTAGAAAATAGGTTAGCGTCATGTTGCATGTGTAATTATTTCTGCTGAATACAAACTGCAATCAGTGCTGCACGACACAGCAGTGCAACAGTTTTGCGGTACTCAAGCCTCAAAATACTACTACTGCGGTAATAGAATAAATGCAGTGCTTCATAACTACCGTTGTATGCGCAGTCTGTATTTGCTCTGCCAAATGTGAAACGAAATAGAAGTTGTATGTATTCAGTAACATAAAGAGGCTCACTTGATTTTTGTTACAGCTTAGCAAACCAATCTTAAGAGGAGATGACAGCAATTTATAGGTTTAATTGAAAATTAGCATATTTAGTCTCATTTTTGGTGAGATACAACTTAATATTTAAGAAACTGTACAATAAACTTGTGGAATATTAGAAATTAGTAAAATATTAGAATGATTTCTGAAGGATCATGTGACACTGAAGACTGGAGTAATGATGCTGAAAATTCAGCTTTACCATCACAGGAATAAATTACATTATAAAATATATTAAAAATAGAAAACTTTTTTTTTTTTTTACATTGTAGTAATATTTCACAATATTACAGTTTTTACTGTATTTTTGATTAATTAAAGAGACTTCTTTCAAAAACATTATAAAAATATACCAACCCCACACTTTTTTTAAATGATAGTAGTGTACCTTGATGCTAAATTATCACTTTATTGAATATTAGAATCAGATATTTTTAGAAAAATATTAGAAATTAAAAAATATATATATTAGAATGACTTCTGAAAGATCATGTGACACTGAAGACTGGAGTAATGAAGCTGAAAATTTAGCTTTGAGATCACAGGAATAAATTACATTATAAAATATATTGAAATAGAAAACATTGTACTTTACATTGTAAAAATATTTCACAGTATTACAGTTTTTACTGTATTTTTGATCAATTAAATGCAGCTCTGGTGAGCATAAGAGACTTCTTTCAAAAACATGAAATAAATTATACCAGCCCCACACTTTTGAATAATAGTAGTGTACCTTGATACTAAATTATCACCTTATTGAATATTAGAATAAAATGTTTTTTGAAAAATATTAGAAATTAATAAAATATTAGAATGACTTCTGAAGGATCATGTGACACTGAAGACTGGAGTAATGAAGCTAAAAATTAAGCTTTGAGATCACAGGAATAAATTACATTATAAAATATATTGAAATAGAAAACAGTTACTTTACTTTGTAACAATATTTCACAATATTACTGTTTTTACTATATTTTTGATCATTTATCTCTGGTGAGCTTAAGAATCTTCTGTCAAAAAGATTAAAAAAATACAGACCTTAAACTTTTTAATGGTACCTTATTTGTTTAATCATCACCATATTAAATATTATAATAATATTATTAATCCAACACAACATGAGTGATATATGTCATACTTTAGCTGGTAAACTTTGCCTGTTAGAAAATCTGGATCCTAAAATGGCAAAATAATTTAATTCAAATTGCAAAAAGTGTATAGGAAGTCCATGCAAAAGCTTGAAGTGTGTGATAAATCACCTTTACTTCGAGAGCGTAGTCGGTGACTCGTGACACAACACCTTTCGCCGAAGGATACTCAAAACAGGTCTCCCGTCCTTTTATGGCCACGCCAAAACAAGCACACTTTGCGTATTTGGATTCAGTGAGGTAGAGTGGCCTTTAGGGCAAACACTTGCCGGTCTAATTGGCAGGCTGTGAATAAATACAGGCTGGAGAAACCAGACAGCTCAGGACAGGAATGAGACTCAGCACCTGAATCGAAGCATGCAGGCCTTCAAAATAAACTCTCGCAGGCAAGTCGATATTGGTTTGATATCCGGCACATGTCAAAGTTTCATTTGTGTTAACCTGAAAGGTGTGTGAAAATAATCAGACCCAGTTAAGAGGGCTTGGAAAGGGCCGGTTCTGGAAGATACGGCTGGCTGCACCGTAAGCCTCGGGCTGCCTCAAATTTGGGTAGTCACAGCTGATGCAAAGCTTCAGAAACGCCAATTCCTGCTTTTCAAATAAACACAACCTACCATATCACGAACAGCATTTTAGCAATGGCTGTGTCCCAAATGGCATCTTAAATGTGGATTTGCGGTCTCATGGACTTTGCTCGCGTGCGTCCGTGAAGTCCATTCCACTGTAGGCCCTCATTATGCCAAACAGGAAAACCTATCAACTCACTAGTCCGCTTTCACAGCCTTGTTGCATTTATAATCACACTTGTCCAAACTACTCCAACTTAAACTTTCAGGGAAAATATATATTTTTAAATGAATACTTAAATAGTTGTTGGAAGCTTAATTGTGGTGACATTGAAGTCATGTGACCTTGGTGTAGTTCGTTTTTTTAGCTACGCTTAGCTTTTTACTTCTGCCGATTTGGCTTCAAAATTCATAGAAGTTATGTACGTTTGTGAAGATTATCATGATGAACATGGAAGAATCATAATCTTTTGTTGCTTACAGAGCTGATTTTCTGCAATTATCCAAAAGCCAATGGTAATTTATTTTTATTTTTATTTATTTTTTTGTCGAGGGAACCAATTTTTGATTTTAGGCTTCAGACGATCAACTTTTGACTTCTGTCAATTGTATTTGGCTTCAATATTCATAGAAATTGTGTATATTTGTGAAAATTATCATGATGAAAATGTAAGAATCATAAACTTTTGTTGGTTACAGAGCTTATTTTCTGCAATAATCCAAAACCAAATGGAAAATTCTTAATGGGTTTTTGTTGAGGGAACCAATTTTTCATTTTAGGTTCCAGATGTTTTAACTTTTTACTTCTGCCGATTGTATTTGGCTTCAAAATTCATAGAAGTTCTGTGCATTTGTGAAGATTATCATGATGAACATGGAAGAATCATAATCTTTTGTTGCTTACAGAGCTGATTTTCTGCAATAATCCAAAATGGAAAAATCCTTTTGGGTTTTTGTCAAGGAAACCAATTTTTCATTTTAGGTTTCAGACGTTTTAACTTTTTACTTCTGGCAATTATATTTGGCTTCAAAATTCATAGAAGTTGTGTATATTTGTGAAAATTATCATGATGAAAATGTAAGAATCATAAACTTTTGTTGGTTACAGAGCTTATTTTCTGCAATAATCCAAAAGCCAATGGTAATTTATTTTTATTTATTTATTTATTTTGTCGAGGGAACCAATTTTTCATTTTAGGCTTCAGACGATCAAGTTTTTACTTCTGCCAATTGTATTTGGCTTCAATATTCATAGAAATTGTGTATATTTGTGAAAATTATCATGATGAAAATGTAAGAATCATAAACTTTTGTTGGTTACAGAGCTTATTTTCTGCAATAATCCAAAACCAAATGGAAAATTCTTAATGGGTTTTTGTTGAGGGAACCAATTTTTCATTTTAGGTTTCAGACATTTTAACTTTTTACATCTGGCGATTGCATTTGGTTTCAAAGTTCATAGAAGTTGTGTGCATTTGTGAATATTATCATGATGAACATGGAAGAATCATAATCTTTTGTTGCTTACAGAGCTGATTTTCTGCAGTAATCCAAATTGGAAAAATCCTTTGGGTTTTTGTCAAGGAAACCAATTTTTCATTTTAGGTTTCAGACGTTTTAACTTTTTACTTCTGGCGATTGTATTTGGCTTCAAAATTCATAGAAGTTGTGTATATTTGTGAAAATGATACTGATGAAAATGTAAGAATCATAAACTTTTGTTGCTTACAGAGCTGATTTTCTACAATAATCCAAAATGGAAAAATCCTTTTGGGTTTTTGTCAAGGAAACCAATTTTTCATTTTAGGTTTCAGAACCATGCTCACCCATTTTGCAGCAGCTATGCACCTTCTGCAAAGCCTGCACTGTGGACGACTGCTCCACTTTGGGACGGGCCCTATTTGTCATCTGAATTAGTGGACGTTAAAAATGAAGGATATGACATTTCTTCTGTGAAATAACACAGTGTTTCTCCTAAGGAACCTTGTAAATGTGATTTAACATAAGATAAGAGTGGTATTTTGCTGCTCACGTCAACATACTTGTGCTGAAAACAAATACTTTATCTAAACACACTATGTAAGAATGTGAAATTCAGCCTGCACCCAGAGACATAGATGAATTCATGAAAAATGACCTCAGGAACTATCCCACATATGTTGAAAGCAACAAATTCTTTTAAAAAGAGTGTTTTTTTTAGAAATGTATTATAAAAAGAAAAGCATATAATCTGTCTTTTGACTGTGAGGAAAATATTTCTGCCTAATCAGCACCCCACGTCCCAAGAGCATGTCTTCAGTACAGTGATACCAGCCTGCTAAAATTACACGTGTTTTCAATAACAACATTGCATTCCGGTCCATCATGGCGGCTGGGTTTTCGTGTCGAAGCCATCAGGTGTTCCGTGATTCTGCACAAAGATGGGATTCAGCCCTTTTTCCTTAGACATTTCTCTCACGCTGAGAGCTCTGATCAGGTAACAGCGAAACCTTAGGAAACCCTGCCTCACCTCTCTGAAAGAATG
This sequence comes from Chanodichthys erythropterus, assembly GCF_024489055.1. NCBI lineage: Eukaryota > Metazoa > Chordata > Actinopteri > Cypriniformes > Xenocyprididae > Chanodichthys > Chanodichthys erythropterus. The sequence continues at coordinate 28,862,272 of NC_090239.1, forward strand.
CAGTAATATTTCGATATTTAGATTTACAATATGGCTTGTATATACTTACTTCTATCATGACAACTCTCGGAAGATTGTTTGCATGGCAATGGATATGCAATGTTAATGTATTTGGTCTTGGCGGAATAGATCTGCTACGCTGCTGCTGAATTGCTGCTGCTGCAGAGCAAGTACAGGAACTTGCTACTGCCAATATGTACGCCGATACAATGCTGCGAGAAAGACATAGTGCTGCTGCACAAACATCAGTAACAGATCTATACAGGTGGAGCTGGGGAAGGTGGAGGGTTTTAGAGGAGCACTGAAGCGCGCAGCAACCTGCTATAGTGAATGTAACCAGAGATTTAACTGCAGATGTGACATGGACCAATCAGCTTGTGCCAAGTAGTTAACACTGTAATTATAATCAGCTTACGTTAAGACCCATCAGTCTGCGCCATCTAGAGTTTCATGACAGAACTATATATAATGTAAGGGCTCACTGCTGTCAAAAAAGTTTGATAGTTTAACATTTGAAAATGAAGAAATTAAGACATAAATAGTAGTTTTGCAATTTTACAGATATTATATTATTTTTCTTAAATACTTATTTTTTCATTTTAAAGTAAATCATAACAATAGTAATATTTCCATTTATTTATATATATATATATATATATATATATATATATATATATATATATATATATATATATATATATAGTATAAGCACAATATTTTGGCCAAATTGTGCAGCGCTGTAGACCTTATGTAGCCCCGCCCCTTTTCAGCGCTGCGCTCGTTGTGTTCTGTCTTCTGGTTTATATTTCCACAGCATGAAGGTAAGATCTTACGGAATTATGAATGAACTGCTCGTTTTTAACTCTTCCCAGTTGACTGACATTTGTTATGACATCTGCTTTAATTCTTATGATAAATTTTGTCAACTCTACAATAAGTAAATCCACTTCACTAGCTAATTACTCTTTGACAGCTGCGCCTTACAGAGCTACAGCAAAGACGTAAGTTCAAAAACAAAATTCTAAAGATGGCTGCATGCTTGTTTCTCTGGAGCATAAGGTCTATAAACAAGCACAGCAAACCAGGATTTTTCAATTTGCATTTTAAATTGCAATCCCAATTTTTAGCGTTTGCACAGAACCTTACAAAACTTATTTTGGGCAGGCTTCTGGGGCAGCACAACGGTTTACTAATCTACTACAAAATATAGTGAGCTTTGGTGACAACTAAGCAAATTTGCTTTACAATAGTTTTAGTAGTACTATAGTACTAGTGGAAACAGTTGGTCAAAAACATACATTACATACACAAAAAACACACAAACGGACCACCAACCACAACTTCCAGATATTTATTTTTAGCACAATTGCCACAGAACGGAATGCATGGGATATCATAGGCAGTGAAGGATATATCTATGAAAAAACAATCAGATTAAGGAGACAGGAAGTGAAGCTAACATTGGATTAGGATGTGCCTTGATGTCTTCCTACCTTGGAATGCATCCACTGAAGGCAGCATTTTTCAGTTTTTTGATGCAACCACTAGAGTTGGTTGGAGCTAAACTCTGCAAGACACTGGCCTTCCAGGAGCAGGATTGGACACCCCTGGACTAGATTATCATAGAGCTTCTTTTGACGTGGGACAGTAAGAAACCACCTCGAAACACTCACAACGACATAAAAAATTCACTAACGAGCAATTAGAAGACCTTAGCAACCCCTTAGCGACGCTCTGACACCATCCACATCAACCTAGCATTGTGGCGACGCAGGCGTGCATCACTCACAAAACATCTATGTTTTAGTGTAGTTAGAATAATTTTTAAACAAATTAGACAGTGAAATGAATTGATAATCGTTCGACTGGTCTTGCATGATGCATTTTTTTCTGGTGTGGATTACCATCATCGTAAACTCATTTTATAAACTCTTTGCCTCTTCGAACTCTCCTAGTTGTTTATAGAATGAGGATGAATTGTAAACTGTTGTAAAGTTATTTGTCAACAGGCTGATGTGGAATTTTGGGAGGGAAATGAAAAGCAGGTGCATGCTGGTGGGAGCAACTACACAAAGCCTCAACAAGTATGGTGGGCGTAAAAAGTAAACATGGCACTTGTGTCTGTACAAAGACTTGCATTGTACTCTGTGCCATAATTTAATCTATTTCATATTGGACTTTTAAATAGGTCTGAAATCGGAGCTCCCTCTGAGGTACTTTATTGATTTTTATGATTATTAAAGGAAATTATTTTTCCAGAAGTGAAAATTCTGTTATTATTCATCCATTATATCTTTTTCATGATATTTGTATGACTTTCTTTCTTCTGTGGAACACATAAGGAGTTATTTTGCAGAATGTCTAAGCTGATCTTTTCAGTGCAAGTAAATTAGAACCATGACTGATGATTTTCAATGAATTACCACATAAATTTTTGTCTGTTTTGCATGGAAAATTATAGAGTGCTAAAGTCATTATGTATTTTTGAAGGCCAGCCCAGAAGTCAGGTTCCCAATTGTATTTTTCCATTGGCTTTTGGATTATTGTTGAAAATAAACTTTGTGACCAACAAATGTTTGATCGTTACACGTTTTTTTCATCATTATAAACACAATTTTGAAGCCTAAATACAATCGCCAGAAGTAAAAAGCTAAAAAAATAGGATATAAACGAACTATACCATGGTCAGATGACGTCAATGTCATCATTAAGTTTCTGATAACTCTCTCAGGGCCCTATTTTAACGATCTAAACGCAAAGTGTAAAGCGCACGGTGCAGGTGCACTCAGGGCGTGTCCAAATCCACTTTTGCTATTTTAACGACGGAAAAACGGTCCGTGCGCCGGGGCGCATTTTTTAAAAGGGTTGTCCCTATTCTCTTAATGAGTAATGGGCGTAACGTTCAATAAACCAATCAGAGTGTCATCTCCCATTCCCTTTAAGAGCGAGATGCGCTCGCGCCATGGCGGATTGCTATTTACATGCCGGAATTTGTTGGCGATGAGTCAGTTAATATATATGTGTGTGTATTGGCACGATTGTTCAATTAATTAGCCAATTTCGTTCATCATTATAAATAGTAATAGGCTGAATTGAATTCTAATACACGCAATGACTATTCATCATTACATTTTTATATTTATGTAGCCTACACAATAATATTCTTTTACACTGTAATCCTTTTGTTTGTAATATTTGGCATGTTTGTGTGATGCGCATCTCTGTGTGTAATAAGCAAAGTCAACACGCCCAGAGGCGCAGTTTCTACCAACGCGCTCTAACAAAAAAATATTGCGCCATTGACTTTAGACTTTAGACCAGGTTTGAGTTGGTCTATAGCACAGTCTGTTTTCAACTCCTTAAAATAGCAATGCGCCTGAACACACCTCTTTTGTGGGCGCACTAACTGGCGCAAATGCATTTACTAATTTAAGGACGTGGCGCTGAAAGGGAAAACGCAAACGGCGCCGGACACAAACTAGCAAACACACTTTTGGTGTATTATAGGGCACTCAGTCTTTATTTTCATTTTCCATCAATCCTTGATGGAAAACCATATGGACCATTACATGATGATTTTATGGTCTTTTTCTTTCCTTTTGGTGCCTGACAGCCCCTGGTCACCATTCACTTTGATGTATGGAAAAGAGCAACGTGCGCATTCTTCAAAGCTTCTCTTTTTGTGTTCCACAGAAGAAATAAAGTCATGCGGTTTTGAATCAACAAGACTTTTTGGTTAAGCTATTTTGTTTATTATTCTGTAAATTTGCATCAGTGATGTTCTCAGCCTTACCTGATCCTTCCTGTTTTTGAATTCTTCTCACCGCCGAATCCTTGATTTTGTCTACAGAAACATTTGGCCCGATTCCCCTTAGAGTCTGAGTTTTCCTACATGTCTTCTTTATTTGACAAGATGTCATGAATTATATGAAAACAAACACGATTCGTCAGTCGTGCAAGATGCCAATCTCAACGATGCACAGGGTGAACAACAACATCTAGCACAGTACGCTGAAGCCTGTGTGCTCATGGAAACACTGATTTGGGCTGTTTCCTAGCCCTCCACCCACAATCCCGTTCGCTGGATGTGACACACAAGCTGTGAGGTAAGCCTCCGTGTGCTGGCGCGATGGATCAGACTTCTGGACCTCAGCGGGTGTTTGTGCCTCACACAGATATAAGAGAATCTGTCTGCGACAGGGATCATATGGAATTACTCTGCGAGTTTGTAATATTGCCAAGCTTTCCTCTCGCCTCATGATAGATGACTTGACTCGCTATTGCTCACTGTCTGTCTGCCTGATTTCCGCTGAACGTAATAATGAAGTGCTCTGGTTGGCCGGATTTATTTTTGACCTTTCTACCGCACATTTTTCCAAAACAAAAGGCGAGGGATTTTCCCAAGCCTGGACCAGGATGTGTGTGTGTCTGTGAGGTTGAAATATTATTTATAAGTTCTCGTTAACTTGAATCGAAAGAGAACTGTTTTGAATGTGATAGTACATTTCCTTTTGTTGGACGAAGTTGTATCCCTTCAAAGGAGCAAAAAAGCACATCTTTGATGAGTTAAAAGTGCTTTGGGCCTCTAGAGACTCCATCCATCTCATGGAAACTGCACTGTAAACATTTCCATTGTGACATGTTCTGCATTATGAAGAATGGCTTTCTTTCTTGCCTTGATCCTAAGCGAAGCTATTTGAAATGGGGTGTAGATCAATGTGAGCGTATTAGAAGAAGATTGATTTAAAAAACATAGTCAAAGTTAAAAATGTGCCACTGAATACTAAAACCTCTGAGCTTATTTTCCTTTGGGATTTGTAGCATTGGGCATAAAAGCATGTTTGAGGGAACAAATCACTCAATCATGCAGGAACAAGGTGGTATACATACATATGTTGGAGGTTCAGTCTTTTTATTCCAAACGGGCTGGTTTCTATCATGCTAATGAGTAATGCCTTGCTCAGCCATGCTGACCAAGAGACAGATGACTGGCCATTCAGCCATGTGCTTTTTGATCATAGATACCATCAATGAAAATAACGGCCTTGTTCTGTCCAAGTTTCTAAATTTTATTGCACGCAATTAACAACGTAGGTTTCCGTTTGATCATTTTTGCAGATGTCCAATCAGTTTAGAATCTCAGAGGAGCATCTCTGCAGAAATTTGGCTGGTGTGCAAAACAGCATTGATTCAAGATTCAGTGGTTAATTCAACATCTTCAATCTTTTTCTAGGGCTAAAGCAAAAAAATAATGAGTGTGTTTACATGCATGATCTTAAACCGGTTATGTTTAGTAACCGTAGCACCTTAAATCGTGTTATTTTATCAGTTAAAAGCCAAACTGTCAATTCTAAGGAAAAATCTGACAAACACATATTGTGCATTGTCAGGTTTTTATGATGAGATTGCAATCAGTGATCTTATATGCATAGATTTTAGTGTTTTACCTTTTCATGGGTATACCTTTTGATGTCCCTGACTTCAATTCACTTGAATTTCAATTCACAAAACACTTTTACTATTTAAAAAAATTATCTCATAGCTGTGGCATAATTTTCACCTCACCAAACAATTTTTTCCCTATTTGTTTACTTCTTGTTTAGAAAGGAGACAACTGTGTCAGTGACTACATTTACATGCACATTAATATTCCAATATTACTCAGAATTTAGCAATGTTCTGATGAATACTGAATCATGTAAACACCACAATCCGATTACCTGCTTCAATTCAAAGGGGTCATTACATGGATTTTTCTTTAACTTGTTCTTTGAGGTTCTATGTTAATAAATATATGCGTGGAAAAACAATTATTTTCAACCTCCATTGTCTGAAATGGCCCATTAAAGGAATAAAATTTCCTAATAATTTACTCACCCCCATGTCATTCAAGATGTCTTTCTTTCTTCAGTCGGAAGGAAATTAAGGTTTTTTAGGGAAAACATTCCAGGATTTTTCTCCATATAGTCAACTTCACCGGGGTGCAAGGGGTTGAAGGTCCAAATTGAAGCTGCACGATCCCAGCTGAAGAATAACGGTCTTATCTAGCAAAACGTTCATTCTTTTTCTTAAAAAAAAAAAAAAAAAAGATATACTTTTTAACTACAAATGCTCATCTTGCACTGCTTTGCAAAGCATCACACATTATGTAATCATGTTGGAAAGGTCACGCGTGACGAAGTTGGAAGTACCGAGTGAATGTGCAAAGACTAAGTCAAACGCCTTTTACAAAAAAAGATAAAACAACGATGTCAGACGATTTTGAAGTTGGAAGAGAAAATGAGCTGGAGTTTTTCACCCTATCACAGTACTTCCGCCTACGTAACGCTTGACCTTTCCAATGCGATTACATGATGTGTGGTACATCGCAGAGCAGTGCAAGATAACCATTTGTGGATAAAAAGTGATGATTGTTTTGCTAGATAAAACCCTTATTCCTCGTCTGGGATCGTGTAGAACCCTTTGAAGCTGCACTGAAACTGACATTTGGACCTTCAACTCATTGTACCCTGGTGAAGTCCACTATATGGAGAAAAATCCTGGAATGTTTTCATCAAAAACCTTAATTTCTTTTCGACTGAAGAAAGAAAGATATAAACATCTTGGATGACATGGGGCTGAGTAATTAATCAGGAAATTCTGAAGTGAACTAATCCTTTAAGGGGCGGCTCCTTTAAGGCTTTTCAGTAAACGGCCACTGTTATCATTGGCTAACGTCATTGCATAGTAAACAGTATCAACGCCCGCTCATTATTACACGTGAGTAAGTGTTTTTGAAAACATTATCCATGCAAAACCTTCATTTACAGACAAAACATTATTAAAAAGTTTACTTACAGTGTAGCTGCTGTCAGATCCAGTACAGCTGGCTGCTTCATCTGTCAGCAAAAGTTTCTTTGTGAACTCTCCATTACACTGTGCCTCATTTACAGAACATCTACAGTCAAATTCTCGGAACAAACATGTAATCCTCCAACACGATCCAGGATGGCAATAAAAATAAACCATCCACTTGTTCCTGATATTGGGATTCTTCAAAAGTCCGTACAGAGACACAGACAAGCTGTTTAAATTGGACGCATGAAAGCGAATGTTCCTTTACGCTTCTATTTACTCTTCAATTTGTCCTGTTGTCGGCAGACTCAAGCTCATGGAGTAAAGTGAGCAGGCATCTGTATACTGTATCCAGTGTAGACAGCATCAGTGATTATAATGGGTTCTATTTGCGTTTGATGTGACGCTCGCATCCGGTGTTGGCAAGTGTCAGCCGTTAAGCGACTGAACGGCAGTAGGCGGGGCCAATGGTGCGATGATGAGGAGGCAGTCATACAGTGGTGCTCAGAATTATTGGCACCCTTGGTAAATATGATCAAAGATGACTATAAAAATAAATCTGCACTGTTTATCCTTTTGATCTTTAATTCATAAACTTAGCAAAAATCTAACCTTTCATTGAAGAAAAAGAATTGAAAGTGGGGGGAAAGTCACATTATGAAATAAATGTTTATATACAAAACCCGTTGGCCACAATTATTGGCACCCTTTTATTCAATAGTTTTTGCAACCTCCTTTTGCCAAGAAAACAGTTCTGATTCGTCATCTATAATGCCTGATGAGTTTGGAGAACACCTGACAAGAGATCAGAAACCATTCCTTCATACAAAATCTCTCCAGATGCTTCAGATTCCAGCTCCATGCTGGTGCTTCTTCTCTTCAGTTCACTCCACTCATTTTCTTTAGGGTTCAGGTCAGGAAACTGGGATGGCCATGTCAGAAGCTTCATTTTGTGCTCAGTGACACATTTTTGTGTTGGTTTTGATGTTTGTTTTGGATCATTGTCCTGATGGAAGATCCAACCATGGCTCATTATAGGATTTCTAGCAGAAGCGGTCAGTTTTTGATTTTTTATCTGTTGATATTTGGTAGAATCCATGATACCATATATCTGAACAAGATGCCCAGGACTTCCAGCAGAAAAAATAGGCCAACAACATTAAAGATCCAGCAGTATATTTAACCGTGGGCATGGGGTACTTTTTATCCATGTGTGCACCAAACCCATCTGGTGGGTTTGCTGCCAAAAAACTCTTTTTTTAGTTTCATCTGACCGTAGAAGCCGGTCCCGCTTGAAGTTCCAATCATGTCTGACAACTTAATATACTGGAGATTGTTTCTGGATGAGAGCAGAGGATTTTTCTTGAAAACCTCCTGAACAACTTGTGAGGATGTAGGTGCTGTTTGGTATTTTTTTAGGCTTTCTGAGAGTCAAGACTCAACTAATCTCTGCAATTCTCCAACTGTGATCCTTGGAGAGTCTTTGGCCACTCAAACTCTCCTCCTCACCGCGCATTAGGGTCGATTTAGACAGATGTCCTCTTCCAGGCAGATTTATAACATCTTTAGTTGATTGGAACTTCTTAATTATTGCCCTGATAGTGGAAATGGGGATTTTCAATGCTTTAGCTATTTTCTTACAGCTACTTTCTATTTTGTGAAGCTCAACAATCTTTTGCTGCACATCAGAACTATATTCTTGAGTTTTACTCATTGTGATGAATGATTAAGGGAATTTGGCCTTTGTGTTTCCTCATGTTTATACTCCTCTGGAACAGGAAGTTATGGCTGGACAATGTCATGTTTATGATCACCCTTGTGTGCTAAAAAAATGTAAATATGACTGGGAATATACGTCAGAGATATTTTACTCATAAAAAATTCTAGGGGTACCAATAATTATGGCCAACATGTTTTGGAGAAAAACTTTTATTTCATAAAGTGATTTTCCCCCCACTTTCAATTCTTTTCCTTCAATGAAAGGCTAGATTTTTACTAATTTTATGAATTAAAGATCAAAAGGATAAACAATGAAAATTTATTTTTACAGTCATCTTTGATCATATTTACCAAGGGTGCCAATAATTCTGAGCACCACTGTATGCAAATACATTTCTCCGTGTGACATCACTATCCAAACAAGCCATTTTTGGAGCTTGATTAAATAAATGCTTTGTTTATAATGGGGAGGACATTTTAAGCTCTAAATCTTGCAGAATGCATTACTGGTACAAATATCTCGAATATGTTAAAAGATCAAGGCAAATTAGATTTTTGATATCATGGCCCCTTTAAGACTGTTTTCCCAAATTCTAATTCCGATTTGAATTAACAATTGTACGAACCTTTGTGTTTGTTTCAGGACATTATTGAAGGCTAGAATTGTTAGAGCCCTTATTGTTAAATTGTTGTGGAAAAAGTAGTAATAAAACTAATAACTGAGCATACTGTAAACTAATACATAAAGACAGCATCTTGAATCACCTGGGAAATAACAGCTGGAATAACAGCAAGTTTGTCAAAACAAAAACCATGTATAAGGGAATATCATATTCAGAATATGGCTGGTACTGTACAGAATGTAGCATACTTAAGAATATGAAATGTGATATGTGAGGGAAAACAAGGTAAATATCACTCACAGAACAGATGTTTCTTTAGACTATGAGACTATTCATGAGTCCAGAACAAACTGAAGCTGTACTGCAAGACTCAAACAGTAACATTAATCTGTATAAACATACAGTTCCAGCTTTGTTGACTGTATTAGGATGGGAGTGTTTTTCATGATGCTCAGAGGGCCATTGTGAAATTAAGTGTTTTTGCTGATGTATAAAACAGATTAAAGCAAATAATTCTGTTTCTTTTCCTGAACAGTACACTGTAAAAAAAATCCCGTTGTTTCTACGGAAAAATACCGGCAGCTGTGGTTACCAGAACAATACTGTAAAAATGACATCAAACCGTAAACATACTTACGGAGTTACATGTGAATTTTACATTTTAAATATGTATATTTAACATTGGATTTCAGTACACTGTAAAAAAAAAAATCCCAGTAAAATTTACAGTAAAATAACATATTTCATTAACTGATATAATGTTAATTTACCAACCTAATGAAGTACTAATATCTGTTTTGTATCTTTATAATACACTGACAGTCACCAAACACAGTGTTGATAAGAGTCACATGATGAATCAAAGTTCATCACAAGCAGCTTTTCCACAAGCTGAGAAGGAAAATACTAATATATAGAAGGTGCACACAGTGTCATTCACACACACACTAAACACCATCATGGTAACATGCATGAAATTTTAAAAATGCAATAAACATTAATTTAACAACATTAGATGTAACATAAAACCCTAATGTACATAACTGATTAGAAAAAATGAGAAAAACTAAGAAAAAACAGAGTTATTTCAACAAAAATATATCAAATGTGAAGTGTCACGCAGGGAATTGTGGGAATGTCAATTTACGTTTTTTAACTGTAAATTTTACAATGAATTGTTATTTTTCACTTTCAAAAACTGTGAATTTAACGGTATTTTACCGTAAAATTACATTAAATGTACCGTAAGATCTATTACAGTTATTCACCGTATATAGTACGGAAACTTTCTGTAAACCAATTAACAGTTTTTCACCGCAGCATTTTTACAGTCTTTTACTGTTAAAATCACGGTAATTTTTTACAGTGTAGATGTGCTTTTGTTTTCACTGAGCTTGAATAGAGCACCCGGGTTTGTTTTTCAACTCCCCCGATCCTTTCTATTTATGGAAGAGAATCTTCAAAGATAGCAATTTTTGAGGAGATCAAGAAAAACAGGGTGATATTATACAGTTCCGGCCTCCGCAGAAGAAACCGTTTGAGGCATTTCCTCCCTTTCCATGTGATTCTGGAAAAGGATTGTTTCTAGTCAGTTCACCCTGCAAACCGAGCATCTATGACACCGAGCTGAATTTGTATTACGTGTCCCTTTCACTCACTCTCTACGTACCCAAACTTTGATAAAAACAGAAACAATGTCACCCTGACCCAGCGGACCAAACACACTTCAAGCCTCAGCTGAGTCAATAGAAGGCCCCTCGTATTTTATAATGACACTTAAAGCTGTTTATGTGAACTAAGGCCCAAATTGAGTCTGGTTCCAAGGCCCACAGTTCCTTGCCGAACACCTGTGGCACCGCACAGCGGGACTGGGGCAGGAAACAGGTGGCAAACACAGTCTTGCATCATTTTGTCCATTCTCACTGTGGAGCGCAGCAGGAGTGTGCTCACACCATAAACATAATCACATGGCTTAATATATTACGCAAAATCTTTTTTTCTCTCTCTAAAGCATGTCTTGGTAGTCTGGCACATGGTGTACACAAATGATTTTCATGCTTTTTCTCAAAGGTCCAATTTTTATTTTTATTTTTTTATGTTTCCAACACATTTTTACATTTTTTAACCTTCGTTTTATGCACATACGGTTGAGCTCAAAAGTTTACATACCCCGTGAAGAATCTAGAAAAATGTTAATCATTTTAACAAAATAAGAAAGATCATGAAAATTGCATGTTATTTTTTATGTAGTACCGTCCTTAATAAACTATTTCACATACAGTACAGTCCAAAAGTTTGGAACCACTAAGATTTTTAATGTTTTTAAAAGAAGTTTCATCTGCTCACCAAGGCTACATTTATTTAATTAAAAATACAGTAAAAAACGTCTCGGTTACGTATGTAACCCTCGTTCCCTGAAGGAGGGAACGGAGACGTACGTCAGTAGTGACCGACGAATCGGGATATCGCTTAGAGAGCCCTATCATCTTCGTGTAAACTAAAACAAGCCAATGGAATTGGCGTGCGATATTTGCATAATGCGCACCGCCCCCGACAGGTGTATATAAATAGGAAGCAGATGCAATCGCACTCTGTTTTTCGCTGAGGAGACAACTGGTGTCCGCACTACAGCGAGGGTACAGAAACTGTGGCGACGGGACGTACGTCTCCGTTCCCTCCTTCAGGGAACGAGGGTTACATACGTAACCGAGACGTTCCCTTTCAGTCGGTCACGTTCGACGTACGTCAGTAGTGACCGACGAATTGGGATCCCAACTAAAGCGCCACAGTTACGAAACCCCTTCCAGTGCCCAGTACAAGCTATGTCCGAGCCGAAGGGGGAGGCGGAGGAACTCGACAGGGTTCGCCAGCGGGGAACACGACTGGAGTGAAAGTATGCACGTATCCGGCCAGTGGCGGGAATGGCATTGCAAGCCGACACTTAGAGCGGGTACAACACGTCTACCGACTAGTGGATGCGAGTACACGCGAGGATACCGGCTCTACACGTAGGCTATAAAACCTAGCGAACGTGTTAGGTGTCGCCCAGCCCGCAGCTCTACAGATATCTGTCAGCGAGGCGCCATGAGCCAGCGCCCAGGAAGAGGCCACCCCTCTGGTGGAGTGGGCTCTCAACCCGAGCGGGCAAGGCACGCCCTGGGATTCGTACGCCAAGGCGATGGCATCCACTATCCAGTGGGCCATCCTCTGCTTGGAGATAGCCTTTCCCTTCTGCTGGCCTCCGTAACAGATGAAGAGCTGATCTGAGGTCCTGAAGCTTCGCGTTCTATCCACGAAACGCGCAGAGCGCGGACGGGACAGAGCAAAGCTAGGGCTGGGTCTGCCTCCTCCGAGGGCAGCGCTTGCAGGTTCACTACCTGATCTCTGAAGGGAGTGGTAGGAACCTTGGGCACGTATCCAGGCCGGGGTCTCAGGATGACGTGAGAAGCACCGGGCCCGAATTCTAGGCACGTTTCGTCGACCGAAAATGCATGCAGATCCCCTACCCTCTTCAGGGAAGCCAATGCAACCAGAAGAACCGTCTTAAGAGACATTAGTTTCAGGTCGACTGATTGCAAAGGTTCGAAGGGATGACCCCGGAGAGCTGTGAGAACCAGGGTCAAATCCCAAGAGGGTACGGAGGAAGGGCGAGGAGGATTCAGTCTCCTGGCCCTCAGGAATCTGACGATCAGATCGTGTTTCCCCAGGGACTTACCCTCAACTGCATGGTGATGTGCGGCAATAGCGGCAACATACACCTTGAGGGTGGAGGGAGACAGCCTTCGCTCCAACCCATCTTGCAGAAAGGAAAGCGCGGATCCGACCGAACATGATCGGGGGTCCTCTCGGCGAGAGGCGCACCATTCGACGAACAGGTTCCACTTCAACGCGTAGAGATTCCTAGTGGAAGGAGCTCTAGCGGAAGTGATGGTGTCTACGACCGCTTGCGGGAGATCACTCAGAACCTCCGCATCCCGTCCAGGGACCACACGTGGAGGTTCCACAGATCGGGACGCGGGTACCACAGGGTGCCCCGTCTCTGAGTCAGGGGGTCCTTCCTCAGAGGAATCGGCCAGGGAGGTGCTGTCGCGAGGAGAATGAGGTCTGAGAATCAGGTCCGAGTGGGCCAGTACGGAGCCACTAACAGAACCTGCTCCCCATCCTCCCTGACCTTGCACATGAGTTGTGCGAGAAGGCTCACTGGGAAACGCATGTTTGCGCAGACCCGCTGTGTGCCAGGGCATCCGTGCCGAGCGTGCCGCTGGTCAGGGAATAAAACCACTGGCGGAGGGCAGTTTCCGGGGAGGCAAACAGGACTACCTGGGCCTCGCCGAAACGCTGCCAAATCAGCTGGACCGCCTGGGGGTGGAGCCGCCACTCGCCCGCAAGTAGATGCTGCCGTGACAGCTCGTCGGCTGCACGGTTGAGCACACCTGAGACACGAGTGGCCCGAAGGAACCTCAGATCCTTCTGACTCCACAACAAGAGATGGCGGGCGAGTTGCAACATGCGACGGAAGCGTAGACCACCTTGACGGTAGGTGTACGCAACGGCCGCAGTGCTTAGTGAGCGGACTAGAACGTGCTTGCCTGACAACAGCTCCTTGAAGCGGGCCAGCGCAAGACGAACCGCTAGCAACTCGAGGCAATTGGTATGCCAATGCAGCTGAGGCCCCGTCCAAAGACCTGTCACTGCATGCCCGTTGTACGTGGCCCCCCATCCCGTGGCAGAGACATCTGTGGAGACCACAGCGTGCCTGGACACTCGTTCGAGGGGTACTCCGGCCCACAGGAACGAAGGGTCCAACCACCGGACAAGGGTGCGACGGCAGCTCGGTGTCACGGGGACACGGAGCGTGCCGCAATGCCACGCCCATCTCGGGACCCGGCCGCGGAGCCAGTGTTGAAGCGGTCTCATATGAAGCAATCCGAGCGGCGTTACCGCAGCTGCAGATGCCATATGCCCCAGGAGCCTCTGAAAATCTTTCAGTGGAGCCGCTGTCCTGCACTTGAGCGAGCTCAGGCAGTTCAACACCGACTCGGACGCGCACCCGGTGAGACGCGCAGTCCGTGCGACCGAGTCTAGCTCGAGACCGAAACAAGAGATCCTCTACCCGGGGGCGAGTTTGCTCTTGTCCCAGTTGACCTGAAGACCCAACCGGCTGGGAGCTACAACCATGTCGGGTAGGACTTTGTACTGACATGCCCGACCCTCGAACACAGACCGACCTAGGAAGGGTCTGTGTCGAGGCAGAATCGAGACATGAAAGTACGCGTCCTTCAGGTCTATTGCTGCAAACCAATCCTGGGGACGGTCCAGGATTGGCCGTAGCCCACCGCCCTTTTTCGGTACAATGAAGTAGGGGCTGTAGAACCCTGACTTCATATCGGCTGGAGGGACCGGCTTGATTGTATCCTTCGCCAGGAGGACAGCAACCTCCACCCGGAGAACAGGTGCACTGTCCAACGACACCTGAGTGAAGTGGACAGCCCTGAAGACCGGCGGACGCCGGGCGAACTGAATCGCATAGCCGAGTCTGATAGTACGAGTGAGCCCACTGGACAGGCTGGGGAGCGCTATCCACGCTTCCAGACACTGAGCCAGCGGGACCAAAGGCACCACAGACGCACCGGGTGGGGCAGCAAGGCAGAGAGGGACCCGACTCGGACGGCTTGAGGGCGGCCCGGAGTGGGGTCGGACTCTGCGAGGCAGCAGTGTGCATGGGAGACGGCGCACGGGACGCGGTCTGCACCATCACACTGCCACCAGCTGGCGAATGGGGAGGGAGCTGTCAGCGGCGAGGCGGAGTCTGGCACACTGGCAGACACCCCCTGTTGTGACCTGGAGTTTGAGGAAACTGCTCTTTTTGTGGCAAAGTGGGTACCGCTGGACTCCGGAGAGCCAGCGGCGGTAGATAGACAGCCGCCACAAAATCCCCCCCGGCCCTCCTCCGGGGGTGGGAGAGCAGATAGAATACTCTCCCAAAGGGCAGGAACCTTCCGCTCCAGGTCGCCCGTCTCAGGGCCGAGTTTTCCCCGACCGCTTGCCACCTGGCTGGCAGAGACGGGCTGGGCACCACGTCCGCGCCCGGCACCCTGCTGTTTGGCTGGTGTAGGCTGCTGCTTTGCCAACTTAGCAGGGGCGGATGAAGACGCAGGCGGGCGCCCTCGGCGACAAGCGGGCTGAGGCTGAGCCACGGGCGGCTAGGTGGAGGCAGCAGCGGACCGTCGTGGCATGACATGTCTGATAGCCTCAGCCGGCTTCTGTGCAGCGGAGGACTGTTGGGCACAGCTCTCCACTGCGTCGCCGAAAAGGCCGACCGGAGACACGGGGGAATCCAGGAACCGATGTTTGTCGGTCTCCCTCATGTCTGCCAAGGTCAGCCAGAGGTGGCGTTGCTGGGCTACCAGAGTAGACATCGCCTGGCCAACAGAACGCGCTGTCACCTTCGTTGCAGCGCAGCTCCCCAAGCAGCTGTTGGTCAGGACCTTCCTGGGGCATCTGCGACAGCGCTTTTGCCTGATAGACCTGCAAAAGGGCCATCGCGTGCAGGGCAGAGGCAGCCTGCCCACAGGCACTGTAAGCTTTCTCAGTCAGACCGGCTGAGAATTCACAGGCCTGGGACGGGAGACGCGGCTCACCGCGCCAGCCAGTGGCCGTTGGACACAACTGCGTCGCAACAGACCGCTCGACTGGCGGGATCTTCGCGTACCCCCTGGCTAGCCCGCCGTCCAGGGAGGTGAAGGCGGACGAGGACCAGGCCCTGTACGAGCCCCATGCGGAGCTTGCCAAGACCTGGTCACCTCATCGTGTACTTCCGGGAAGAAAGGCATTGGGGCGGGACGCTGGATTTGACCAGCGCGACCCCCCGCCAAGTACCCATCGTCCAACCGAGATGGGCCGGGACAGGGTGGAGGGTTCCACTCAAGCCCGACGCACAAGGCGGCCCGGGAGAGCACAGCCGTGAGCTCGGGATCCGACTCGGGCAACGCTACCGTCCCGGGCGGCAGCGCGTCCGAATCCTCCCCCGAGGACTCAGGCTCACCTTCCGATGCAGCGATCGACATCCGATCCGCCGCCAGCACACCAAAGGTAACGGCTGGACAGTCCGTAGAGGGCCCAGCGGAAACCAACGGTGGCACGATGGGTTGCGGTGCTGATGAGGCGGCAGGGGCCCGAGGAGCGTTTCCGCCGGCGGGGAAGCCCTGACCGTAATCCTCCGGTCACCCTTCCTATACAGCGCCGCATACCGTCATTCCGGTTCCCGGGCCGGAAAACGGTCGTACGCGGCATAGGAGAGGGGACCCCCGCTTCCTGAGACTTCAGGAAGGAGAGTCTCGACCTCAGCATCGCGGGATAGTCATGTTCCCGCAATGGGAACATGAACCATCCACAAAGCTGCTTCAGCGTGCAGAATGCCCAAACACGAGATGCAACGATTGTGCCCATCAGCAGGGACCAGGGAACGACCGCACCCGTTAACGCACAGACGAAATGACATACTGTCAGGGTTCGTCTGTAAAGCTCTTTTAGAAGGGGAAGTCAACTCACTCGTGCTGAAGCACCCAGGGAGCGATGCGATGTGTCAGGTACACCACTCCCTGACACACCGAGGAACCGGCCCAAATCGCTACACACGCACACACTCTTTGTGTTGCTGTGAAAACAGCAGTTTTCGAGCTTATAGCTCAGCTCCTCGGAGACTCGCGACCTCGCTGAACGTGCCCTTTCACCAGCACTGAAAGCTCGCTGTAAATCCTCTTCTGAGGCAATGTTTTAGAATAAAACAAACGAAGAAAGGAGTCTTCTAAAACAGGACACCAGTGAATGGCTCCGAAGCGAAAGACAGAGTGCGATTGCATCTGCTTCCTATTTATATACACCTGTCGGGGGCGGTGCGCATTATGCAAATATCGCACGCCAATTCCATTGGCTTGTTTTAGTTTACACGAAGATGATAGGGCTCTCTAAGCGATATCCCGATTCGTCGGTCACTACTGACGTACGTCGAACGTGACCGACTGAAAGGGAACAGTAATATTGTGAAATATTATTACAATTTAAAATAACTGTTTTTTTTATATTTGAATATATTTCACAAAGTAATTTATTCCTGTGATGGCAAAGCTGTATTTTCAGCATCATTACTCCAGTCTTCAGTGTCACATGATCCTTCAGAAATCATTCTAATATGCTGATCTGCTGCTCAAGAAACATTTAATGTGTACAATTGTACAAAATATTTGTGTACAATATTTATTTTCAGGATTATTTAATGAATAGAAAGTTCAAAAGAACAGTGTTTATCTGAAATCTAATCTTTTGTAACATTATAAATGTCTTTACTGCCACTTTTGATTGATTTAATGCATCCTTGCTGAATAAAAGTATTCATTTCTTTAATTTCTTTTCAAAAAAATAAAAATTCTTACTGACCCCAAACTTTAAATTGTAATAATATTTCACAATATTACTGTTTTTTACTGTATTTTTAATTAAATAAATGTAGCCTTGGTGAGCAACTTCTTTTAAAAACATTAAAAATCTTAGTGGTTCCAAACTTTTGGACTGTACTGTAACAGTTGTTTACATAAAGTCCACAAGAGAAAAAAAAGCTGAATTTATAAAAATGACCCCATTCAAAAGTTTATATACCCTTGATTCTTAATACTGTGTGATTACCTGAATGATCCCCAACTGTTTTTTTTTTTTTTGTGATGGTTGTTCATGAGTCCCTTGTTTGTCCTGAGCAGAGCTCTGTTCTTCAGAAAAATCCTCCAGGTCCTGCAAATTCTTTGGTTTTCCAGCATCTTTTGCATATTTGAACCCTTTCAAATATGCGTGATTACCACGCTTGTTTGTACAGCTTATTTTTAACCACTTCCCTTTTTTTCTGTGCTTCTAATATGTAAAGCTGCTTTGAAACAATTACCAATTGTAAAAGCGCTATATAAATAAATTTGACTTGACTTGACTTGACTTGACTTTCCAGCAATGACTGTATGATTCTGAGATCCATCTTTTCACACTGAGGACAACTGAGGGACTTAAACACAACTATTAAAAAAGGTTCAAACATTCACTGATGCTCCAGAAGAAAACATGACGCATTAAGAGTCGGGGATGTAAACCTTTGAATTGGATGAACAGAATAAATTGGACTTTTTTGTCTTCTGGAAAACATGCAAGTATGTTTTGTAGCTTCCAAAGGGCAGAACTAAATGAAAACATATATTCTTTAAACAAAACAAAAAAAAACTTGCACATCAACTTCTTGTTCAAAAGTGTTCACCCCTGACTCTTAACGCATGGTGTTTTTGCAGATTCTGCAAGGGGTATATACACTTTTGAGCTCAACTGTATCTACTCATTATTTAATAGAGTTTTGGGGGAACACTTTGCATAATGGATTTCTGTGAACTGAAGGCCAGTGATAGATCAATTATATGGAAATGATATATTGACTTGAAAAAACACATTTTTTGTGTGTGTGTGTTCAATGTTTTATATTCAATGTTCTGCCACAATAATGGACAATTATCTATTATCTTTATGTGGGGACTTTCTCATCAAATATTAATTCATTTGAATAATTATTGGCATATCGTGTATTTAATTTGATTTAAAAATTAATATAAATTAATTTATTCATTTATTTACTAAATTCATAGCATAAATCTGAGACTTAAATAGGATATAGGATTCGTTACTTGGCATATCATGTATTTAATTTGATTAGTTTTTTTAATCGATTCCTGGCACTACTTATTATTTATATATATATATATATATATATATATATATATATATATATATATATATATATATATATATATATAAATATATAATTTATTATTAATTTGTTATATAATTCTAATTTTTTTTTTTTTTGTTTTTTACATTTGCTATAGATGTCTCTGCTAAAATGTTTAATTTTGGTAAAAAAAATTTGTTGTAGGTTGCTGTGAATTGTTTATTCATATTTTAGCAGATCAAAAGACATCTTAGGCTCTTTGCAATTTTGTCATCACCTGTACATTCACATAAATAAATATAATAAATCTGAAATTTAATCTGTCTCCAAAAAAGCAATATCTTTGAAAGTGTGTCTGTGGGCAACCAGAGTTGACTATTAATTCAGAGCTTGTTAAATTAACTGTCCATTTAATCTGTAAGAACATTAAACCGGTTACGGAGGTGTCCTGTAACATGTAAAATGTTTTGGCTGTGCAAGTTTTCAGGAGCTGTGTGTGGTCTGTTTGAAAATGTCTTTCAGGAGGGCACAGCTTTGCCAAAAACAGCTTTCACAGAAGCATTTAAGCGGGTCATTGTTAGATAGTAGGATGCCAGCCAGAGTTCTCTGAGTGAGTCCATACCATAGAGAAAACAGAATTCTTCACAGTCGCAATTGATAAAGAACCTTAATAAACACTTTTAAGTGGTTCATGTGGTACATAATCAGCTCCATATGTATGGCTTTTGTAAAATAGTAAACTTGCTCTTTAGCTCACCTGGTACAGCAATGCATAGTGCTCATGTACGAGTCACAATAAAAGAGCTCAAAGACTAGTAGAAGCAAGCTAAAATGGCACGACTGCTTCAGCGAATGTGTTTTTTTCAGCGAATGTGTTCTCAAGTTTGCTTGTCGGGTCGAGTACGTTATTTTCAAATGCAATATATATAGTATTAACCATTTAGCGCCGCTCACCGAATGTGTAAATTCTGAACTGACACGATAAGTACAACAATTACCATAATAAAACATTGCCAGTTTCACATTTATGTGTTTTGGATCAAACTGAACATGCTTTTAGTGCAACTCACTGGAGATTGAAGCGAGCAAGAAGCTGCAAGAAGCAAGCACAGTTTGCAGTGAGCTGCATGCAAATCCAGAAATTACGGCAAAATGATGACAAGATGGTGGACAAAGTGAAAAATCTTGATTAAAAATCATATAATATTCTTATATATATATATATATATATATATATATATATATATATATATATATATATATATATATATATATATATATATATATATATATATATTAGTAATCGCTATTAAAAATGGACTATTTTACCCAGCATTTGTACTTTATGCATAATAAGTATCACATTTTTAGCTTAGAACCATGCTTGAAATCGTTTTGGTTTGAGTCGGTTGATATCAAGACTGTATACTAGGCTTTGGAAAAGTGTGTTGAATGCAAGTGGTGTCTCTTTATGTTTCATACTCATCTTTTAAATGATAATCTGCGCCATAATTATAATTTGTATGAAAAGGTATAAATGTTGTTGCCCTTTTACTGCCACTAGTGTTTATGCCAAAAGTAGGCATCTTAAAAGACATAATAATGCAGTTTAGTGCCAACACTTTGCATCCTGAGTGCTTGTGATGACTTAAAATGCTGCCTATGGAGACAGCTCACTTAGGTTTTTTTGGTACATAGCCAGAGGCGACATCTGTTAGTAAGAGGCCTGGGAAATGCCTACTGCCCAGAAGTGAGATCAGCTTGTTTGCTTTTCACTTGAGGAAGACACCTCAGAATTGTCTGTAAGATCTCAAGACCTCTGTAATTATCCAGACAGCAACTAAGTCAATGACCCTACAGGACTGTACTGACCACTGCTGATATTGCTAGATATACACAATGACTTTCACAAGCACTTAACTGGCCCTCACATCCTGTTCAGGCCGTAACGCTCTCCTGATGGCTGCGGGCTTTTACATGCTCCATTTGTAATGCAGAAAATATTCGGAGGGATATTTTTTTCTGTTTCCCATTTACAGGTCTTCGGTTTCCTGAGATTTTTGACTTTTTGCTCTAGATATTTTGAGATATTTTAATTAGGTGATATTTTTTTACTCTTACTGCACAACATATGTGACACAGCGATATGGATCATAACATGGGTGGTTCCAACTGATTAAATTACGAACAGTTTTCAGTATGACCCCATGTTTTAGTCAGTCTAATTGGTTAAATCTAATTTGGATTTTTAATGTTACAAATTTATCATTGTTTCCATAAAAATATTAAGCAGCACAACTGTTCTCGACATAAATGTTTCTTGAACACAAATCAGTATATTAGAATGATTTCTGAAAGATCATGTGCCACTGAAGACTGAAGTACTTGCTGCTGAAAATTGCCATTACAGGAAAAAGTTGCTGTATTTTTATTGTATTTTTTTATCAAATAAATACAAACTTGTTGAGCATAAGAAACTTCCACAATTAATTCAGTTCAAACAACTTAAACGTGCCATCGAACGTTTTTTTTACAAGATGTAATATAAGTCTAAGGTGTCCCCTTAATGTGTCTGAAGTTTCAGCTCAAAATACCACATAGATTTTTTTTTTTATTAATTTTTTTAACTGCCTATTTTGAGGCATAATTAGAAATGCGCTGATTCAGGCTGCGGCCCCTTTAATTGCTCGTGCTCTCCGCCCCCTCCTGAGCTCTCGACTCTTATCACTGCATAAACAAAGTTCACACAGCTGATATAACCCTCAGAATGGATCTTTACAAAGTGTTCGTCAAGTATCATCAAGTATGGTATTTATTTGGATGTTTACATTTGATTCTGAATGAGTTTGATAGTATGCTCCGTGGCTGAAGCTAACATTACACACTGTTGGAGAGATTTATAAAGAATGAAGTTGTGTTTATGAATTATACAGACTGCAAGTGTTTAATAATGAAAATAGCGACGGCTCTTGTCTCCGTGAATACAGTAAGAAACAATGGTAACTTTAACCACATTTAACAGTACATTAGCAACATGCTAACAAAACATTTAGAAATACAATTTACAAATATCACTAAAAATATCATGTAATCATGGATCATGTCAGTTATTATTGCTCCATCTGCCATTTTTCGCTGTTGTCCTTGCTTGCTTACTTAGTCTGATGATTCAGCTGTGCACAGATCCAGACGTTAATACTGGCTGCCCTTGTGTAATCCCTCGATCATGGGCTGGTATATGCAAATATTGGGGGCGTACCCCGACTGTTACATAGATTCGCCTGTTCTTCGGAGGTCTTTTAATCAAATGAGATTTATATAAAAAGGAGGAAACAATGGGGTTTGAGACTCACTGTATGTCATTTCCATGTACTGAACTCTTGTTATTCAACTATGCCGAGGTAAATTCAATTTTCAATTCGATGGCACCTTTAACAGACTGACTCCATTTTAGTAAATATTTGAACAGTTTGGTCCCAAAACGCGATAAACGCAATTTAAAAAAAAAAAAAAGTTTCCACAAAAAAAAAAAAGTATTGTATCTGGTCGGTATTGAAAAGTAATTTATTAATTTTGCGCAAAATACGATTTCCGTCATGTTATTCCATCATGTTTTTTCACTTTCTTTCCAAAACGTGACGAACGCCAGTCTCCCTTCTCTGCAGAACGCGATATATCCGCTCAACCAATCACAGCGCACCATTCCACGCACTGTAAACAGTAA
The DNA here is from genome assembly GCF_024489055.1 of Chanodichthys erythropterus. Lineage (NCBI taxonomy): Eukaryota > Metazoa > Chordata > Actinopteri > Cypriniformes > Xenocyprididae > Chanodichthys > Chanodichthys erythropterus. The sequence continues at coordinate 28,884,926 of NC_090239.1, forward strand.
TGGCGGCGCCCTGAATACACCCGGCATCCTAGTTTTCCTTATCTGCTTTGTACTTTGTGTCAAAAACAGAAAAATGAATAATTTTGATGGCATTGATGAACCTGTAGTGGTTTCTGCGGTCGGGAAGAAACGTAAGTCATCAAAATAATTTACGGTAGGAGATTAAGAAGATGAAGCACTCGAGTCGGGAGGAGGAAAATGCCGGCTGTTGCTTGTTCCACGACAGCATTAATCTTCTTTCACGGTCCCTAAAACTGAATCATGAACAGTTTTTAATACCAATGTACTCGGCAAATGTGTTTATTTGAACCGTGTGGTGGCTCCAGATACTCTTTAATCGGTAATGACAAACGGAGACATAATTAATTTATAACATTAACAAGATGACTCATTGAATTCATTTTGGGAGCAATGACTGAATGTTTTTTTAGTAAAATTCAATATAAGATTAGTATTGACAAAGTTCAGAGGCTGTCATATATGTAAATCAACTTACTTTGTTGTGTATTTTCAATATAAAAAATAACTTTTATATTGATGGATTAATTGTATTTTGAAAAAAAATGTGTCATGGATTTATTGCATTTTTTGGGGGGGGGGGGGGGGGATCCGTTTTTATAATAAACCTTTGAAAATCAAAATCTAGATTTGAATTTTTAATGTTTTTATAACTAAAAGATGCTATGTGAAAGTTTGAGACAGAAAATAGTGGTTTTCATCTTGCCAATTTCTTGGTAAAGAAAACACATTTTTACTCAAATTAATCAAAATGGATTTATAGTGTTTTGGAACCAAACTCTTCATTTCATTCTTGCTGTAGGTGCGCTCGCCATTTTTTAACTTCGTACTTGACAAAAATTTAAAGGTGCAGTACCTGTAAGCGATTTCTGAGAAATGCCGTAGAAAGTGGATTGGACCGAGCACTACAACACACCTGTAACCAATCAGCAGTAGGGGGCGTGTCCACTCATGAGGGGGGAGGAGAGAGAGTGAGCAAGAGGGAGATTTGAAGAAAGACTGTAGAAAGAGAGATGGCTGAGAGACATTACAAAAGAGAAAAGGTCAGAGGAATATCACTGGAAAAAGAAGGGTTATGATGGGGCAAGAGCTGTACGACTTGTGCTAATAAGAAAAGCTTTCCAATGCTGGAGAGACCTAAACAGGAAAGCCTGAAAATGGATGCTGAGGTTGCGTTGTTTCTGCTCCATACGTGAGTTACGTTGGTTTTGCTGTGTTTCACAGAACCAAGATATGCTGGTTTTGTAATGTTAGCAAACAGGACAGTGTTTTGAGTGTCATTCTGGAGCTGGTGTGCTGCTGGTGACATTATTTTGCTTCACTTCAGCTATGATAAAGAGACACTCTTGCATTTATTGTTCATGCATTTTGGGGGTGGAGCATAGACTGTAAAAAAAATATGGATGTAGTGTCCGTGACGTCACCCATAGAGTTCTGAACAGCAGTTTTGAAGTGAAAATGAGGCCACTGCCATCTTAGCTGCGCGTCACCGCACGTCACTCCCGGATAACTGAAAATGGGCAAAAAGGCGGGACGTAGTAGTAGCCCATGCGACTGGTTGCTGAAACCACGCCCACCTAGCTCGACATGATCATGTTAGCAGGAGCTATCTATCTTACTATCTAAAATATTAATAACGATAACAAGCCATCTCATTAGAAAGTTCTAAAGGTTTACTGTCAATCTACAGTGTTTTTATTTTATTTTTTTCTATTATAAGATATAGATGCTCCAACACCAGTAATTAATTAGTGTGGGGTGTGCAAATAACAACAAAAAATCAAACGGAACTTCATACCTTTATAATGAAATAGAGATCGCGAGATGAATCCAATCCATTGCAAAACAAAAATAAGTAATTTTTGCGTTAAATCCATGAAATATTGATATCCATTGTTTGCATCACACTTATGAATGATCTGCTCTCCATCATCATTCTTCAAGAAATAATGCAATCTGAGCAGCGTTTACGTTGTAAAACTGTGTGTGATCGTATCTAACAAACAAATGAGCCTGTGTCCAAAGTATAATTTTTCAAAATAGTGCAGCAGTTTTAGTTATAATATCCAAGCAGTACTGTCGGAGTTTTATATCCTCCTGCTATTGTCATTGTAGTAAATCTCAGGAACTTTTAGCCAATGCCACGATCCAACAACATTGCGCATCAGTCTCGCACATCAGTCTCGAGTGATTAATGCATCAAGCCATGTTTTATAATTTTATTTAAAGCAGAACTAAGTAACTTTTTTTACCTTCATAAATAGTTTAAGTCCTTACGATGGTTAATTGACTTGTAGTGGTGTGTTTGAGGCGAGCACTAACCCCCTCTGGCACGTCTACACCAGAATACAGCACTTGCAACTTGAGCTGCACTGACCCGAAACAATCTCGCCTCATGTACATGTTCACGCGAGGGTGACAAAATGCTTTACGGTAATTCAAAAACAATGTATATATTATGTCTTTATAAGACAATTTCGAAAATTACCCACCTCCTCTTTCTTGTACTGTATTTGCAAAACTACTGCGCTGGCGAGTGTTGTAGTCGTTGTAGTCCAGAGCTGCGCTTGGAGTATTTATGACAGTGTCATTCACTGAAGGAAACTGTAGGGAGAGCTTCGCGAATCTTGCTAAGTTCTGCTTTAAAAAAAGAGAGAAAAAAGCACAAACACAGCAGAAATGACAAATTTAACGGCTGGAATTAGCTGAGGTAACATGACAGCTCACAGACAGCAGCGGCAGTCTACCTGTCACTCAAGTGACCACGCCTTTAAATATGCAGAACTTTAAGGCTTAGTATAATTTAAACGGATGCGTTATAAAAAAATTCACCCCCCTCAGAGTTGTCATGAAGGGCAAAATTTGCTATACAGACCAAAACCACAATTTGAACCAGACTGTAAACACGTTTTTTTTCTGCTGTAAACTTGGCCATTTTAATATGGGACTCAATGGGATTCTGCTCTCTTCTGCAGCCTGTCTCTAGCGGCCAGTCGTTGAATCGCAGTTTAAGTCACTTCCGTATTGGCTTCACAAGAAACTAGGGGAGGTTGCCGCTTGGGGTGGAGCAATGAAGGGAGCGATGTGTTTGTTTGGGTTGATTTTTAAATATCCACAGGGTTTCTCAGAAATTGCTTACTGCACCTTTAAGATTACATTTTGACTATCTTTCATCATCAACAATTGAATTTGTTCATCTTCTTTCTCACATCTGTTTTGATTTTGAATTGTGATCTTTTCTTTGCGTGAATGCATTTATAGTGTCTTTAGGGACCGTTCACAGAGGACACATTGATACATTCAACAACTGCTAGATGCATCACAGACACATTTGATATGCAGAACCAAAGCCTAAAATCTAAATCTGAATTAAATCTTTAACAGTTGTTGCTGTTGCTTTAACAGTTTAGCTTTACTGTCTTGCATGCTGTGGTATTTCTATAGTAAACCAAATTAAATGAAGGGTTACAGCTCAATTTGTCCAAATAAAATTCCCAAAGCATCATTATGCGTTGTTAAGGCTGAAGGATAAATATTTTGATTATGAATTACCTGTATATGCATGTTGTTTTCTTTTTCTTGTCATCTAAATCTTAAAGAAAGGTCTCCCACGTCCACTACTGTGAAAATATTATCTTTGCTTGGCCCTGCTTTGATGTTGTAAGTAATTAGGGGTTTATCATTAATAACATATTAAGCAAAATGCTCTTCACATTTTATTCAGATGACCAACATCAGCTTATTGGAATGTGGAATACCACGGCAGGCCCAATTTCTGATGTTGACCATTACGTTACCATGGTGAGGAAGTAAAGACAAACAACAGTGCTATACATGCAGCAGTTTTATCATAATAGCTGGATAATAATAGTTAAGATGCAATTATTTAGATGTTTCTTTTTGCAAGAGTATGAATCATGGATATACACTACCACTTAAAGGATTAGTCCACTTTCAAATAAAATTTTCCTGACAATTTACCCATGTCATCCAAGATGTTCATGTCTTTCTTTCGAAAAGAAATTTTTGATGAAAACATTCCAGGATTATTCTTCAATGGCCTCCAGACAGTTGAAGGTCAAAATTACAGTTTCAGTGCAGCTTCAAAGGGCTTTAAACGATACCAGACGAGGAATAAGGTTTTTTTTTCATAAGTAAAATAGGGAAGACGTAGGACATACGGCATAAGTTTTTTGAAGAATACGGAAAGCGGAAGCATGTGCAAGGTGATAATTTGTGTTTATAAAGCATATACAGTTGTATTTTTTTTTAAAAATGACCAATCGTTTCGCTAGATAAGACTCTTATTCCTTGTCTGGTATCATTTAAAACCTTTGAAGCTGCCACTGAAACTGCAATTTTGACCGTTTGGAGGCCATTGAAGTCCATTATATGGAGAATAATCCTGGAATGTTTTCATCAAAAACCTTCATTTCTTTTCGACTGAAGAAAGAAAGACACAAACATCTTGGATGACATGGGGTGAGTAAATTATCAGGAAAATTTTATTTAAAAGTGGACTAATCCTTTAAATGTTTGGAATAATTATGCTTTTTTAATGTTTTTGAAAGAAGTCTCTTATGTATGTGACACTGAAGACTGGGGTAATGAAGCTGAAAATTCAGTGTATTAAAGTGACATAAGCATAATATACAGTACCTACTGCTATATATGCTGTTAGTATGAATCAAACAACAAAAGAAAAAAAAACTCGCTCACTACTCTTGATCAATTAACTTAAGTAGCTTTAATAAGAATACATTTCTTACTTGAATGCTGCTGTTAAATGTTCTGGCAAGGAGATAAACATGACGGACTGTGTACACTCCCCCAGGGGAGGAGCTAAGATAAGTCATGGGTGAGGCTTCACAATCTGGAACTGCTCATTTGGAGAGACGTATGTGTGTCCACACAGCTGTGTTCTAACACCTTATAAAACTGAATTTTGCATAATAGGTCCCCTTTAATAGTAATTTATATGAACTCTTAAAGGTACAGTAGCAAAACTGACCTGTCAGAGAGAGGGAGGATAATGGTGAATAAAACCAAAATGTGACTATTTTTGGTGCAAAAAACCTTCACTAAACTTAGAAGTAGAATTGACTGAAAAAAAAGTGCAGAATATGGTCATTTTAACGTGTGTATCCTTTTCTTCCCCACAGGTTATGGAGGAGACAGATACTCAGATTGCATGGCCTTCCAAACTAAAGATCGGTGCCAAATCAAAGAAAGGTAATACTTGGTGTCCCTCATTTGAGACATGCTTGTCTGAAGATTTTGTTTGTTTGATTTCTCTGCTGTGGGGTCACTCCCTCATTATGTTTACATGCACTGTACATGTATACTATATAGTCACAATAGGGAAGAAAAGACTATCGCAGCTTCCATTTCATGCCAACTTTTGAGCCGTCAGTCTGATTATGAATAGATTATTTGGTTGCATGTAAATGTACCTTCTGTTTAGCATTAAACAGTCTTGCTTTCGCTTCACTGGAATTTTTGTCTTATCAAAGTGCATAAACGATGTGGTTACAAAACAACATTTTAAATATCATCACATAATCATTCCTGGCAGTATCTTGGCCTCAGGGTCGGATTGATAGTTTTAGTAGTATCTCAGCATTGGCTCTCTTATTGGCATTGGCTCTCTGGTCTTTTATCATGAGAAGAGGGCGACTTGCACTTCATTTTATCAGTCCTGTTTTGACAATATGTTTGTTGGAATATTATCATATTTACAGTGTATCTGTGCATGAGGAGCTTGCACCGGGCTGCTTCTTTTGTTTTGGAATCATCAGAAACTTAATCACCAGTACTGTCTATGAGTCCAGTCAGTTCTTCCTTTGTAGCATTTTACCTATTAAACTTTGGCACATAACTCGTCCCGAACTGCTGCTACAGAATAATGAATGATTTTGCTACAGAAAAATGAATGTGGAAATGAATGATTAAATCATGTGGCTTTTTGAAAAGAGGTGCTCTATTGCTTTTCTAAGCGATCAGACTTATAATTTTGGACTCATTTGACTTGGAAAAGTAAGCAACCACCCATATCAACACAGCAACCACAATGCATTTTTCATCAGAAACTGTAAAAGTCTTATTTGTAGTGTTTTCTCATCTAAAATAAGTTGTTAAAATGCTCCTTTTCAGATGTTAAAATATAAATCAGATGTTTTAAAGATGTTTGTGGCTTAGGATGTATGTGAATTTGCTCATTTTAATATTTTTCAATATACTTACATTGAAAAGTTCCATTTAAAAGTTATTTTTTTATTTATTTTTTTTTTAAGAAATTTATATTCTATTCAAGAATGTGTTAAATTGATCAAAAGTGTCAGTAAAGACATTTATAATGTTACAAAAGAGTTCTGTTATATTATGTTATATTATATTAAAGGGTTATTTCACCCAAAAATGAAAATTCTGTCATTTATTACTCACCCTCATATTGTTCTACACCCGTAAGACCTTCGTTAATCTTTGGAACACAAATTAAGATATTTTAGTTGAAATCCGATGGCTCAGTGAGGCCTTCATAGGGAGCAATGACATTTCCTCTCTCAAGATCCATTAATGTACTAAAAACATATTTAAATCAGTTCATGTGAGTACAGTGGTTCAATATTAATATTATAAAGCGACGAGAATATTTTTGGTGCGCCAAAAAAAAAAAAAAAATAACGGATTATTTAGTGATGGCCGATTTCAAAACACTGCTTCAGGAAGATTCGGAGCATAAATTAATCAGTGTGTCGAATCTGCTGTTCGGAGCGCCAAAGTCACGTGATTTCAGCAGTTTGGCAGTTTGACACGCGATCTGAATCATGATTCGATAAACTGATTCATTATGCTCTAAAGCTTCCTGAAGCAGTGTTTTGAAAAAATATTTTTGTCGATTTATAATTAAAAATAATTAATATTGAACCACTGTACTCACATGAACTGATTTAAATATGTTTTTAGTACATTAATGGATCTTGAGAGAGGAAATGTCATTGCTCCCTTTGGATGCCTCACGGAGCCATCGGATTTCAACTAAAATATCTTATTTTGTGTTCCGAAGATTAACGAAGGTCTTACGGGTGTGGAACACGAGGGTGAGTAATAAATGACAGAATTTTCATTTTTGGGTGAACTAACCCTTTAAACTGTTATATTGTGATAATATTTCACAATATTACTATTTGTATCTTCTTTTTTTAAATCAAATTAATGCAGCCTTTCTGGTGAGCATGAGACTTTGTTTCAAAAGTATTAAAAAAATCTTACCAACCCGAACAGAGTATAAAATTTTGTACAGAGTATAAAATAAGTACCAAAAAGTACTATAGTACTGTCACGTCTTTTGGACGTGCATACCATTGTTTTGACGTAACTTGGAAGTATTCTTGGAAGTAACTGGTAAACCAAGAACTTGCAACTGCAGTACCATGATATTACCATCTGAACAATCACTGTACCATGGTACTACCACATTACTTTTATATAAGGTTAAAATTCAATGCTTTCCAAATGCTGCACTCTTTCATTGAGGTCATAGCAACATATGTTTTCTTGCTGAATAACTTTGTTGAGCATCATGTTTGATACTTACATATTTTCTAAGCCATGATGTCAATCAAACATTTGTTGCACAATTGCACAAGTGTTTCATTTCTCTGTAAAGATTTAATAGCCTATGGCAACAGTCATGTTCGTTTAATAATGCTGCAATCGAGCGGACGGAATGCAAACAATGACAACAACAGCTTGGCCATTCCAAACAAACATCGGATCAAGTTCATGTGTGCCAACAATGTGTTTTCAGGGTCACGGACCAAGTCAAAGGCCATTCAAATTCCTGCGCATGGTTTATGTTGGCGACATTATGTTCTGCGCTGACAAAAAGTTACATAATCGCTTGCAGTTATCGGGTGACTGCATGCAGCAAACATCCCAGCTAATTAATGATGGAAAACACATGCACGGTTCTGACATGTGGACCGCACCAGGCCCGGCTTAGCCCGTGTGGCCTTCAGGGACCTGCTGTTTCCTGCGAGTCTGTCTGCAGCTTATTACAACAGTTAAGAAGTGTTGATCCTGCGCAACAGCTCTGGAACAAAACACGCTCGGGGTCAGCTCGATAGCACAGTATGCGATTGAACCAACAGCCTTGACTTTGGGTCCACCTCTGCTGCATGATGGAAGTGCTGGGTGTATGTGATTGTTGAGGATGTTTGTAGTTTAGGGATTGAATTAAACAATGTTCTGGTTTAACAAAAGTAAAATCATTTGAAATCATTGTACGAAGGAATTCAATTATGATTGAAACTCAAGTATGAAAAGTCACCCATGATCATTATATTTGATGAATGTTTATATTTCTATTGCATTTTTATTGACTGGAGTATTTGCATTTCCCATACGTTTTGATGCCATTTGAAAAATACAGAATTTTGAGTAAGCATTACTGCAGAAATCCACATCTGTCTGTTGTCTGTAGAAATCCACATCTGTCTGTTGTCTTCAGCCCAGGCTCATTGGGAAAATGTGGTCTGGTGACTGCAAAATGATATTACATTGCTTCTTGCACATTTCAAAGTGAAATTTCTAGTGAATGGTACTAAAAGTGTATTCAGTTTTATTTGAAACAGATGAACATGAATCTGGCAACTTTTATTACCCTGGATGTTGCATGTATCACTGCATTTCAGAAATAAAAGTTCTGGTGAGTGGCGTTAAAAGTTTAATACTCTATCACGTTTTAAAATCCGACCCTAACCTAAACAAGTTTGCATTTTCTGAAGAAACCATGCCATTTTAGCTTGATTCTTCAAGTCTTATTTTGAGTGTCACGACTTGTTTCACGGTTAACCGAGCGCTCAAACATTGCAAGTGCAAATGCTACCAAGCGAACAAGTTTACACTGTCATAATTGCCATGCATATGGAGCTGACAATGTGATGAAAGCATTAAAATGTATTAATTTACAAATCATGCACTACGGTAAAATTGTTTTATGGTCGTTACCTAGGGGTGTAATGGTACACATATTCGTACCGAGAATTTTCGGTATGTGTCTTTCGGTTCGGTACACGTGTACTGACAAATACAGAGTTGACCACTTATTTTGATATGAAACAAAGTCTTGTCCCTAATATTCTGTCCATTTTATCTCAAAATTCAAACAATAAGTGCGGTTTTGATGCTCTTTGATGTGGCATAGCAGATCACGGTATGGGCGCCTCAATTCAAGCGACAGCGCCTAGCGCGAGTGAACACGATCATCTTTAATACATCTCTTTAATACTATTTACAAAATAAACATGAGTGAATATCTGAATATATGTTGAAAGATACAGTACAACTTACTGAAACATTTTATATCTCCTGTAATCGCTCAGTCAGTGTTTCAGCCGCGGAAAGACGTCACTATAACAGCTTGTCACGTTGCATTTACCTCACACTGTAAAACCCCATAAGTTCAGAGTACTCAAAGTTATTCTAGACACAGATTACCTCAAAAAATTAAGAATAATTAATAATTAAAGAATAATTATAAACAGGGGTGCACATAACTTTTTTGGTCTGGTTCTCAAGGGAGTAGTTACCTGGAGATTTTGCTTGGTACTCACACTTTACACAACACATCCTAAAAGTTGTCCTAATCACTTTACTCCTGACTGCTCTCCTCACTATATTCTTTCCTCTCGAACATGGTAGATGATGATAATGATTTTTTTTTTTTTTTTTTTTTTTTACTAACATTAATGACAGCAAAGGCTGCTGTCACTTTAAGAAGGAAAGCACGGACCGACTAACTGACACACATCCGGTTTCTTTCTCAACACTCACTTATGACATAACCGAGAGAATACTTACCGAGACAGGTATTTTGACATAATTTTGTGTGTATGTTTCCTTTCAAGCGCAAGTAAACGCGAAAGCGGAATTAATTCGGTGTTCGAGCGCTGTCTGACTCTCATCATGCGCGCGTTTCGGGGGGCTGTGCGCACAGATTACAGTTCGCGAGTCCCGATTTTCGCCTCTTCTTCCGCTTTTAAAGTCGTTTGAATGTGTTAATTGGCGAGACAGAACACGTCCAAATTACAAACTTTCACTCTATGATGGTTAAATATAGCAGTTAATCCGCGAATCACATGCGTGCCGAACCGTTGGACCTTATCCGTATGGATCACGGATTAACTGCGATCCGTTGCACACTTAATAATTAAAGACACACATATTATAATGATTGCTGTCTTACCAAAGATGGAGAAAAATCCTACTCCAGTAAGTAAACGTATCCCTGTGAACCGGTAACGTTACTCAAAAGCGCTTCCCTCCATGTTTTCTGGTACGCATAGTTATTTTTTACCGCGCATGCGTACCTGCGTACCTCTAATATGCACCCCTGATTATAAATAACAATTTTCAAACTGAAATTTTTAAATGTTAGTTTTATTTAATGTTTAAGTCCACTGTACTTAAAACTATTGTTTACCATACATAATGTTTCTTATTTTTCAATTATTTTAATGCAGTGGATGTAAAACCCATAAATTCAGATTATTCAAAACATTTAAGTAAAAAACAAACAAACAAACAAACATATATATATGTTTGTTTGTTTTTTTACTTAAATGTTTTGAATAATTCCACTGCATCAAAATAATTGAAAAATAAGAAACATTTTATTTTTATATATATATATATATATATATATATATATATATATATATATATATATATATATATATATATATATATATATATATATATATATATATCACTCAGTAAACTTAAAAATAATAATTTAAGTACAAGTTTACTCAAAAATGTTGAGCTACACGAAAATAAAACTAAACTGAACTCCTCGTTCAGAAAATGTAATTGTTTTAAGTTCCATCAATGATTTAACAGACTTTAATTGCAGCTACTCAATCTTTATTAGTTAGTAATACTGTTCAGGTTTACAATGCAGAAATGCCATTCAGTGTCCACATCTTGAATATATTTTACCAACTAATTTGAATAGAAACATAATTTTATAATAATTAGCTTTAGAAGTTAATGCTAAAACTGCCTTATATGCAATTTACATGTTTGCTTACAATTTTTATGTGAGTGTTGATTATTATATATATTTAAAAATAAATAGCAGCTTAATTTAATAGTTTGGGCACTGTTGTTAATTGTAACCTTTAATATTATAGTAATGTGCAAGTAAGGGCTCCCTATATATTTTTTTTATCCTTATGAACATTTTAATTGTAATCGAATTTATTTAAAGAGAGAGACACAATTTGTTCAGTAAACCACTCTTTAATAAAAAAAAAAAAGAAGAAGCAATTTTATGTTTAATTTTCTATCCCCTGCTGTACCAAACCCATACCGAACCATGACTTCAACTCCTAGGAACGTACCGAACGGTCATTTTAGTGTACCGTTACACCCCTAGTTATAACATTAATCAATAATCTGTCCCTGTAATCATAAATTGTTTAAGGAATAAAAGTTGTTGGTGTTTTACTGCCACTATATGGTTTTCCAACTGGAAACTGCAGTGAATTTATATATAGGAAAGTGTTGATGCACATTTTTTCCAACGAGCCTATATGTTTCTTGTCGTTGTACGCTAACAGTGCACTATTTTTCACTTTGAGTGTCATTACTTGAACCAGCTTTTGTGTTATTTTTCTACCAAAATGTAGAAGTTTACTAACAATTAAATATTTGAATCTCTATGCTAGGCATGTCCCTTGGTAGCTGAAAGTGCTTAGTAATATCAGATCCTCAACTTCTTAATAATGACAGATACTTTGCAGACACATTTACAGGCTCCTAAGAGTCTCTGGAAGCCTGCATCATCTGGGATAGGACCAACACCCACAGCTATGTGCTATTATCTCTAGCCTCTATTGGCCAAAGAGCTATCACAGCTAATGCAGTCATCATCACCTTCAGATGGGTCCTAACTGGAATGCTAAGAACTAGAAATGGCCCCGAGATGCTTTCTTTGTGTGTTAAAAGTGGAAATGCAGCTTGCGGTGTATTTATGTGGCTCCTGAGGACGCATTCCTTTTCTGCAAAGTCTGAGCTGACGTAGGGAGTTTTCATCTTGGTCTCTGAAGTCTCTCGCAGTCTGTTTCACTCATTTGCCATCGTAAAGCTCAGGTTGATACTCCGCAGACCTTCACACAGCACTGTCACAAAAAACACTAGCTTTGATTTACTCTGAAAGACTTTGTCTCTGTCAGAGTTCTTTTTCTGAGTGTGTATGTTGACATTAAATCAGAATGATGTCCTCTTGTTGTATCTTAGCGGTATTCAATGAATGTCCTGATCTAAAATTAGCAACATTTTATTGCTGGATCTTTTAAAGTCAACATGGATTAAATTTATCCTTTATTTATTTATTTTGTTAATGCACATTCGTGGTCTTATTTTGAATGTTTCATCTGTGCATGTAATTCTAAAAGAAAAAAAATGCTTCTCTTTGTTATCTTTCTTGAAAACTCCTTTAGGACTGACATCACTCAGCACTGCTTTTTGTAAACTCTTTTGTCTCACAGAAAACAATTTTCACAATGTAATCACTATGCAATCTTTTGGCCTATATTTTCTTTCTGGTTGAATATCCTGGTTCACTTGCAAATGCATCATATTACAAAAATAGCATGGATTTAAAGGTTGATGTGATTTTATTTTATTAAAGACATAATCAGTGTAAATAGAGGGCAACAGACTGCTTTTAGTTCAGATATTAAGCTCTCTAATGTCAGTTCTCTCAGAGTAATTTGACAGAAATGTAGTTAAAACGTGATAACTTGACAATACTTGGACGTTTTGTTCTACAAAGTAAAACACCCCAAACATTCTTGTATTTACTTGAAACATACGTTGTTAAAATAAACATAACAGCTTTAAAATTCAAGTTTTCAATATAGGTGTGTGCAATTTATACTGTAGAGCAAAACATTCAAGTATCGTCAAGTTATGTTTACCACAGGCCTTATTTTACTCATAAGAAACAAATTATAAAAAAACTCTTAAAAATTTTAAGGGAACCAGTGGCGAATTACTCTTCTGGGTTTTTTTCGTCAACCCTGCAACACACTATAAGACCAGAAATGTGTATTAAGAAAGTAAACCACCAATGAAAAGAAATTAAAATTAATTAAACTATTTTTTTTTTTTTTTTTTTTTTGTTCTGGATAAATTAAGAATCGCAATTTTTTTTGTTTAAAATATAGAATTCACAATTCTCCCATGATTCTAAATAGACAACTAAACAAAATATGTAATTTACTAGAGGTTCTGACAAAATGTTATTTGCTTCAGTCTATTTAATTATTTTAATTACTAATTATTTTTTTTATCTCATGACCAATTCGTACAGTACAGTCCAGAAGTTTGGAACCACTAAGATTTTTAATGTTTTTAAAAGAAGTTTCGTCTGCTCACCAAGGCTACATTTATTTAATTAAAAATACAGTAAAAACAGTAATATTGTGAAATATTATTACAATTTAAAATAACTGTGTTAAATATATTTGACAAAGTAATTTATTCCTGTGATGCAAAGCTGAATTTTCAGCATCGTTACTCCAGTCTTCAGTGTCACATGATCCTTCAGAAATCATTCTTATATGCTGATTTGCTGCTCAATAAACATTTATGATTATTTTTAATGTTGAAAACAGTTGTGTACTTTTTTTTTTTTCAGGATTCCTTGATGAATAGAAAGTTCAAAAGAACAGCATTTATCTGAAATACAAAGCTTCTGTAGCATTATACAATACCGTTCAAAAGTTTGGGGTCAGTAAGAATTTTTATTTTTATTTTTTTTAAAGAAATTAAAGAAATTAATACTTTTATTCAGCAAGGATGCATTAAATCAATCAAAAGTGGCAGTAAAGACATTTATAATGTTACAAAAGATTAGATTTCAGATAAACACTGTTCTTTTGAACTTTCTATTCATCAAATAATCCTGAAAAAAAATACTGTACACAAATATTTTGTACAATTGTACACATTAAATGTTTCTTGAGCAGCAGATCAGCATATTAGAATGATTTCTGAAGGATCATGTGACACTGAAGACTGGAGTAGTTATTTTAAAACGCAACGGAGCGCAAATGTCAAATCGAGAACCGCGGCGATTCGTCTAAAAAGCAACGTCATAAAAACGTACCGCATTCACCCTATTAACTGCTCCGGCAAAAAAAAAAAAAAAAGAAAGAACACGCTTTTGGCGCCGCTCAGTGGACATTTCAGAGCGAAACTGCAGCGATATGTATTCACTGGTACGTATTTCGCGACTCGCAAAAACGTGCCCACGGGTACGTTTTCGTCATGAGACCAGGTTGCAAAATACGTATGATTTAGCAAAAAGATGTACCAATCATTAATTCAACCAATCTCACGGGAATTCGTACGTATTTTATGAGGTGGCTAATTTGTACGGCTTAGCCACCTCGTAATATACGTACGAATTGCTGTGAGATTGGTTGAATGAATGATTCAGTGACTCATAAAGACTTCACTTGTTTCATTACTGGCTGAATCAGCATTTTTGAATGAATGTCTTAATGAATGTTTCAATGACAAATACATGGCTGTGTACGAAATCTCATACTCTCTTGAGTAGGAGCTTATTTTGAAAAAGTATTTACTTCACAACTGCTAAAATGTAGGTGCAATATAGTCTGAATGTTTGTAGGGTATCGGGGGCACCAGTGCAGGTTGTTGCTGTAGACCCTTCTTGGTTGAAATCCGAAATCCGCGGATTCACTCTAGCTTGCTTCACTCTAGTGACTGCCCTGAATGTGTGTAGTAAGAATGTAATACAGACATATTACATTCGCCATGTTGTCATTATCATGTGACTTACGTCGCCACCAACTGGTGTAACGATATGATTGATAAAATCTTTATTTGAAGCTTCAAGTTACTTTTAAAAGGTGATTTAGCTACTGTATTCGCTACCGTAGACACCAGTGTTTATATCAGAACTATAAACTTTTATCCTAGTACTTCTGTGATAAATTGAATTATTGTAACACAGAACTAATGATACTGTGATACTGTTTGTGAAGTTGTTTCATACCTAAACATGACAACTTCTCTCTCTGGGTCAACGGCAGCGGCAACACAGATTTGATTGTTCTGTTGTGATTGTACTTGTTAATAGAGCTGAACCATTGTTATTTCAGAATAAGATTACGGGGGTGTTTGAATCGAAATCACAATCTTAACGAATTTTCATGCAGCTTTTATGTTGATTTTGACCTTGGGTTGAAGCCAAATTTCAGTGCTAGAGTTTAACAGTGTGAATTACTAACACAAGTTGAAATATGAATAGTGTGTAACATGGAGAAACATACCTCAAAATTATGTAAATCTAAGAAGAAAATGACCCTGGTTTAACAGTTTGTGTAAAAAAAAGTGTGAGAAGCCCATTAGTGATTAGATACATGTTTGCATATTTCCTGGTACGTCTCCTTTTAGAAACAATTATCAGTTCATCTTAAATTAATACTTTAAAAATGCCTTAAACGTTTAAACAGTGCTTTGCCGAAGTTCCCTCTGTCCGAACAGTGCCATCTTCTCACATTCAAAGACCCAGAACCTGGCTGACATTTCTGACTCACCCTCACTCCTAGCCGTCTTGGCAAATCCAACCTGGAGAGCTGAATAAATCTCAGGCTGCTGTATGGAGAGATTTATAGGAGGACAGGAGAACAGAACTCCCACTGGCCTGCTCTTAAAGGGGGGCAGCAGCTGTAAAAACAGTCCGGAGCGCTCCGTTCTTCCAGTATCACCCTGTCCACTGCTCTGTTGCATCAGACTGGGCCCTCGTCTCCATGGAGAGCTGCTAGGCTGCTGGCGTGTGCTGCCCAGTATGCTCCCACAGTGGACGGAGAGGGGATTTAAAGTTCCTAACTTCAAATGAACATCTTTGGCTTTTTTGTCAGCAGATTTTGGATACAATGGACTTGCCCTCTTGATCCCATGGAAATAAATTTCTTCCCAGAATGACTTTTGTTACAGTTTGCGGAGCAAATGAGACATTTCCATAACAACAGATGTGAGGGACGCTGGAATTTTATGACTCCAACAGGATTTTATAGTAGATGCAAAACAAATTCTATAAAAAGGTTCCATAAATGTATCATTAATTTAGAGTTGCTGCAATAAACTGATAAAATAATGCAGTGAGAAATTAGAGCTCATGCATTGTTATCTCTCACGCATGCTACGCAAATGATAAAATTAAATGAAATGTATTTATATATTTATATACCAAGGGTTAATATTTATTTCATTTCATAATATTGCATGATCACATTTATTTATTTTTGTAACTTAAAACTTTGAACTAAGATATAAGCATAAAACTCATATATGCATTTTGCTCATATACATCGCATGTAGATAAAATTATATGAATAGTAATTGACTTTTTTCATTTACATTTTATGGATTATATTATATTTTATTATTTTGTAATATTATATTATTATTAAAAAAACTTGGAAAATTGACATCTTCAAGAGTTAGGCCCAATCCCAATTCTATTTTATACCCCTTACCCCTACGCCTACCCCTTGCCCCTTGGTAGGGCTGAAAATATGGGACACCACTACTAGACCGTTACACGTCATCATAAGTCGTCGCTAGCTCCTACGTCATAGATGCGCCGATGTTTATCACACACTTCTAAAGGCCAATTCACACCGCAACGACAACACTTGTCTGTTGGAGTTTGTTGGATCGGTGTGATACCCCTGTTGGCGTCTGTTGGAGTCGGTTTTCACCCGACTGAACATGTTTAATTGGCGTTTGTCAGGTCGTGGAATGTCTGTGCGGTGTGAACAGTTTTCCAACAGACGGCAACAAACTCACGTAATCTGACCTGGCCACGAACCGTTGCCATGACGATGAGGCAAGTCCCCTGCAAAGACAGCTGTTTGATCGCGCCCGCGCCTCACACACACACACAACAAAGCAGTGGAAACCTGACATCGCAGCTTGTTCATTATAAAAAATAAAATACTGTTAAAATAAATTTTCAAAAGGTACAATAGTGCATAGTGCAATCCGTGCCATTGAACAAGAGCAGCTGCTCCACTTCACCAAAAGAGAGAGGTAACGTTAACCACTATGAGAGCAACGCAGGTTTACCTTCAGTTTCGTTTTTAATAATTCGTTTTGGCTTGTTTAGCTACATGGTTGTATATGCTTATGGGTCTCGTTAATAAAAAGGGTCGCGCTAAAAAAAATTGTTTGTTGGTGCGGTGTGAATTGGCCTTTTAAGATGCCATTGATAGCTGTAGTGATCTCTGTTGCTTGGGCGAGAGCTATTTTTTTTTGCATTTGTCTTCAGTTCTTCGCATAAGACAAAGGAGACGAACCTGCGTGTTTCCTCAGGAGTCCCTGGTTGATACAGAACATACAATACTGATGAATAAGCACGCAAACTGAATGCACTTTTTTAACGTACACGTATTTATGGACGTAACCACAACAAAACAATACATTAATCAGGCATGCGCCAAAAAGACAAGTTAGTTGCCACCGGATTTGAATTTATGTTGTCAAATCAACGCGGGTTTCAATAAAATATAAACAAAATTGTTGTGGAACTTTCATAATGTAAAAAACATTAGCGAACTGTTTTCATAGCGATTTTAACAAATCTTTTTTCGGAGAACATAACCGTATACATGAACACAAGATTAAAGGCAACATAAAACAAGTGATTATTTATTACTAAAATACTGTTTACTAAAAAAAAAAAAAAAAAATACTTACATTTATGGGTCTCTCTGCTCGTTTGGTCGGCCATGTTGGAAATGTATCATACCCCTTCGTCTGAAGTGTGGTCCCGAAAAATCTTCGTTTGAAGGGCTACCTGGCCCTTCCCCCTACCCCTTCCCCTCCAACCAAATGAGAATTGGGACACCCCTACCCCTTCACGTGAACGCGCGAAACAAAGGGGAAGGGGTAAGGGGTAGAATTGGGATTGGGCTTTAGTTTACCCAAAAATGAAAATTCTGTCATTAATAACTCAACCTCATGTCGTTCCACACCTGTAAGACCTTTGTTCATCTTCAAAACACAAATTAATATATTTTTGATAAAATCTAATGGCTTGTGAGGCCTCCATTGACAGCAAGTTAATTTATACTTTCAAACGCCCAGAAAGCTACTAAAGATATATTTAAAACAGTTCATGTGACTACATTGGTTTAACCTTAATGTTATGAAGTGACTAGAATACTTTCTGTGTGCCAAAAAAACTAAATAATGACTTTATTCAGCGATATCTAACAATGGGCGATTTCAAGACACTGCTTCATAGCTTTACGAATCTTTTGTTTCAAATCAGTGATGTAATTTCAGTAAACAAGGCTTTGTTATGTCATAAGTGTTTCAAAATTTCAATGGTTCATGTGACTTTGGCCGTTTGATACACACTCCGAACCACTGATTTGAAACAAAAGATTCGTAAAGCTACGAAGCTTCATGAAGCAGTGTTTTGAAATGGGGGGGGGGTATTCAAAAAGGTATTCTTGTCGCTTCATAACATTAAGGTTGAACTGTTTTAAATATGTCTTTAATACCTTTCTGGGCGATTGAAAGTGTAAATTAACTTGCTGTCAATAGAGGCCTCTCTGAGCCATCTGTTTTTTTTTAAATATCTAAATTTGTGTTCTGAAGATGAACGAAGGTCTTACGGTGCTGGAACAGCATAAGGGTGAGTAATTAATGACAGAATTTTCAATTTTTGGTTGAACTAACCCTTTCACCCTTGACATCTCATCCTGAAAAGTGAAGCCAAAGCATTTCAAGCACCCCCTGGTGGCTGGCTGCAGTATAGGTCTTAAACCCTCTCCATGTAATCGAATGGGATGCAAGAGAAACTAAAAAAATAAATAAAAAAAAATCACTTTAAATATTTTTTTCCTTAGATAGAAAAATCAAGAACTACCATTACTGGGATTTTGCCCTAATTTTTCCACAGTGGAAGGAAGCAGAGTTGTGCTGTCCGTCTTTTTTATAGTCTATATGTTGTATGCACACCATTCACACGGACACAAAAATTGGGCTGTACGCCAACAGTGTGCATGGATAGTGCACACAGACCCTCCTGATGATGATAATTACGTCACACAGACTGTGCCCGCACCATCTTGGAACGTGGACAGCGGAAGTATACTTTTGACTTTAAGTGTGCGTGAGATAGAGCAGAACGTGTAAAATGAAGTGTATCCAGGCCTTTATGCACCAGAGAAACAAGCGTGCAGCCATATTTCGAATTTTGTGTTTGAACTTCTGTTTTTGCAGTAGCTTTGTATTTTTCTATGGCATTGCTGGTGAACTTATTGTAGAGTTAACGAAAGTTATCATGAGCATTGAAGCGAATGTCATAACAAATGTCAGTAGACCGGGAAGACTTTAAAGCAAGTGGTTCATTCATAAGATCTTACCTTCATGCTGTGGAAATACAGAACACAACGAGTGCAGCATTGAAAATGGGTGGCACTGCATAAGGTCTATACTTTGGGCTTAAGTGGGAAAATTATATGAAATTAAATCAAAATTAAATGTTTATAAATTTCATCCGGAATGCAGAATCCCTGGTAAAATTCAAAAGACAACTTGTCTCTTTCATGAGCACTTAACCTCATCATAAAATAAAAAATGTTATGCTTTTACTTCCTTTAATCTCTCTCTATTCTAGCTTATGATACTCTAAGCAATGTCTGAAGCTTGTATTGTGAGCACTTCTTGTGTCTATTTGCCTCTTCGCAATGAATCGCTTGTATTCCTCACTTGTAAGTCGCTTTGGATAAAAGCGTCTGCAAAATGTAAATTCTATTTAGGATTGGATTTTTTTTCCCTCTTTCGGTGAAGAAAATATTGCAGAAAGTCAACATTGTTCAATCCTTCCAAAATCATGATTTATTCCTTTAGTGCCCTAAGTAGCGATAATGTATTTCCCACCAATAAAAAAAAAAAAAAACGATGCAGTTGCCTTTGCCTTTGCCTTTGCCTATGTCTGTTTGAGCTCCTAATGATGCACTTTGTTCAGTGCAGCATAATGAGGCGAGGCGTATACAGCACACGTGTGTTCTCTGTGACTTTTATGGGAACAGAACAGCAATAAACATCCAGAGCCACTCGGGAGGGCTCATCGTTGTTCGGAGGGCCTCAGGAAAGCTTGCGCCTCTCCATTAAGGTCTCAATATAATCATCAAGCCTTCTTTGGTTGCAGCCCTCACACGAGAAGATGTTATCACGTCTCCATTTCTGCCGCTACATCTGACTGTTCATGGTGGTGCAGCAATCCAAAGTATGTAGTAGAAAAACAGAGCAGCTTCCTGCTTTTCCTCAATACAAATACGCCTGTGTGACCAAAGAGCCATTTAAAGAGCCTAAGAGGCATTTAAATTGGAATTAATTGTTAGCCTCCGTAATTAATTTCTTTCATTATTTCTTTTTTTATGTGAACATTGCTGTGAATTCAGCCAAAGTGCGTGAGTGCATTTTGTTTTTGTTATAGCTCCCGAACATCTGTTCGGTCACACACAGCAGTAGAGTCGCATATTTTTGCGCTGTTTGTTGTGTAAGATGCCGTGACTCCAGATGTGCTTAATCATGTGACTTATGGAGCGCATGAGAATGCGTATTTTAAAGCTGAGAAATGAAGGAGATTTATAGCACCTATATTTTGATGAACCTTTAAAACAAGGACGCAAGGACATTATTTCTCTTGGAATAATTGGTGAACATCTCTGTAAGGATACTTCCCTCCTTAGACCACCTTAAAGTTTAAAGCAACACATAAAGTCTTGAGGGTGCCACCTAGTGGTGCAGTAATACTAAAGTCAATTAGTGACAGAGCATTGAGCTCTGTTCAGTGGACACCAAACCTGAAATATATCACGGAATGGGTAATTCTATATTACATATAAAAAGCACAATATTGTTATTTTTGCTGAAAATTCAGGAAAAAAAATTAACCAAGTAATAATCCATATTAAATTACATTTACTTCAGTACGTTCTTGTAGCTCAAATAGTAGAGCAAAGAGCATTTGAGCTCTACTGTTCAGCAACGTCATGGGTTTGACTCCCAGGAAATGCCTGAATTGATGAAAATGTATAATTTAATGCAATATAAGTCATTTTGGATTAAGTATCTGCCAAACGCATAAATGTACATTTATTATGTCATTTATTACATCATTTGTAAATTATCACATACTTAAAACTAAGTAAACACTGTAAACCCTAACGCTTAAAATAATTAATTGGTTTGAGTTGGACAAACTTAAATTAAACAAATTTGTTCAGTCAAATCAACTTAGTATTTAGCATTTTCTTTTTCTTTCAAGAGCTGATCACAGAACTGATATATTTTAAGTAAACTGAACTGTTTAATTGTTTTGAGTTTTATGAACTTAATTATTTTAATTTAGACAAACTTAAGTTTAACTGAAACTGGGCTGGGATGCCTATGGCACTCGAAAGGGAGAGTAAATGCTAAAACTAAGTGTTATACAATGTTTTTTGTGCAAGATTAATGTTAAGTGGGAGATTTAGTAGTGATTAATGTTTTGCTATGCTAATTTAGAAGAGTTTCTGTTAATGTGGGTTTTTGGAGAGTTACCATCATGGTGAGAAGTAGTGCATGTGGCTTGGTTTGAGAGCAAGTATGTTAAATGTTTTATATTGCTGTACTCATTCAGCTAGTGCTATAGCGTGCTTTTATTAATGTGTTAGCAAATTAGCAAGTTAGCGTTTTCTGAATTAGCTTGTTATACTGTAGCTATAGTTTACACTAATAAAATGTGTACATTGAGGTTACATGATCATTTTAAGTTAAATGTATAAATTAGTGTACTCAAATATTTCAAGTTAAGAACAATAAAATATGAGAACAAAATAAACCCTTGCTGTTTTCACTCACAGTGGCAGCAGTGCAACAGTTTGTGGGTTCCTCATGTCCACATGACACAATCCACTCTGGACATTTCCAAGCAGCCCATAAAACGCTGCGGCCTCCAAAACAGCATGCTCCATTTAGCTCACGCCACCCCCTGTGTGGATAAATAAGTCTCTGAAAAGACGTTGCTCTCTCAAACACTACTTCCCACCTAAATTCAAACCAAAGGATCACAATACAACATGCTTTCTATCATGATTTCTATAGCCAGTAGCAGGCAAACAGATTCCTTCCACATGATACAGAATGATGAATCATAAGTAATGAACTGATTTGGTATATTCAGCTTGTTGGTTGTTTGATGTCTCTGCTTTTTCACATTCCCCCGCTGCTTGAAATGACTGATTTAGATTCTCAGAGGAATGAGTTTCAACAGATGTGTTCGCCACAATCAGTGTAGTGTGCCGCTTATCGAAGCCAGCTGTGGATGGAGGTGTGTGTTAGCAGCCTTAGATGGAGCTATATTTAAACGCTGTAGTCAAAAAGGTGTGAGCATGAGTAAACCATGTGGAAAAAAAAAAAAAACATTTTTCACAAGGGGTTTTGCTAGTTAGCCTCTGCTGGTGGATACTGTAACTACACAATTATGGTGGCAAGTCTTTCTCTATTGATGAAATGAAATATACAGGACAATCCCTGATAGAGAAATTTGTAATGGAATCAATAGCCAGCATTTCGACAAAACCTGATACAACAGACAAATTTAGATAAAAATTAGACACAATATTCATACACACTGTACATATAGACACATAAGAGTAGGTAGATGACGCTAATCCATGTTTAACACTTTAAAAGTAGCCAGGCATTAAGCACCATATGAATAATATGAATAATAATAATAAATCAACATCACAATTCCATTAAGCACATACACTAAAAAAAAAGATTTACGAATTTCAATTGTATAGTAAAATTTAATCAGATAATTGTATAGAAATATGTAAGAATAATCCTTACATATTTTTCATAGTATGAATTAAGAATTTAAAAAAAAAAAAAAAAACTAGAGCTTAATAAAACATTTTGTATAAATCTTAATGGAATAATGGAATGGTCCATTTCTGTTTATGTGATGTGATTCATTTATCATAAATAAATAAAAAAAAATGTAAATATTTTTAAATTTGTGAATACAAATCACATAAACTAAATTGTCCATTCCCTTTTTCCATTAATATTTATACAAAATGTTTTATTAAGCTGTAATATGAATAATATGTAAGGTTTATTTGGTTCAGTTTGGTGTAATTTCACTATACAATTGAAATTTGTAAATCTTAATTTTTGTGAGTGTACTTTGTGCTCAAAATGAGCCAAAAATACCTATTAAATGCCTAATGCCTTAGGGATAAAGATCCATTTCCAAAATCACAAACATAAAATATAATTTTAAAAAGTTCACTCTAAAAAATGCTGGGTTGTTTCAACCCAGGTTTGGGTCAAAAATGGACAAAGCCAACCATTGGGTTAAATTTTTAAATGCATTTTTTAACCCAACGGTTGGGTTTGTCCATATTTGACCCAAATTTGGGTTGAAACAACCCAGCATTTTTTAGAGTGTTGTATAATTACTGTATAGAGAATATATTAACAGTTTGTGAAAGTCAAAATATTAAACATTTATCATAGATCTCATATTTATTTTGTTAATGTGTTTTGTAAAGTATAATGTATAATACATAATATAACATATATACAGTACAGTCCAAAAGTTTGGAACCACTAAGATTTTTAATGTTTTTAAAAGAAGTTTCTTCTGCTCACCAAGGCTACATTTATTTAATTAAAAATACAGTAAAAAACAGTAACATTGTGAAATATTATTACAATTTAAAATAACTGTGTACTATTTAAATATATTTGACAAAGTAATTTATTGATGCAAAGCTGAATTTTCAGCATCATTACTCCAGTCTTCAGTGTCACATGATCCTTCAGAAATCATTCTAATATGCTGATCTGCTGCTCAATAAACATTTATGATTATTTTCAATGTTGAAAACAGTTGTGTACTTTTTTTTTTTTCAGGATTCCTTGATGAATAGAAAGTTTAAAAGAACAGCATTTATCTGAAATACAAAGCTTCTGTAGCATTATACACTACCGTTCAAAAGTTTGGGGTCAGTAAGAATTTTTATTTTTATTTTTTTGAAAAGAAATTAAAGAAATGAATACTTTTATTCAGCAAGGATGCATTAAATCAATCAAAAGTGGCAGTAAAGACATTTATAATGTTACAAAAGATTAGATTTCAGATAAACACTGTTCTTTTGAACTTTCTATTCATCGAATAATCCTGAAAAAAAATATTGTACACAAATATTTTGTACAATTGTACACATTAAATGTTCCTTGAGCAGCAGATCAGCATATTAGAATGATTTCTGAAGGATCATGTGACACTGAAGACTGGAGTAATGATGCTGAAAATTCAGCTTTGCCATCACAGGAATAAATTACTTTGTGAAATATATTCAAATGGAAAACAGTTATTTTAAATTGTAATAATATTTCACAATATTACTGTTTTTACTGTATTTTTAATTAAATAAATGTAGCCTTGGTGAGCAGAAGAAACTTCTTTTAAAAACATTAAAAATCTTAGTGGTTCCAAACTTTTGGACTGTACTGTGTGTGTGTGTATATATATATATATATATATATATATATATATATATATATATATATATATATATATATATATATATATATATATATATATATATATATATACCATTTTGATCTGTTTGCTGTTTGCAATGGTTACTATTTACTTTCATTTACTTTTTTATTTTTTTATTGACATTGATGGTCCCATGAAGAAACTTCAACATCCATGGAACCTTTCCATTGCACAAAAGGTTCTTTTATATTGGAAAAAAAGGTACTTTGTATTAATAAATAAGTATTTACACTAAGAAAAAATAGAAGCTTCTTTGATCTTCTATGGCTTCACAACCAAAACTCCCTTTTGGAACCTTTATTTTTCAGAGTGTAACAAGTGAGATTTGTGGTTGTTCCCCCTCTGTCCGTTCGCAATTGTCTTCTGGGTAGTTGGGGGGTGGGGGAGCACAGGGCCGTCGCACAACATAAGGATGGCCCTGATTGTAGCTCTGCTGAACTTTGTGTCTTAAAGGGGTCTTAAACTGCATTATGATAGCAATACCAAAGTCTTGGGGTTTGATTCCCAGGGAACACACAAACTGATTCAAACGTATACCTTGAATGCATTATAATTTGCTTTGGATCTACCAGATGCATTAAATGTACATTTATTCTATCATGGTAACATGTAGGTTAAAATCCATCTCTGGAATCCCAAACATGTTGTCATTGCGTTCCCTAATGGCACCCTCCCTCAGATTTAAACAATAAATCCACCAGCAGCATGATGATTTATGGTTTCGAAGCAATTTAATAGGCCATTTTTGCTTTGCATGCACAAATTTGAAAGTTTGGAGCATTCTGGTAGCCAACATTGCTTTACTTTGTATGCACTGAACATATTACATTACAGTTTTCACCACTCTTGTAAATCTAACTCTTAAGGGGATGCCACTCAAAACTGGTGAGGTGGACAATAATTGCCAATGTGGAAGCTGAGAGATCCTAATCATCGGTGTAATCCTACATTTGTTAAACCACATTGAACTGGCATGTTTGCATGAGACAAGCCCCTTTGTATGCGATTATATTCTTGTTTTCACCCTAACACCACAGTATAAACTGTAAAACCTCTACTGAGCACTTGAGCTTGACCACAGAAAATGGTCACATTACATGCAATTTTAACTAAGGCAAGTCTTACTGTAGTGGCTAACTCGAAACGCTCTGTACATTTTCTGATGCATGGAATGTCACTGGAGCCAGGCGGGAGAGATTTCCTCCCACAATGTCCGTCCAGTTGGCCGAATGGATGTTTTGCAGGATTTTGTGGTGGAGAAATTTGCTTCTGCGTGGGACAGTGATTTAGCATGGCTTTTTCACTCATTCCCTCTGGCATTGAAAGCGTTCATCACGAGTTTCCTTTAAGCTCCGGAAAAGCAGCTATAGCACGGAAAGCCAGGCGTGTAGCGTTAGACCCGGATCCTTGTGCTTGTCTTCCTCCTTTGCGGAGAGTGAATTATATGGCTTGGTGTGTCTTGTGGGTTGCTTCAGATTCTTAAACTGCCTTGTTACTAAAACATGTATAGGGCTCTATGAAATCCATTTTGTTTGATTCCAAATTCCGTTTTTTCTTTTTCGGAAGTTCTATGTTGTTTGTTTTAATTTAGCTGGATTCTGTGTTTTATGATTTAATACAAAATTATTATCAAAAACTGTTGTAATCGAAGGAATGTATAAGACTTTAACAGTTTAATTAATCTTTTAATACGTAATGAAATGACAATGTAACAATTCCTTTTATTTTTTGGCAAACAATGGTTTACTGTTTAAATTACAACATGGACAAAATTGTGTGATATTGTGTGA
This sequence comes from Chanodichthys erythropterus, assembly GCF_024489055.1. Classification (NCBI taxonomy): domain Eukaryota; kingdom Metazoa; phylum Chordata; class Actinopteri; order Cypriniformes; family Xenocyprididae; genus Chanodichthys; species Chanodichthys erythropterus. The sequence goes on from NC_090239.1 coordinate 28,911,425, forward strand.
TTCCTTCAAAAATAAAGTTTTAATTGTATTTTTATTACTATGAAACATACATTCTGTGGTACACTAGTAATATATTTCTAAAATAATATCTTCAAGTCAAACAGAACTGTGAAAACCTTTGAGTTTGAATCAAATGAAATGGTGAAGTGCTTGTGAAGTGACTCTCAGAGTGTCCATGCATGCTTGAGTATGTGCATAGATGAAACCGTGCTGCTCATTCACACAGACTAGTCCATATTGCAATTTGATTAATTGTACAGTCCTACTTTTGATTTATTCATCCAAATTCCAAGAAGAGTCTGTCTGCATCCTGCAGTACTACAAACCATGCCCCTACGAGAAACGCCAGTAACACTTTAGTATAAGGGAACACATATAAACTATTAACTACGACTTTTCCCTTAATAACCTCCTAATTTACTGCTTGTAATAGTTAGTAAGGTAGGTGTTAAGTTTAGGTATTGGGTAGGATTGAGAATGCAGAATAATGCATCAATATGTGCTTAACAAGTACTAATAAATAGTCAATATTCTAGTAACATGCATGCTAATAAGCAACTAGTTAAATGACCCTAAAATAGTGTTACCGAAATGCCTACTAATACAAGTTACGCCTCCCGCGGAAAAAAAAAAATTGGGAAAAAGTGTGGATGTCATTGACTGAAACATTGGCTGAAATGCACTACACGACTTAAAATCTGAACAGAAAAATCTAGCCAAGTGCGTATGGATGCAGTCTTGGGTTGGTAGATGTGGTCAGTATGGACAGATTAGAATGGGAGTTAGGTGAGTGGCGTGGTTAGTTGTTTATCTGTGCTGATGAGTCAAATATAGAGGCTAATTTGTTATTAGCTTTTGTATTGTTATTGTATTTGTATTGTATTTTATTGCAACATTCGTAAATAGAGGACAGTTTCAGTTTCAGTAGCGGGTTGTTATACACTATAATATGTGTTATAAAATTGACTCAAAATATCAAACATGATTTGATAGTCTGTGCCCATCATAGATTACGCGATTTTCTGTAAAGTCTTTCAACTTAGATTCCCCAAAATCTGCATACTATTGTCAACTCATTGTCAACTCATCTAGAGTCTGAAGTCGTGTAGTGTATTTCATTTATTAAAATAAATCTCAGGGGGTTTCTTTATATGCCATTCATTGGTATCTTCTTGTCTAAGTGGGCGGCTCTTGGCTGGAATAAGTTGTAAAGTAGACCAGACCTCATGCCGTTAGTGTTCCTTTGGGACACCAAGCAGAGATATACTGCACAATGGCATGAAGCTGATTAGTTCTGTAGAATTTGGTGGTTTTGCAGCACAGCGAGACAGATGTTTCTGCTGCGGAAGTCAATGACAGAATGAGCAAGTACAGTACCGGAATTATATAAATGTTGTCTGGATTTATTTATCCATGAAACACTGCATGCATTTTTCTGCCAGCCCCACATGATCCCAACATTATTCATGTGAGATATGACTTATGTGAATAAATGGCCATATCATTAATGAAGCTTTATGACAAATATAAAACCTAGGTTTTAACATTATCTGAAAATGTAAGCACTGCTTGCCTATGTATGTACTAGGGTACTTTGAGTGTTTTTTAGAACATTATCGTTTGGGGTCGGTAATGTTTTTTTTTTTGTTAATAATGTCTCTTACGCTCACCAAGGCTGCATTTATTTGATCAAAAATACACTTTAAAATATAAATAATTAATATATTTTAAAGTGTAATTTATTTTTGTGATGGCAAAACTGAATTTTCAGCATCATTACTCTAGTATTCATCATTTTGATATGCTAATTTGATGCTCATGAAACATTTCTTATTATTACCAATGTTGAAAACAGTTGTGCTGCTTAATATTTTTGTGGAAACCCATTTTACCATTGGCCAGTTGAAAATAAATAACAATAATAATATTATACCTCTCCTCAACAATCTGAATGACTTGAGGATTTATTCATGCCTGTTGCTTAAAACCTTGAAACAAAGAGTTAGATGTTTGTTCATTAATATGTACTGATGGAAATGCTATGTATTGTGTAAATAAACCTTATTACATGGATTACACTATGTATTTTTGTCTTTCAGATCCACACATCAAAGTTAGTGGTAAGAGGGACAATGTGAAGGAAGCCAAGGAGAAGATCATGTCTGTCCTGGACACAAAGGTGAGTGTGTCAGTTCAGATTGGGTGACTCTTATTTGATACAACAACATGGTGCAACACAAAAATGCCTTATTCATCATACCTTTCATACTTAGTTGCTGCAATGCGTTGGGTTTTAGGAAATCTGTGACATTTGAAGTGATGGACCTTGAAGATTCTGTGAGGAACTAGGTGGAGCTTGATATCAAGAGCTCTTCATATAGCTGTAGAATTAATCATGGCTTAAATCATATTGGGCGAAAAGACGACAAATGCCAATACTCATCGCCTGATATCATTGGTTGGCTTTAAAGTCATCCTGAAATCAAAACTGTACATTCTTGATTTTTTTATGGAATATTGCAGTATTTATAAATAATTTTTCCATGCATATCATTTTTTTTTTAATTCAAATTTAAAATAACTTGCAGCAACTTCTCTTCTCTAAGGACAACTTGTCACTCACATGAGATCGACCAATAGCAAACCACAACGAGCCAGCAATCTAATCAATTCCCATTGGGCAAAATCAAGCTCCGCCCTACATTTTGTCTTGTTCAAGGAGCCATTTCTCATGACTATACTTCACAATAGGGAAGAAAAAACTATAGCAACTTCCATTTGATGCTGACTTTAAGGCTATTGGCCATCAGGGGCAGCTGACTGAGTTGTACCAAAACATTAGGGATTGTTATAGAATTTGCACAACTGATTCAAGACTACATCCATTCTTTTGGTAATTAGTGCCAAACGTAATGTAGAACATCCACCAGCACCAAATGAAGAGTTTGTTGTAACATCACTGTAGATTTGTGAGGTAATTCTCTTAAATTGATGACATGAAATATCTTGATGTAATGGAAATCTGATGTGGATGTAGCTCATAGATATAATTCAGTCTGTCACAACTGAATGAAGCAAGTCAGAGGGTCGGAATCTGTTTTTCTGAAGTAATTTTGTTCACATGATCCTTTAGAAATCATTCTAATATGATGATTTGGTGTTTAAAAAACATTTCTTATTATTATTAATGTTGAAAGAAGTTGTGCTGCTTAATATTTTGTGGAAACTGTGATAAATGGGAATGCTAAAGTATAAATGAAATGACGCATTTCACCTTTAAATCGAGTGCTGCTGTGGTACCGCAGTTAATCCAGTCTGACTTTGTTGTTTCCTCAGAGCAACCGAGTGACTCTAAAGATGGACGTCTCGCACACAGAGCATTCACATGTCATCGGCAAAGGAGGAAACAATATCAAGAAGGTGATGGAGGACACGGGCTGTCACATCCACTTCCCCGATTCCAACCGCAACAACCAGGCTGAGAAGAGCAACCAGGTGGGATTCTGACCTACCCAGCTAATGGAAACATGTCCAAATCTCATTTCACCTCAACAGAAAAAAATATATAATCAATTACTGAAATCTGTGCATAAATAAACATTAAAGGTGCCATCGAATTGAAAATTGAATTTACTGTGGCATAGTTGAATAACAAGAGTTCAGTACATGGAAATGACATACAGTGAGTCTCAAACTCCATTGTTTCCTCCTTCTTATATAAATCTCATTTGTTTAAAAGATCTCTGAAGAACAGGTGAATCTCAACATAACACTGACTGTTACGTAACAGTCGGGATCATTAATATGTACGCCCCCAATATTTGCATATGCCAGCTCATGTTCAATGCATTACACAAGGGCAGCCAGTATTAACGTCTGGATGTGCACAGCTGAATCATCAGACTAGGTAAGCAAGCAAGGACAACAGCGAAAAATGACAGATGGAGCAATAATAACTGACATGATCCATGATATCATGATATTTTTAGTGATATTTGTAAATTGTCTTTCTAAATGTTTCGTTAGCATGTTGCTAATGTACTGTTAAATGTGGTTAAAGTTACCATCGTTTCTTACTGTATTCACGGAGACAAGAGCCGTCGCTATTTTCATTTTTAAACACTTGCAGTCTGTATAATTCATAAACACAACTTCATTCATTATAAATCTCTCCAACAGTGTAGCATTAGCCGTTATCCACGGAGCATAGCCTCAAACTCATTCAGAATCAAATGTAAACATCCAAATAAATACCATACTTACGCAATTAGACATGTTGTGTGACGAACACTTTGTAAAGATCCATTTTGAGGGTTATATTAGCTGTATGAACTTTTTTTATGCAACGATAGAGTCGAGAACTCGGGAGGGGGCGGAGACCGCGCGATTTAAAGGGGCCGCAGCATGAATCGTCGCATTTCTAATTATGCCTCAAAATAGGCAGTTAAAAAAATGTATTAAAAAAAATCTATGGGGTATTTTGAGCTGCAACTTCACAGACACATTCAAGGGACACCTTAGACTTATATTACATCTTGTAAAAAAAACGTTCGATGGCACTTTTAATAATTTTAGCATTGTGACATTATTTTTATAGCAATTAAGCACAAGTTTTCATTTACATAATGTGCACCGGTATGTACTTGCTGAACAAAAGTGTTAATTTCGGAGGAATTTTTGAAAATATAATAATATTATGTACTACATATTTATTAATTACACTAAATTATCTATCATTTAAAATTCTATTCTTGTTATTTTGGAATGAAAGATGGCCTGGACATGTTCTTGACAGGTTTCATGAGGTTCACCCAAAAGAGGTTCTCAGGTTCTAAAGGCCAGTTTTGATTTCTAAAAATGAAATGTATCGCTGAGCTACTGTATCTATGCATATTGACTGCTCCAGGCTTAGGGAGGTTCAGCAATAGGGATAAAGACCGAGTTATAATTGGATGCGAGACATGTTTTCAGGCTTGATGAAGTGGGGAATGTGGAAATTGAGCAATGACATGGCACTCCCTCAGTGTGGGCTCATGTGTTGGGTTTAGAGTGGCTGGTACTTGCTGACAGGTGAATGAGAGCCAGTCAGGCTAGAAAGAAGAAATCTCACCTCTTAGTGGTGCTCTTATGATAACATTTGGCAGAAGTGTATTTTTAATTCTTAAAGGATAAGTTCACCCAAAAATGAAAATCATTTAATTGCCCTCATGTCCTTCCAAACACATGACTTTCTTTTTTTCTGTGAAAAACAAATGAAATAAAATAAAAGTAGCAGAGAAGTAGCTCATGTGACTTGTGCAGTATATTCCAAGACTTCATCATGCTTTGAGTGAGGAACGGAGTTAAAGGGTTAGTTCACCCAAAAATGAAAATTTTGTCATTTATTACTCACCCTCATGCCGTTCCACACCCGTAAGACTTTTGTTAATCTTCAGAACACAAATTAAGATATTTTAGTTGAAATCCTATGGCTCCGTGAGGCCTTAATAGGGAGAAATGGACACTTCCTCTCTCAAGATCCATAAAGGTACTAAAAACATATTTAAATCGGTTCATGTGAGTACAGTGGTTCAATATTAATATTATAAAGCTGAATCATTTGTGCTCCGAAGCTTCCTGAAGCAGTGTTTTGAAATCGGCCATCACTAAATAAGTCATTATTTTGTTTTTTTTTTGGCGCTCCAAAAATATTCTTGTCGCTTTATAATATTAACATTGAACTACTGTACTCACATGAACTGATTAAAATATGTTTTTAGCACCTTTATGGATCTTAAGAGAGGAAGTGTCATTGCTCCCTATTAAGGCCTCACGGAGCCATTGGATTTCAACTAAAATATCTTAATTTGTGTTCCGAACAAAGGTCTTATGGGTGTGGAACGACATGAGGGTGAGTAATAAATGACAGAATTTTCATTTTTGGGTGAACTAACCCTTTAATTTTAAGCAAAATATTTAGTGAAAACATTTATTGCTTAAATCTTATACAGGCTTTATATATATATATATATATATATATATATATATATATATATATATATATATATATATATATATATATATATATATATATATATATATATATATATATATATATATATATATATACAGTGCACAGCATAAATGAGTACACCCCCTCTGAAACTTAACAGATTCAGTAAATATTCTTTACTTAGAAGACATGTTTGGGTTCTTTAGAGATATAATGTTCCAGCAAGTGTGTTTGATTACCATTTACTAAAGAAGAATGTCAAAATTATTTAGGAAAATTTTATGATTGATGATTTTCTCATCAAAGTGATAAAATGTGTTGTGAAGAGTACACCCTCCTGAAATCCTCTAAAAGTATTCTTGTCGCTTTATAATATTAAAGTAGAACCACTGAACTCACATGAACTGTTTTAAATATGTTTTTAGTACCTTTTATGAATCTTGAGAGAGGAAATGTCATTGCTGTGAATGCAGGCCTCACTGAGCCATCGGATTTCATCAAAATATGTTAATTTGTGTTCCAAAGATGAACGAATGTCTTACGGGTGTAGAACGACATGACAGTGAGTAATTAATGACATTATTTTCATTTTTGGGTGAACTAACCCTTTAAGCTTTCAGAGCAGGAGAAATACCAAGCGAGTGTCTGAGCCAACAAAAGCTATGAAAGCTATGAAAAGAGTGACTGTTTATCTCACAGAGTAAGAAATGACATGCATGGTCGTTGTCCTCACTGGAACTGCTTACTGTAGCCAAAGCACAATAAAGTCAATTAGCCTTTTTCAGGGCCCATATTTACAAAATATAGACTTCTGGGAATCCGTACTCTGGCCTCATGAGACCAAGTCAATCATTTTGGATCTAACAGCATCCAAAATGTGATGGTTTTGCTGCTATAAAGCTCTTATGTAGGGATGTATGAGTGCTGAAGATGTGAGGGAGTTGTGCTTTATCAGTGCTGTCGTGAATTCACACACTACAGAATATGTCCTCATTCCCTGCATTGTTGAGTATTTTTTCAACGTGACAATGACTATATACATTCTCTTAAGGTGAAAAATCTTCTGTGGATATGAATTTCACCCAATCTTAACACTCTTAAATGCCTATGGTGGATTTAGGAGCTCATCATCCAGGAGTTAAACAGGACAGATGTGACAGTTTGTCATGAACTTGTACACTCTGTGCTAAGAAGGGTCAGAGCAGTATACTTAAAATTAAGGATGACATACTAAGTGCTAGAACATTATACATTTGTTAAATAAAATCTGGGATGTACTAATTTCTGCAATCCTTCATTTAAACAAAATTGGCCCATTTACTTATTTTACAGATATTAATGACATGTATTCTTGTTTTTTATTAAGTGTATGTTTAATACATTTCAATTTCGCCATCTTTCCATGAATTGTATTAGAGATTATTAAGAAAATACATCTTTCGTATTTGTTCAGAGGAGATGTACTCATTTATGCTGTGCACGTATAAATGTATTTTTATTTATTTTTAATCCATACCAGATGCATGATGTACTTGAATCCAGTTCCTTGTACTCCATGAACATACTTGTGACTTTCACGTTTCTTTTCTGCAGGTGTCCATAGCCGGCCAGCCAGGAGGAGTGGAGGCCGCCAGAGCCCGAATTCGGGTAAATAAACTTTCATAATACGATTACAAACGTCTGTGTTTTTCTAAGATAAGCAGGAAGTAGAGGTGGGAGGCTGTTATTTATCTTGAGGAAGTTGACAGGTATGGGGGGTGTTAACATAAATTATTTTTTTGGATGAGATAAACACATTCCTCAGCATCCCAACGGTAATCCCAGCAACACAACAAGCAGAATTCATCTTTTTTCAGGAATGTATGTTTTTAGGTGAGAATCTGGTGTTTGAATCAGAACTGCTACCCTCTGTTGGTGTTTTATAATCATTACAGCCATGGACACCTTCTTTTCACCCAGCTGTACAGACACAAGCCTTTTAGTGGGATAAAACATAAGAAATAAGAAAGTTGTCATTTCAAATTGAAGCTTTTGACACTCAAGGTCTTGACCTGGAATTGTGATTTACGTATAAGACCAGCATTAATAACGTCTTGATGCGAAACACATGGTGCCAATTGAAGTTGGCTTGAAACTGCAGTTTTAGTGATATCTTGACTGTTTGGCCGGGTGTCGCCTGTGCGCTCCTTCTCTGTCCAGACTCTCTCCTCGGATTTCACCAGCGCACACGTGCTTCCTCCTCAGAGAGAACCAAGAAAAACAAACCAAAGCATTCGGGCACACCAGGCTTCCTTAGTATTTGCACAAAGCCCAAGCCCCAATTAACTCGAGGACGTTCTACACCAGAATCTATCATAAGCCTTCACTATTGTTTCAAAAAGCAATTTGTATGAAATAAGCACCTTTAAAAAACCCAAGCCGCTCAATTTTTTGTCCAAACATAAAGTTCTGTGGGTAAAATGTACATTTGAGGGAAGGATGATAGTGGGGCAGCCTCACTTTTCCCTTCCTCGTTCGCGTGACCAGAACTGCTGGGAATTCTTCTCTTGACCACCTAATCGTCTCCGTTTTTCCTCTTTGTCTTTCAAAGATCTTCACCCACAGTCGTTTTTGTGCTTTGCTGTGCCGTTACGCCCATGTGAATGGTATAGGGCGAGCATAATTCTCACACTTAACCTCAATTTTGAGGTTAACTGAGATTACTGTGGCAGTTTTTGCAGAATTTTGTCCAATTTTCAGAATTAGATCGTTCCACTTCTTTACAAAATCTTAAAGTTTTATAAAGGTCAATGACAAATAACAGTGTCATCCACTGAAAACTCTTGTAAAAATATTTTAAAACATTCGTGCCCAGTTTCACAGAAAAGGCTTAAGCCTAGTCCCAAACAAAAATGGATGTTTTTGCTTGTCTTGTGTTTGTCTTAACTGAAAGCAACTTGCAGTGACATATCTTAACACGTCAGTGCTATTGTTTTGTCTCAAGATAATCATCAGTAATATTTTTAAGGCACATTTATAAAAGCTACTTAAATTACCTAATTTAACTAACGCCTACTCGTGGTTTAATCTCAGCCCTGTCTGGTTTTGTAGGTTTTGTACCATTTTCAAGAAAAGTTTAAATGAAAATGTCTCAAAAATATCATGAGGTGCAACCATCATTTTTTAAAGTAATAAATGATATTATATTTAATTTCTTTTTCAAGTGAAGACGTTTTGTTTGTTTGTTTTTAAAACAAATGTCATACTTTTTTATTCATAAAATGCTTATACTTTTGGAGAGTTGTACCACATGACATTTTACAACCCAAAATAACCTTCTGCACATTGGTGGACCAAAGTTGTCAAATATTAATAAGCAGTGAAGGAGTTTAAATTTTTTTGTTTTCTACAAAAAATAACAAAATATTATTCCAAACTACTATTATTCCAGAGGGTTTATCAAACTGCCAAAGTCACCTGATTTCAGTAAACGAGGCTTCGTTACGCCATAAGTGTTTCGAAACGTTTCGAAATTTCAATGGTTCACGTCTTCGAAGCTTCATGAAGCAGTGTTTTGAAATCACTCATCCCTAGATATTGTTGAATAAAGTCGTAATTTAGTTTTTTTGGCGCGCAAAAGTATTCTCGTCGCTTTGTAATATTAAAGTTGAACCACTGTAGTCACATGAACTGTTTTAAATATGTAGCTTTCTGGGCATTTGAGAGTGTTAATTATCTTGCTGGCAATGGAGGCCTCTCTGAGCCATCGGATTTTATCAAAAATATCTTAATTTGTGTTCCGAAGAAGAAGGAAGGTCTTACAGGTGTGGAACAACATGAGGGTGAGTAATTAATGACAGGATTTTCATTTTTGGGTGAACTAAACCTTTAAGAATTTCAATGTTTTAAGGAGATGTTTTCTTCATTATGATATCAAGAAATTTGTATCACCCTGACATTTTACTTTATGGCCTCCAATAAATATCAAAATGAATTTTAATTTAGAAATTAAAAACATGTTCATCATAGAAGAGTTGCATTCAAAAAAAAAATAACATCATGCAAAATGTTTGGTATTGCATATTTGTGTGCGAGACCCTGCGTGTTGACCATGTCCCAACTCTTGATGCTTGAGAGATTAAACAGTTTAAACATTAGCCCTGCTTTCTCAGAGGAGCCAAGTTCATTCCAGTGGAATGATCCATGGAGCATCTTCCTGGCTCTTTGGATGTGTGTTGTCTGTGAAAACACTGGGAAAGCAAATACAGAAGTTACTGATTCTACAGAAGGTCAAAGGAAAGCTCAGACCACTTGTTTGTAAAAGATCAGAAAACAACACTCCTCGCCAAATTCTTTATTAACAATAATCAAAACAAAAGCACAGGAGGATTTTGTTTGAAAAAATCTGCTCATAGCTGATGCATAAGCCTTTGGTTAAAAATAACCATGGTTATGGTTTTAATAGCTCAAGAATGAGGAGAACCATTAACAAAGATGAATGATTGGAATTCCAGAGCTCGCTCCATGACGGATTCCCTGCTCCCAGCAAAAGCTGAACCCAATAAACATCTCCTTGTCTAAAGGGAGAGTGACTGTCCTGACCACATCTAAAGAGAATGTCCAGAGAATGTCTTTCTTTTTGGCCCCCGGTACAGAACATGAGGGTGAGTGAAGCCCCCACAACATATGGGACTGATCAGAGCCGCATTTTTACGGCTTGGCCATTCGTTCTGTTTACCAATTCAGTTTGGTGAGGCACTTTTTTGCTGGGCCCTTGATGACCTTAAATCATAGTGGAATGATGGGAAATTTTTGCTTATGCCCTTGTATTCTGGAAGTCTTCATAGCTTGAATGTCAGCCAAATGCCCTAGTAGTAGTTACTGAAATTCTGACCAGCATTAATTTAGAGCAAACCATGTTGTTTGCTTCAAAGGCCAAGCACACACTATCCTATCACCCCAAATTTCTTATTTATTATTGTTGAAATCGTTATGTGCACAACTAATTGCAGACTATGTGCATCAGTTACAGTCGCTCTCTTCCTGAGCTTAACTACAGTCCCAAAATTGTGTTCTCACACAAACTCTAAAAAATAGAAGAGGCCTTCTTGAAGCCTTTGACTTTTTAAGCACTTCCTAGATCCCACTTCCTACAGCTTTTTTGCTCTCTCATCTCACAATTTCATTGACCGTTGTTCAGTGCAGCTCTCATGCTATATGGGCAGTGTGGAAACCTGAAGACTGGTCAGCAGATTTCAACCAGTTTGAAATTTCTGGCAGCATCTGCATGTTGTGGCATGTCTTGCAAGTGTTGCACACTAACATGACACTTAAAAAGTGTGAGTTTTAACTGTAGAAATGGCCTGTTTCAGTCATAGCAGAATGATTAGCTATTCTTTCTGAAAAAGAAGTATCATACTTCTACTTATTATGGAAATAATATACTTTAAAAGAATTTACTTAAGTATAAACTGAAAATAATGTTTTCGGACACTTTGTTGCATGTTATTTACAATTAAATTGTACTTCTTCAAATCAATAATAATCAACAGATTATTAAAACAGTGATTTAAAATTTAAAACTTTAAAATAAAACTTTAATGTAATAATTTGGCATATTACAAAGTGCACTTTTTAAAAGTGTTAAAAGTAGAAACATCTCTTCAAATACACTTAAGTGGCCTTTTATTTAATTAATGTTATATTATCTGCAAGTACAGTTAGTTAAAATTCATTTAAGGTGTAATTATACAGTTAAGTAATGAGTAATATTAATTAACAACATGTACTTACTATAGGGTTTGGATTAGGGTTTTTTGGGTTTATTTGTTTGGAATTAAGCATAATTATGCGAAAAGTGTTACTGTATAGTATATATACACTATATATACAGTACAGTCCAAAAGTTTGGAACCACTAAGATTTTTAATGTTTTTAAAAGAAGTTTTGTCTGCTCACCAAGGCTACATTTATTTAATTAAAAATACATTAAAAAACAGTAATATTGTGAAATATTATTACAATTTAAAATAACTGTGTACTATTTAAATATATTTGACAAAGTAATTTATTCCTGTGATGCAAAGCTGAATTTTCAGCATCGTTACTCCAGTCTTCAGTGTCACATGATCCTTCAGAAATCATTCTAATATGCTGATTTGCTGCTCAATAAACATTTATGATTATTTTCAATGTTGAAAACAGTTGTGTACTTTTTTTTTTCAGGATTCCTTGATGAATAGAAAGTTCAAAAGAACAGCATTTATCTGAAATACAAAGCTTCTGTAGCATTATACACTACCATTCAAAAGTTTGGGGTCAGTAAGAATTTTTAATTTTATTTTTTTGAAAAGAAATTAAAGAAATTAATACCTTTATTCAGCAAGGATGCATTAAATCATTCAAAAGTGGCAGTAAAGACATTTATAATGTTACAAAAGATTAGATTTCAAATAAACACTGTTTTTTTTTAACTTTCTATTCACCAAATAATCCTGAAAAAAAATATTGTACACAAATATTTTGTACAATTGTACACATTAAATGTTTCTTGAGCAGCAGATCAGCATATTAGAATGATTTCTGAAGGATCATGTGACACTGAAGACTGGAGTAATGATGCTGAAAATTCAGCTTTGCATCACAGGAATAAATTACTTTGTGAAATATATTCAAATAGAAAACCGTTATTTTAAATTGTAATAATATTTCATAATATTACTGTTTTTACTGTATTTTTAATTAAATAAATGTAGCCTTGGTGAGCAGACGAAACGTCTTTTAAAAACATTAAAAGTCTTAGTGGTTCCAAACTTTTGGACTGCACTAAAATATATATTTCACAAGGGATATCTTGAGCTCTTGATCACATGCATGGGTTTGAATCTGTTCTTTACAGATAATTTTATCTCTGTGTATTAAAATATTTCAAATGTTCCCCCAAAAAAGAAATGGCCTTTTGAACCAGTGTAGGTCTGCTGATTAATAACCCATAATTCTTACCTGTCTCCAGCTGAAATCACAAAATGGATTTCAGTCTACTGACTGTAATTCAGTATTGATAATTCAATATATAACATTAACTGATGGTTTTATTCGTATTCCTTCAGGAGTTACTCCCGCTGGTGTTGATGTTCGAGCTGCCAGTCATAGTACAGCTGAACCCTGACCCCAGCTCTCCTGCCATCCAGCACATCTCCCAGACATACAACATCTCTGTGGCTTTCAAACAGAGGTCCAGACTCTATGGAGCAACAGGAGTAGTGCGGGGCTCACAGAATAATGCTGCAGCCGTGAAGGTAAGGTGCTCATACACTGACGTGTACCGTACTTGGGGACGACATTTCCATTTGCATGTTTTTTGTTTTGTTTTTTTTATTTATTTTCATAAAAATGCATCACTTTCTAAATGTCCCAGGTGAATATTTTTATGACTTACAGTAAAGCCCATTCATACCAAGGATGATAACTGAAGATAAAGTGGTGACATTTTTCATAAGTTAACTACTTTAGTTAACACAAACTAAGAATTAACAATACTTCTACAGCATTTATTAATCTTAATTAATGTTAATTTCAGCATTAACTAATACATTATTAAAATCAAATGTTGTATTTGTTAAGTAAACAATAAGGTACGAGAGGCTGTGCAGTATTATGAATAACTCACGGCTGAAGGGAGCCTGCAACCCCTTCAGCCGTGACTTATTCACGATACAGCTCTAGCCTCCAGTACCTTACTGATTTTGTAAAACTGTTACCACACAATACAAATATTAAATCCAAAAATATGTATCAATGCAACTGTCATTAATTAAACTTTCACTAAAAGCCTTCCATCCACCAGAAAAAATAGTCCCTGACCGTGAATAGCAACATAAGTTACATTACTATGCCATTAGATGGCGGCAAAGACTGTCTTTATGAGTGCGTCAGTCAGTAGCGAAGACTTTTACATTGAAAAGACTGAATTGTTGTGAACACGGACCAAGGCGCAACTGACAAATGCTTTGACTAGCGCTGTAAGTCACGGTAAAACACCTTAGCTGTTAAAAGGACAAGATACAGTGGACATTTTTAATTATGAAGATAGGACTGACCTGAAGGAAAATGCTAAATCTGAATGCAGTTAATAAACTTGCTCACTTGATCTCTTTCTCACAATACTATTCTACATAATACAGTAAACTTCAATGAACAATATCAACTGAGAACAAACAGTTTGCGTTGCTAGGAGTGGTTGCTAAGGGTGTTTTGATACACAGAACCGTTGGGTGAAGTGGTCATAGTCGTGTTGTATCGTGAATAAAACCAAAGACTATAGAATAACACAAGACGTGTCACTCGTATTGTTTTGAATGGGAGAAAGTGTAATGCGCAATATGGCGGAATAAGTCCCGCCTTCTAAATAAGAGCCAATCGCCGACTGGTAAAGTCATCACGTCACTTCAGCGGCCGTTAGAATCACTGGTTTCTATAGAAACAGTCAGACGCGCGACACGCGCATTTAGGTCTGCGCATGCGCATTAGCTTGATCCAGCCTGAAAAATAGTTTTTTTTTGTCATGATTCGAGCATTTAGAAACAAAATTTATGAGCCGGTTGTTGTTAGATTTCATTGGTGATTTCAAATATGGTTGGCGAACAGTTTTAGAGAATTTGATGTTTCCCCATTCAATGAAATTGCATGATGCCCAGGATGCCCGAGAGGCGTTTCAAAGATGGCCGCCGAGTGAAAGGGACTTTGATAAAACACAGCTATTGACCAATCAGAAGGACAGGAACTAACCGTTTTATAACATTAGTTAATGCACTATGAACTAACATGAACAAACAATGAACAGCTGGATTTTTATTTACTGACATTAACAAAGATTAATAAACACTGTAACAAATGTATTCCTCATTGTTAGTTCATGTAACTATATCGTTGTAATCACTTTCAGAATGATTTTTTTAAGCTGATGAATGATTTTCAAAATCAAAATGATTTTTGACAGCCAGTTAAAATCCATCCTGCTTTAAAGTGCTTGAGCATTTAAAGTGGCAGACTACATAACTGCAATGCACGCTCACTCTCTTAGAATAAACGGAATGATATCGTATGCTGGTGCGGATGCTATTTTTTTTTTGTATTATTATTATTATTATTATTATTATAGTTATAGTTTTATTATAGATATAGTTATCTTTATAGTTATTGTTCTTGGTGTGAATGTGCATTTGCAGTTGTTTAATCTTTTGGGGAGTTTTTTGTTTTTTCATTTAGGTTTTCATAGTATTAAGTCATTTAAATATGAATTTTCATTTAAACTCTTAAATGTAATTTGTAATGTAATTTCGTTTTTGTATTTACAAATGAAGTACTTAATGGGTTAGTTCAGTCATTTTGTTTTTTTTTATCATTTATTCAATATGTCAATATGTTATATTGCGCTTTTAAGTCAGGATAGTGTGCTGTGACATCTGAAATATATTAAAGTGCTGTTTGTTTATTAGTTTATTAGAAGTTAATCACAAAAATAACATAATGTTTATAATTAATACATTTAAAATGAATACATACCTTTGTCTCAGATGGTTCTACAAAAATGACTGAAACTTGAAACAAACAAGACTGCTATAGAGTAAGAGTACTGAGCACAGTGTGACATTGTTGAGATCTCTTAAATGGGATACATGTGGGATTACTACTTTTTTCACAGGAGAAAAATTGAAGAAACAGATTGAAAACTTGAGATATTCGATATCCCTTC
The DNA here is from genome assembly GCF_024489055.1 of Chanodichthys erythropterus. Lineage (NCBI taxonomy): Eukaryota > Metazoa > Chordata > Actinopteri > Cypriniformes > Xenocyprididae > Chanodichthys > Chanodichthys erythropterus. The sequence goes on from NC_090239.1 coordinate 28,927,150, forward strand.
TGTGATTTTCATTTCCTATTGAGTAAAATGGTCGCAAAGCATTTTTATCTCTTAAAAAGAAGCATCCACATTAGCTCCACACTGGATCGCAGTAAATACCTACACAGTACCTACACAACCTCTCTGTGTCTGTGGTGTTTTCTGGTGTCGATGAGCTCTTCATTTTGTGCGAATGGCTGCTGGCATTGCTTTAGACCAAGGGTCTAGTGTTGGTAGAGCCTGTTATTCTTCCCAAAGAGAATCTTCTTCCATCTCTGGTCTTTAGGAAGGGTCTGGGGCTTGAGTTGTCCTGTGGGCTATTGGCTATGCCTGGTATGTGTTTAGAACTGGGGTGAGGAGGCCGTGCCAAAACCGCCTACGAACACAGCCAAAAAGGAACCCCAAAAGAGCCCCTTTGCCTTTCCTCTCTTCCCCTAGTTTTATGTCGCGCTGAAAGAAACTCCCCAGTCTAGGCCATTCTCAGGGTCGTATATGCCAGATGGAAAAGCAAGAACATAAAGAGGTTCTTGTTTACTAAAACATGCTCCATTAGTGTCAAAAAGTACCATTCGTGTTAGCGGTTCATAACCAGGGTGGTTAAATTTGACACGAAAAAGTGGTCAGTGAGGTATTTGCAGTTTTGTTCAGGGTCAGAAATCAACTTTTAAATTAAATGGCAGTATTTTCCTCAGAAATGATTTAATGGGGCATTTTTGACCTTTGGAAGTACAATTTTTAATATTACCTTATTAAATGAATCTTTACTGGCTTCTATGTCATACTTAAATTTAACCAGTTACTTCAATCAGTCAGAATATAACAGACTGTTACCAATAAAATCTGATCAACATCAATACAAGCCACCTTTACACTGCAAAGGTGGCACAGAAGCTGCATCTGGCATGGCATTATGCATTAGAAAATCATAACTTAAAGGGTTAGTTCACCCAAAAAAAGGAAAATTCTGTCCCTCCTTCTATTGGAGATAAAAAAAATGGACTCCATTAAAAATATCTTAATTTGTGTTCCAAAGATGAACGAAGGTCTTATGGGTTTGGAACGACATGAGGGTGAGTAATTAATGACAGAATTTTTGGGTGAACTAACCCTTTAATATTGGTTATCTTAGTAAATTATGTACAGAAAATCAGCAAAGAACGTTCCCCAACACTGAAGTGGTCAGTTTTTTCAGCTTGCGCTTTTGAAAAAACTCCTGTTATAATTAATGAAACTGTCTACACTGCACAATGAATCTCTTACTTACATCACATCTTTATGATGAGAGAATTCGTGAGAGCACAGAACTTTTTTCACTGTTGTCTAATGTAAATGCCTCTAATTGGCCATTGCATTCATACATTCAACAGAAACGTACGTGATTGGTTATAATTCTCAATGCTGTAAAAAAAAAAATTGCGTAAAAGAAATCATTGATTCAGTGTGAGCACATGTAACCCTGTTTCACTTTAATCAATTAAACTGTTGATTAAATTGCTTTAATCGACAGTTGTAAAAATTTAGTTATTTGTGCAGAGAATTTTTGTCCTCTTCTCTTGAATTTGGGAACATTTTTATTTGTTTTGGTGGCATGTTTGCCCCAACTCCCCATTAATTTCCACAACTGGTCTTGTTGCAGAGGGGCACAGCGGTGTTACTAGAGCACCTTGCAGGCAACCTGGCCAGCGCCATCACGGTCAGCACGCAGCTTGACATCGCACCCCAGCACCACCTCTTCATGATGGGCCGCAACGGCAGCAACATCAAGCACATCATGCAGCGCACAGGAGCCCAGGTCCACTTCCCAGACCCCAACTGCCCGCAGAAGAAATCCACCGTCTACGTGCAGGGAACCATTGACTCGGTGTGTCTGGCCCGTCAGTACCTGATGGTGAGAGATTGTTTTGTTCTTTATTTCAGTGTTTCTGTCTTTCTTGTTCCACAGTGTTTGTGTTACCGACTTGATTGAAACCTCAAATTGTGCAGCTTGTTGAGGAAAAGTGTGCTATTTTCTCTAAGCAATCAGACCTGTCTGGCAATAAATTCTACACTTGAGTGCAGTGAATCTTTTTCGGTGAAAGAGACAATGACATGTAACTCATTTTGTTTGTCCCTATCAATTTTTTTTTTTTTTTTAAAAACATGAAAACAGGAAATTATACCCCCTGCAGACCCTCATGTCTTTGTGTCAAGTTCAATAAATCTCTTAAAATATCAGATTATTTGACCTTTTTATGACAGCAAAATTTCAGCGTCCAAAACTGAAGTGGCTGAAATCATTGAATGAAACATTGATTAATAAGGGCTTCTCCAATGGCGCATTTTGACTGTGTCAGTGTCTGTTTTATGTTGACAATATTGTCATTTTTAAACAATCTTCCAGTCAATCTTTTAGGCTGTGCTGCAGGCCAATTCAGTTGATGCGTGAACATAAATTCACTTAACATTATTTGTAGCATGCCTCCCATTCAATAAATAGCAATAGTCTTTGTGATTTGTACATTTTTATATGAAACAAAGTCTCAGCTTTCAGTCATTTTTTATAACGAAATTCATACAATGAATATTGTTTTGACGGTCTGTAATGTAGCTTGACAGATTGCTGCAGCGCCTCAGTTCAAGCGGCACGTGAACCGATCTTCCTCTTTAATACTAGTTAGCACCAAATAAACATGAATGAACATCAGAAGGTATGTTGAAAGATACAGTACAACTTTCCAAAATGTATTTGCGCAGTCAGTGTTCAACCATGGAAAGACGTCAATAAAACAGCTTGTAAACAATGTATGAACATTACATTTACATTTTTACTTAACCTGTTGTCTTCTTTCAAGTAGTTTTTACAAGCACTGTTAAAATATTTTATAGTTAAACAACAAATTAATAATTTGATTAAAAGTTGATAGAAAAACTGCCTTATGTGCAATTTAAATATTTATATACAACTTTGTTTTTATTTGAGTGTTGATTATAAATTTCGGTTTCTGTAAAAAAAAAAAAAAATTGGTGTGTCACTTGAAGAAATGTATTAAAGGTGCCCTAGAATCAAAAATTGAATTTACCTCGGCATAGTTGAATAACAAGAGTTCAGTACACGGAAAAGACATACACTGAGTTTCGAACTCCATTGCTTCCTCCTTATGTAAATCTCGTTTAAAAGACCTCCGAAAAACAGGCGAATCTCAACATAACACCGACTGTTACACAACAGTCGGGATCATTAATATGTACGCCCCCAATATTTGCATATGTCAGCTCATGTTCAATGCATTACACAAGGGCAGCCAGTATTAACGTCTGGATCTGTGCACAGCTGAATCATCAGACTAGGTAAGCAAGCAAGAACAATAGCGAAAAATGGCAGATGGAGCGATAATAACTGACATGATCCATGATTACATGATATTTTTAGTGATATTTGTGAATTGTCTTTCTAAATGTTTCGTTAGCATGTTGCTAATGTACTGTTAGATGTGTTTTTTGGCCTGAAACTTCACAGACACATTCAGGGGACACCTTAGACTTGTATTACATCTTGTAAAAACTGGTTCTAGGGCACCTTTTAATATACTTTTTACATTGAAAAATATTACTTTAAAAATATGATATATTATGATATACGAAAATATATTATTACTTTTTAATTGATGGTTAAATTTTTTTTTTTAAATGTAAAAGATTTGTTTTCTCTGTCTTGTACATATATTTTTATCATTGACACAAAAATATCTAAATATCATTAAAAGATACTATATTTAATTGAGAAGAAAAATTGCAAGACATATTAGGAAATGTCTTGGGCCGGTAAACGGCCACCTGGCAACCATCAAGTAGCACCCTAGCAACAACCCAAAACACTGTAGCACTTTTTGCGAATGTTGTTGAGCCAAATTTTGCACAAGCGAGCATGTTTTCTCTCATTTACATCAGAGAAATAGTGACTCTGGTTTGCCTCATTATGTGGTGGTCTTTTTCAAATTAATGGTCTCCAACCAACACAGAAGAATATAAAAGTGACAAAGGCAGAGGCACCAGAAGAAGCGTAAAAACACAATCCTTTCAAGGAACACACAAGTGGAGAGCATTCCTCTCGCTCTGAAAGCAAAATAATTAGCCCTTCACTACTCTGCGGTCCTCTCTGGAGACAGATATCGCCCCGTCTGTCCCCGCAAGCCAGCCCAGTCCAGATTTAAACACGCAGCTGGAGGCAGAGGGAAGAGACAGTTTTCAAGAATAATTTATTCATGCTTTTTGGCTCAATTTAGATCCATTAAGGACATTTTTAGCATTCACAAATAAGACTGTGATAGCAAGGCTTTCCACCACACAATCTAGCCTCTAGAACTTTTCCTGCATATGTAGCAGTTTCTTCACTGCCTGCTGAGTTAGCTGTGTCAGGAGAGGAAAAAGAAGGTCAAGGACCAGTAAATGAAAGCCTTACGCCTAGAGTACCTGCTGCTGTTTTTCTTTTCAACATGAGAAGTAGGTGATGGATCACTCCTGAATAACTGTAGCTTTGCTGCTTTAGGACTGAGGCCAACTGAGTCCTTGAAACACTTAAAGTTCGACTCAATGAATGATTTACAACAGTTTAGAAAAACTTTGTTCATTTCTCTTTCTTGCTTTTTTTCCTTGTGCTTTCCGCAGGGCTGCCTGCCACTGGTGCTGATGTTCGATATCAAAGAGGATATTGAGGTGGAACCACAGTGCATTACTTCCCTAATGGAACAGCTTGATGTGTTCATTAGCGTCAAACCAAAACCCAAGCAACCTAGCAAGGTTTGCACACTCACCAAAACCTACACATGCAACATTACATATGGTGGCAGACGCCATATGTCTACGTCCCACTCGGAGCTTTTCTCACAACTAACAGTTTGTTTTTGAGCCATTTTTGCAATTACTTTGAATCAACCGGTTTCGAGTTGATTTTTAGTGGATGAATGAAGTCCGTTCTCCTCAGTTTCAAACAGTTGTCCTAGCAGAGGAACCACAGGTGTAGTTCATCACATTAAGCGCCTGCTTTACTAAACAGGGCAAATTAGTGTGAGAGTGTAATTCCAAAAAAGCGCAGTGGGAGTGGAAAGTCCTGCTCATGATCTACTGACGACGCACTAATTAAAGAATAAAGAAGCAGCCGGATCATTTTCAGTAATGACCAACGCAATCTACCAGCAGCGCAAATAAGGAAATACCAGTAAATTGACTTGGCTCCGGGATTAATAAAGGCCTTATAAAGCGAAGCAATGCATTTGTGTAAAAAAAAAACAAAAAAAAAACATAATTATCAAGTTATGAAGTAAAATATCTAGCTTCCGCCTGACCACCTTCCGTATTCAAAGGTACGAAGAAAGTATAAAACTCTTGCAGTTCAAAAAGCTTATGCTACATCCTACACCTTCCCTATTCAACTTACAGAAAAACTTAACTGATGCAACACCAATTTACACTTTCTTTGTAACTTGAATACGGATGGCAGTCTGGCAGAAGACCAGTGGCATTCCTTGTTAAATATGGATATTTTTTTACACAAACACATTTCTCTGCTTCAGAAGACCTTTATCGACCCCCCGGAGCCGTGTGGAGTAGAAGTTTATGATGGATGGATATGGATGGAAGCACTTTCTTCAGCTCATACTCGTGAACCCTGTTCACTACCATTATAAAGCTTGGATGAGTCAGGATATTTATTAAAATATATCCTATAGTGTTCATCAGATTGGCTACAATGCTCATCACTACAACATTCATGCCACAATTTATATATAATGCCATAGATCTAAATGGTATGGTAATGGTATAATCAACACTTTTCACGATTAGTTAACCTTGAGAGCTGTAATAGTAAAAATGTGCTAAAAGTTCTGAGAGAGTTCCATTGATCCACATGTAATACTTAGCTTAGTAATACTTATTTCATATGCAAAGATGTTAGCCAATCACAGCAGTGGGTATTTACACTAAAGCAGACACGCCCCTTCAAACAGAGCATTCAAATCAGAGGGATAAAATCAGGGTAAGAAAAGAAGCCTTTTATTTGTAAATTGACCATTTTTGATGTGAAAATCATACTAACATTACAAGTGCACACTAGAAAACATTATAAAACAATACAGTTCATGACTCCTTTAATCCTTGCTGTGTTTTTATATGTATTATATACACTACCATTCAAAAGTTTGGGACAAGAAGTAGAAAAAAAATATAAAGAAATTAATCAAAAGTGACAGTTTAAATTGATCAAAGGCATTTATAATGTTACAATGTTGTACAAAGAATGTTATTTTGAACTTTGTATTAATTAGAAAAATCCAGAAAAAAGAAACATGTTTTCCACAAAATTATTAAGCTGCACAGCTGTTTTCAACATTGACAGTAAGTAATTTTTCTTGAGCAACAAATCAGCATATTACTGAAAATTCAGCTTTGCTATCACATAAATGGCATTTTAAAAGGTATTAAATAGAAAACAGCTCATTTAAATTGTAATAATGTTTCATAATATTGCTGTTTTTACTGTATTTGTGAGCAAATAAATGCAGCCTTGGTGAATTTTGATTTTTAGTGCCACCATGTAAGACACTTTGAATCAGATCAAACATTAAGGCCTAGTTCTCTCAGAGGCTCAAAATTAAGGTGCCTAGTCTTGTAAAAGTAATGTATGGAACATATAGGATTTGTGGGTGGCTTACTACCAGGATGTGGAAACTGGGAATGCTTCACGTCCTTGGTCATGGTCAATGGTGAAATCCTATCTTGTGTTTTAGGCTGAATAGCAGCACGGTAAATTATCAGTCTTAGCATAAACCTCTGTTTTTCCATTTCAGTGATTTGTGTTGATACCTCCAGCTTCTCTTCTTTCACTCTGCTAATAGGTCACTACAGTAGTAGCCTTGACTAGTATATACAGCACATATATTAGGAAGGAAGTATATACTGTACTAACCCGGAGGGATGGAAATGCGGACATGCAGAATTTCAGTACATACCAAGAAACCTTAGATTCATTTCAGTTCAAAGAGTTCACCACTAATTGGCAGTTCTTCATGACATAAATGGATCATTAGAAATAAAAATAACATTGATATTTTGAAATAAAACAGTTTGACATATAGTGAAAACATACTGTACATTTCAGAAATCAAAACTTCCTCCCCAGCAAAAAAAAAAAAAATGAAACCGTTCTGAATTCTGAACAAAAGAACAACTTAATGACTAGAGTAACATGTAGGAAAGTACATCAAACCTTGTGCTGTTTCTTGCTGTGTGCAGCACCTGCCACTCTACAGATCCTCTGGTCAAAGGCAAAAAATAAAAAAAAATATAAAAAAAAACATGATTTAACTCCTTTAAAAAGAAACATCTAGAACTGTATACTCATAATGATGGCATTCTGCACTACAAAGATAAAAATCAGTGAGTACACCAACACTAGAACTGAGAAAAAGCAGCTTTGAAATTTTGGACTGATTTGATATCAATCACAAAATCTGATCATAGTCTAAGGCCCTGTTTTCACCTGGTATTAAGATGCGTTTTGGTCGATCGGATCACAAGTGGACGATGCTAAATACAGGTTTAAACGGAGTGTAAAACATTTTGAGCTTGTCCACTTCCAGAGGTAGTTGAAAACGCTTTCGACCAGATTGCTTTCATAGTGGAAACGGTCATGTGGTCGAATGTGTTCGAACAGACACTAAAGTCTGCCTACTCTCCACCTAACGTGTAACCATTATGGGAAGCGCGCTAGCCAGACAGGACTTTAAACTTTGTCAGCTGAAGACCCAAGTTTGGTTTGAAGACAAAAAACTTACCAAGCACAATGTCTCTCAGCATTCTCCCCATTTTACAGCGTTCAGCATGGCAATGCAGAGCAGAGCAGAAATATATCAGTGCAGAAACGGAAGCTTCTGCTCCCTGTTTGTTTTTCAGTCATCCCCAGGCTTGTTCATATGTAAATTGCGCAAGCTTGTTTTGACCATTAGATCGAAACATCTGAAAAATCCCATACATTTACCTGCCCATAGACCCTCCCCTCGAAGAAATCAGGGCAGAAGTGGTTAAAAGTGGACAAAAGAGACAGATTAAAGTACCAAGTGGAAACGGGTGTCTCTCTCATCCACTTGTGATCCGATCGACCAGAACTCATCTTAACACCAGGTGGAAACAGGGCCTAAGAGATCGGATTCCAGACATAACTAAATTTTGACGAAATGTGTAGTTAAGGACTATTCACACAGAACACATTTTTGCAAGTAAAACCACAAGAAGCAGGGTAGTGAAATGAAAAAAAGCAAAATCTAGAGATAAGCTTTTACGCATTTACCACATTTTTAGAATGAAGTGTAAGCGCAACAGTCATACACGTCTGACAAGTGCATGTTTATATAGAAAGCAATCAGTGCAATGAAATGCAAAAACGTGTTCTGTGTGAAAGGCATATACTTCAAGTGAAATCGAAGAATGAACTTGTGTGATGTCATTTCGAAGTTTATTTGGAGTTTGTTTCTGGAGTTCAAAACAGTTTGCCAAACCCAGGGGTGTCAAAACCTCCTCCTGGAGTGTCAGTGTCCTTCAGAGCAGTGGTTCCAAGCCTGCTCCTGGAGAACCCCCAACACTGCACATTTTGGATGTGTCACACCCATCTGAGGTCTTTGATGAGTTGAATAAGGTGTGTTTGATTAGAGATATATATATAAACTGTGCAGTACTGGGGGTACTCTAGGGCCAGGGTTGGGAACCACTTCTTCAGAGTTTATATCCAACTTGCCTCTATACACCTTCCTGGAAGTTTCTTGTATACCTAGTAAGAACTTGATTAGCTGGTTCAGGTGTGTTTAATTGGGGTTGGAGCTAATCTCTGCAGGACAGTGGCCCTCCAGGAGCAGGATAGGACACCCCTGGCCAAAGCAAACTTTCAGGAAAAGTTCACTCCGGCTGGTAAACACTTTCGAACTACCATTGGTCTGTGGCGACTATGTAAAAGGTAGGTGTGTGCTGAGGCTCCACCTTCTTTGATGTGGAACCGTCAAGGTCATGAGTATATTTGAGCCTTTACTGGCTTCATGAGAACTTATTATCTTGTTCTGCTGGATTCTGCTGTTGTTGTTGTTGTTGTTTTTTTTTTTAAAGACTCCAAACAAACACTGTAATAAGCAAATATAGCGCCCACTAGTGGAAGGGAGCTGATTCTAACTCTAAATCTCTTCTGTGGGCTATCAGTCAGTGATAGTGAAGAGTGTGGAGAGGAATGCTCTGAACATGTATGAAGCCAGACGCTATCTGCTGGGTTTGGAGAGCAGCGGTGTATCAGTCCCCACCAACACCAGCTGCATCACCAGCAGTAATGGCGGCAGTCCTCCGTCCATCCCTCCCCCACCTCCAGCTCTCAGCTGCCCCGTGGGGCTCGACATCTTGGCCTCTGCCGGCCTCGGCCTCACCAGCCTTGGTAAGACAACAGTGAATTTATGTCAAGGTGAATAAAAAAGTATAATTTAATCTACTAATCAGCTTGACTTCAACTTTCATGAATATAAAACTGGAAACTGGAGTATATGTTACAGTATTCAAAAGTCTGAAATGTAGGGCTGTGGAAATAATACAAAAAGTGAGGGGGGTATTCTAAGCAACCATTGGGCTTAGCCTTCTGCATGGTCCTAAAGTTGTTGTGTTACATGACCGTGTTTTCCAACGTAAGGGCTGGAAAACCTGTCGCTCAATGAGATCTCATCAATACCAAACAACAATGATCCAATCAATTCCTGATGGACAAAATCAATTTTTTTCTTGATCAAGAAGCCATTTCACCTGGATATACATCACAATAGGGAAGAAAAGTCTGTCGCAACTTATGTTTCATGCCGACTTTAAAATTTGTTGTCGAAATAAACACCATATTAGCTAGTGAGCTGCAGGAAGTGTACTGCTTGCATAGCAAGTGCCTTCATTTATGTCCAGTTCAGTATATGTCTTATGTTGACAGTGTGTGTATTGTTTATTGTCTCTGACCTGCAGGTCTTCTGGGGCCTACAACAGCCTCCATGACAGGACACTCCACCAACTCCCTTCTCAATGCTCTCAACAGCTCCATCAGCCCATTACATACACCCACCTCTGGAACGCCCAGCCCCACTCTCTGGTCCAACTCACTGGCCAGTCCAGCCAGCACACCAGGTAAAGAGATGACTGACAGACTTCCTCCGCAAACAACCACACTCAATATGCATTCATCGTTTTATATGTTCACACGTCACTTCTCTTGAAATAAATCAAACTTTGCGTTCACATTGTACCTGAACTTGAAAATGGATTCAGATCTCTTTTTGGTACACTTTACATTCACATTGTTTTTTTAGAACTCAGTCCATTATTTATTTTTATTTTATTTTATTTTATTTTTAATATTGGAATTTTATTGTACACTAGTAATATTTTTCTTTTTGGTCCACTTGTGATAGGGTTTCAATCTGCTTTACAATCACATTGTTGTTTTTTAGAACCAAGTCCATTGTATATTTTATTTTGTTATATTTTATTTTATTTGTTATGTTGGACTTCTACTATACAATACTTAAAAAGCTGGCTAATTATTTTTCCTAGGATTCTCATCACCCTTGATGATTCACCCAGCCACCCAGGCCACTCTAACTAGCATCTTGCTGTCAGGAGTACCAGGCTACACCCAGAACACTCCATCCCCCCCTCCTGGTCTTGCCCCCATTGACGCACAAATCAACGGAGTGTCAGACTGCAGTAAAGCTGTGTCCCCCCTCAGTAGCAAAGTGAGCACACCTTCTTTCAGTGTCTTGAGATTATATATAGTTGTGCTAAAAAGCTGTCTTGAATATCTCTCATAGTTTGTCATCTTGGACTTCCTCTTGACCAGAATATTGTGTGCATGTGTTGTGTAGCAGCCCAGCACCATGTACAGCAGAATGTCTGCAGCGTCTCTCACAGACAAAGTTCTGACCGCAGCTCATGGTGACTCAGTGCAGGAAGCCAGCCCTCACTGTCCTTCTGAACCGCTGTCCAGCAAGTCCAGCCAAGACCAAGGTCGGCATTACCCACAGCTCCTCATTACAAGATGCGTTTCTCTCCACTGCAAAAATCATTTGACTTGTAAAAAAATATCCATAAATGATTTATATAATTTAATATTTTATATAATATTATTAATAATTTATGAATTATAATTCAAAATTAATAATTTTTATATTATTATTTGTTTCATATGATCTATTTTAAGCTCAATGTAAGATAAGTTTAAGATAACAGTTTTATCTTAAAATTTGAAATATTATTATCAACTGAGTAATTATTATCAACACAGTAATTGTTTTTGAAAAGAAATTAGTTCTTTTATTCAGCATGTACACATTAAATTGATCAGTAGTGAAAGTGAAAACATTTATTTTGATACTAAAGATTTCTGTTTCAAATAAATGATGTTCTTTTGAACTTTCTATTCCTCAAAGAATCCTGAATGTTTCACGGTTTCCACAAAAAAAATATTAAGCAGCACAACTGTTTTCAAAATTGATAATAATAAAAAAAATATTACCTGAGCATCAAATCAGCATATTAGAATGATTTATGAAGTATCATGTGACATTAAAAACTGGAGTAAAGGCTGCTGAAAATTCAGCTTTGCCATCACAGGAATAAATTACACTTTGAAATAAGTTAAAATAGAAAACAGTTCTTTTAAATTGTAATAATATTTCACAATATTATTTTTTTTTACTGTATTTTTATCAAATAAATGCATAAATGCAGCAGTGTTGAGCATAAGAGTATTCTTTAAAAAACATAAAAAATCTTACTGAACCCAAATGGTGTATTGTGTGTGCGTATGTATGTGTATATATATATATATATATATATATATATATATATACACACACACACATACACACACACACACACACACACACACACACACATTTAATGTCAATTAAGTGTGATGGCATATTCTACAAGAGTGATTCCTGACATTTGTCAGAATTTAGTAACTGTATCTGGTAAATGCCAGCAGGCTTTATTTGTATTGCAATGTATGCCATGTGAATCAATACTTCATGCATGCCACTTTCCAAGGCTACATTAATTGAAAGATATATTATACTCACCTTTATTCGAGCCTAATGCAACCAGTGACATTCACTGCTGAATTATGTCAACCATTTTATTAACAACTCCTTGACCTTCTCTTGATTGAAAGCAAGAATTTGTTGACTTTGGTCAGTCTAATTATAGATAAATATAAACTCAGTTCCAAATGGTAATACCCTTCCTTCCTGCTCTATGAACGGGGCATTTATGGAAATACAAGGCCAAGGTTTTTCGTGCTCCGGCATTGTTAAAGCTATTTGAGTTGGCCCTACATCCATTTAGCCTGTGTGTTTTTGCTTTCAGATGAGGCGAAGTCAATTCAATCTGGTTATTCCTTAGAAGCAGTGATGGAAAATGGCATGTTAGATTCTGCGATGCTGAGTGCTGCAGGAATACAATCTCAAACTACTCAGCTAAAACGTTCAATATGGGGGCTTGAGGAAAGAAAAACACCATTTCGTCTATGTGTGTGTGTGTTTGTGTGTGTTTCAGGTTCGGATACGTTCGTAGAGGTGGGCATGCCCCGAAGCCCTTCTCACTCGGGAAACAGCAATGAACTAAAGCAGATGTTGGCATCCTGTAAGACATCGTCAGGAAAGAGGCAAGCCCTGGAGCTACTGCAGGGCACCAAGAACTCCCTCCTACAGTACGAACACACATCTGAACAAACACAATCACGATGTTAGAGGTAGCTGATAATGCAACATGTTTACACTTATTCTTTTACCTATCTAGTTCAGAGTGTCTGCTGTCAGACTCTGACTCCAGCGCCTCAGAGAGTCCGGTGGCTGATAAACGCGCTCCGGGTAGCGAGAGAGCAGCCGAACGGGCCGCCCAGCAGAACTCGGACAGAATCCGCCTTCCTCCCCAGTCCTCCTTCTCCAGTATGCAGGTGATGCACTCTTAATGTCACTAAGAATCTCATTAGAAGAGTCAAAGTGCTTCCCTTTAGTATTAATCGAGCAGCCATGAATATCACATATCGCATTTCAGACTAACACCCCTCAAGGAAATAATAGTTACACTACAGGTCAGACATTTGGAATAATTAAGATTTCTTAATGTTTTTTGTAAAAAGTCTCTTATGCACACCGGCTGTATTTATTGGATCAAAAATACTGTAAAAACAGTAATATTGTGAAATAATATTACAATTTAAAAGAACTTTTTTCTATTCTAATATATTTTAAAATTTAATTTATTCCTGTGATGCAAAGCTGAATTTTCAGCATCATTACTGCAGTCTTCAGTGTCACATGATCCTTGAGAAATCATTCTCTTCGAAATTCTGACTTTAAAACACTCAATTGCGAGTTTAAATCTAGCAATTCTGAGAAATAAAGTCAGAATTGTGAGATGCAAACTCACAATTTTGAGAAAAAATTCAGAATTGTGAGATAAAAAGTCACAATTGCCTTTTTTATTTATTTAGTTTATTTATTTAGCTTCCATAGAAAACAGTTCTTTTAAAATGTAATAATATTTCTCAATATTGATGTTTCAACTGTATTTTTTATCCAATAAATGTAGCCTTGGTGAGGATAAGAGACATTAAAAAATTGTAATTATTCCAAACTTTTGACCAGTAGTATGTGTGCGCTTGTATCGTGATCTCATGCCCTGCCTCTCAAGACAATGCAGTGCTTCTGAAACGACAGAGTCAATACTATTTTGTTCGCCACAGTCTGCTAAATGGTTTTGACAGAATGAGGCAATGTTTACCATTTGCCTTTCTCATTCTATAAACCAAGCTGACAGGAGAAATGGGGGACATAACTCTTAAATCCGTTCCAACAGCCTAAACATTCTTTGCTTTCTCTCTGTTCACCTCTACAGGCGTTCGACTACGAGCAAAAGAAGTTATTGGCGACCAAAGGTATGTGACTGACCAATCAAAACGCAGTTAAAGCTATATACCGAACCTTTAAGGATGTCTCCCACCCATCTATATTGTTAAAAACAATTCTGCTGGTAGGCGGTTTGGGGAATTGGAAACCGGTTATGTTTAGTCTAGTGTGCCAGCAATGAACAAAGCAAGACTACAGTGTCTTCATATGCTGAATGTCTGGCAATGAGTAGGGTGTCATTAAAGCCCTGTTTCACATTTACGGTAAATATACTCTGCCTCATAAAGCTTCTCCACACCTCACGTCCTGTGTCCAGCGTTCAAACTGTAAACTCTAGGCCTGAAAATGAGGAATGTACCCAGTGTTAACGCTCTTATTTCCCTCATACTGTAAACAGTTCTTTGTTAATGATTTATGTTGGAACTGTTTTGAAATGTAGCAGTTTTATTGTAAAACTCTGGGTTTTGGCCGATTTAACACAATGTTAGGGAATTTGGCATTACATTCTTGATCAAATAATTATAATTTCTCACAAAAAACGTCAATAACATTTCTGGGTAATGTTTCACCATAAAATTAAAGGTCCCGTTTTTCGTGTTTTTTTGAAGCTTTGATTGTGTTTATAGTGTGCAATATAACATGTGTTCATGTTTCGCGTGTAAAAAAACACAATATTTTTCACATAATTTACTTATCTGTATACCGCTGTTTCCACTGTCATAAAAACGGGCTGATGACTTCCTTGTTCTATGAAGTCCCTCCTTCAGAAATACGTAACGAGTTCTGATTGTGCCAGTGGTTCGTTCTTACCATAACGTGGAGATCACAGTCTATGGTGGAGATGCATGCGCTCAGTGTTAGGGTAAAATTAAAGACATGTTTACAATATCAATTTGAGCCAGAATCAGACCCGGTGATTGGACTGCGGGTTGTAAATAACAGCCTTTCGACGACATGGCGACAAACACACTCTACAAACGCAACTCTTGTGTATTCCTGTGGGTGGAGGTTAGTCAAAAAACTGTTTTAGTGACGTCATTAAAGAAGGAAGTAGAGGGATGTAGTCCAAACTGGCCGTTCGATGTAGGAGACTTCTGTTAAATAAAATATCTCGCTTGGCATTGAACTTTGAGCTTTAAAATTTTACAGATTTTATTTATACTCTAACAACAACATTACACACTAACTAAAGTTTGAAACATGGGATCACGAAGAATGGAACCTTTAAGAGAGAGTGCATATACATTACTATATATATATATATATATATATATATATATATATATATATATATATATATATATATATACAGGGTGCTATTTGTGGAAAAAAACAGAGGGGGGGATGTTTTGAAAAGTTTTTTTTTTTTTTTTTAATTTGTTAAAAACCACAGTGGAGCTATATACTATTACTACTACTATACTATATCACGTTTGGTCCCATTTATATTTTGATCACAGTGCATACACATATAAACTTTTAGTCCAAAAGTGAGTTTACCTACACATTTAGATTTTGTTAGATGAAATGTAAGCCGGACCGTCATAATTACAGAGGTCAGAAAATGTAGTTTGCTATGGGGGTATGGGGGCATGGTCCCCCGAGAAAATTCCTTGGTGTATATAAGTGCATTTTTAAGACATTTTAAGGCCAACAAATTGGATAACAATAGCTTTAAAACCATGTCAACAAATACATGCATGCACAGTTTTGAGGCAGCTTTAATCGCATGGGTGGCAGAGTGACTGTTTATCTCACAGAGTAAGATGCAGCCTGCAGAAATGACATGCATGGTCGTTGTTCTCACTGGAAAGCACAATAAAGTCAGTTAGTTATTTCCAAAGCCCATATTTACAAAACATAGATTCTGGGAATCAATACTCCGGTCTCATGAGACCAAATCAATCCATTTTGGATCTAACAGAATCCAAAATGTTATGGTGGTGCTAGAGGAGGAGTAGAGTGAGAAGTGCCTGGTTCCCACAGTAAAGTTCAGCAGTAGTAAAGCTCTTATATAGGGATGTATGAGTGCTGAAGGTGTGAGGGAGTTGTGCTTTATCAATGCTGTCATGAATTCCCACACCACTGTGTAATTTAATACAAAAACTTGAAACAGAACCTCCCAAGCATTCTCCCAAGGTGAAAAACCTTCTGTTGACATGTATTGCACTCAATCTTAACACTCTTTTAAGCACCTGTGGGGGATTCTTTAATTAAATCTAGGGTGTACTAATTTCTGCAATCCTTAATTTAAACAAAATTGGCTAATTTACTTATGTTATGGCTATTACTGACTTATATTTCTCAGTTTTTATTATGTATATGTTTAATACATTATAATTATATATTTATTCTATTGTATATATTATAAAATATAATTTAATTGTTAACTAAAAATGGACTTTAAAATAAACATATGTTGTAAATTATAATGTCTTATTTTGTTTAATTTTTTTCTATTTAGGGCTGAAATATGACATAATTCTTCATGATAATCACATGTGTGATGCATAGACAGTGACCTTTACTTGACATCTATCAAGTTGTTTAAATGCATCTTCTGTGTTTCTCTTTTCAGCCATGTTAAAGAAGCCAGTGGTGACGGAGGTCCGTACCCCCACTAACACATGGAGCGGCCTGGGCTTCTCAAAGTCTATGCCTGCAGAAACTATTAAGGAGTTGCGCAGGGCGAACCATGTGTCTTATAAACCTACCATGTCAACTACATATGAGGTAAACTCACCCATTCCAGCAGATGGGATTAGCATATGTCTCCTGTGAATTGCTCTATGCTGATTGTAGTTCATCCGGTGCATTCTCACTGATGTCGATTAGCTCTGGCAATACTTGTTACTATTATTTTCTAATGATGCATCACTGCAGGATTTTAGTGGAATAAACATGATCAATGATATGGTATGTATTTTTATAAGGGGTCTCCTCTAGCCTTGTCCCGCTCCAACAGTAGAGAGGGCATGGCGAGTGGCAGCGACTCGGATAACTGGAGGGAAAGAAATGGGAGCGGGCTCCCGGCACACAGCGACTTCCCCTCTCCCATCAGCCCCAAAAGGAAGCAGAACAAAACAGGTATGTTCTTCAGTCAACATGACTGTAACAATGTGACAACATAAAAGGCATATGTTTTAAATACTTGTTATGACTGACCATTGCAATTCCAAATATCACGAAATATCAATATGTTAGTTATATTAAAGGTTGTTTAAAATATAATTTAACTCCATAAGTGACACTCAAGCATACTTTTAAAAAGAGCACTTATTATGAAAAGAATATAATTTAAAAGAATATACTTGAATGCAATGTTTTAAGACACTTAATTCCATCTTATTTGCAATTAATTGAAAATAAAATGAAATTGTAATTAAATTACTTATAATAATTCAATGAAAATGTATTGTAGTTTAAATTCAACTTAATATTGCTTTTTTGTCAAACTTAAAGGCACAATATGTAATTTTTGCCGCTAGAGGTTGCTTATTCAAAACAAAGCGTAGCTTGACAACACAGTAAATGAGCGTGGAATCATGGGAGATGTCGTCTTCACCTCCATAGGCGAAGGAAAGCAATCTGATGGACTCGGGCAGAAATCATGTTCATGGATAAGCTAATGTTATTGTTGGTTGCGTATGTGGGGTAATACCGTTTTACATGGTTAAAACAATCATACTAAATACATTTGAGTGTTAAAAGTTATGTTATAACGTTACTCTGTGAGTTTGCTCGGTGGCTGCTATCAGAGACTTGTTGCACTTCTATGGAATATGGTTTCTACGAAAGTAAAACTGGAAATTGAGGATAACGCAGTTATGACGCCATTGACAGGTGACAAAATGACACGTCCGTGTCCTCCTGGTTAAAATTGCTGATTTCTCTGGATTTAAACATTGTTGGAAACATTTGGGATAATGTAAGTGCACAAGTTAACAAAATATATAACTGTTCTAGTGGTTTTTTGATATTTGAATCTACAAATCTTACATATTGTGCATTTAAGTAGGACTGTACATATTTATATATCATATATTCTTTTGTATTTTAAATATGGTTAAATTGTACTGCTGAATGTACATACAAGCATTTATGGAAAACCAATTTGCAATTTCTATGAAATTTCTATGTTTTGTATATAAATATATTTGTAATTTCACAAATTGCAATTTAGTACATTTAAAATGTATTTACTTACATATTTTACATTAGTTGGTCAGCACTTCAAAATAAATGTACTTTAAATCATAACAAAAGATTATTAAACAATGATTTAAAATATTCTTAATATTAAATCTTTTTGACATTATTATAAAATGCATTTATTAAAAGAGTTAACAGTGTATTTACAGTAAGTAATATATTATCTGCAAGTAGAGTTTAAAAAATACTTTTTAAGATTTGAAGCACACTACAAGTGCACATTAAATAAAATTAAGCACACTTCTTTTTCACAAGGATGTGAATGCAGTTTGGCCAAAACAAGCCTTAAAATACTGTTTTGGTAGGCAGCTCATTAGTTTAAAGGGTTACTTCACCCAAAAATGAAATTTCTGTCATTAATATTCACCCTCATGTTGTTCCAAACCCGTAAGACCTTTGTTCATCTTCGGAATTACGTTGCTTTCTGTGGAGGATAAAATAAACCTCTCAGATTTCATCAGAAATATCTTAATTTGTGTTTCAAAGATGAACGAAGGTCTTATAGGTTTGGAACGACATGAGGGTGAGTAATTAATGACAGAAATTTCATTTTGGGGGAACCAACACTTTAGGTGTACAGTATGGTAACCTGGTAAACACTGGTAACTTTTTTTTGTATTTTGGGATAGAGCACTACCTAAGCAGCAGCAACTACATGGACTGCATCTCGTCAGTGACGGGAACTAACGGCTGTAATCTCAACACGTCTTTCAAAGGATCTGATCTGCCTGAGCTCTTCAGTAAACTTGGCCTCGGGAAGTACACAGACGTCTTCCAACAGCAGGAGGTACAGACGGGGCTGCCGATATCTTCTCTGATATGAGAGCACGTAAATGAGTTTTAGATGATTTCTGTCGCCAGGAGGTTGTGTCTTTCAGTGCTTAGCCTATTTTAGCTTTAGAAGGCACTTTAAACCTATTTATCAACACAGTCTTTGGCAAAATAGTCTTTTATGAAGCAATATGAAATACTCGAGTGAACAGCTAACTCATTTTTTGAATAAACACATGTCAGGTTTAATGCAAGTTCCACACATAATGAATCTGAACAATTTGGATGTAAATGTTCCATCTCATATTAGTTTTCATGACAGGTTTGTAATATTTATGAATGACCAACTCCAATTTTATAATTTATGGCTTTTATTAAAAGAAATACCCAATACGTAGTAACCCAGAATTTACTTTGATTTGTGTGGAGTCACAGCTTTGTTACACAGCAGAAACACTGTCAGTGTGACAGCTTTATGTCATTTGCATATACTGTCTAAAACTGGCCTAAGGTTACAATGATGCAACTTCCAGCACAGAACTGAAAGCCTTAGAAAAGCCAGAAGGTAGTTCTGCGATTCCCTGTATTTCAAGATGCCAGGGATAACACTGTGGAGTCCAAAGTATGGTTCTGGCTTTCATCTTGTAAACATATGATTATAATGTTAGAGAAAGAGTACAGTGGTCAGTGCACATGCACTCTCAGATGCAGGTTTGATCCTGGAATATGTCTTTCTGACCACACTCATTTTTTTCTGAAAGTCCAAACCAAAAATACAATTTCTGTCTTTTTATCAGATTGACCTTCAGACATTCCTCACACTGACCGATCAAGACCTGAAAGAGCTCGGCATCACTACATTCGGAGCCCGCAGGAAAATGCTGTTGGCCATCTCAGGTCAGTTCCCTTTCAGACAAACAACTTTTAGGATTCTCTATATATTCCTTGAATCCACAGCAAAAGTGAAATGCCTATACAGTAGAAAGGAGAAAGGTGGGGGAAAAAATGAAATCGGTGTTACCTGACTATAGAGAAAACAGAAAAACTTCCCTTTTGCCAAATAAGTAAGAAAACTTTAACACCCATAATGCACTGGGCATTCCTGACCAAGGCCACTCCCACCAGTCTGCTCTGAATATGCTTATCAGAGTCAAATAGCACTTGCTTTAGTAGGAAATACTCCTTGGCAAACTTTTAGGCATAATGGTGCCAACTTGTGCAAGAATTTAGAAGAGTGAGTTACTTTCAGGTTCCAGTTTTTCGAAGCAAACTCTCAACCCTACTTTATTTATAGAGCACTTTCAACACCACATGCAGAGCCTTAAAAACATACAACAACACTTTATAATGAATTCTGTATCATATGGGTAACCAATGCAGTTTGTGTGACACAGGAGTAATACGCTCTCTCTTCTTAATACCCATTAATAGTCTGGCAGCCTAAATCTGAACAAGAGAAAGGCCTGACTCACACCCAGATACAACACATTACTTTAATCCAAGCGGGATGACGCAAAGGCATGAACAACCTTCTCCATATATTCAAAGAGAGGATAGACTTCAATTTAGATAATAATCTAAGATGGAAAAAAATATTCTTAACAACAGCATTGATTTGCCGGTCAAATTTAAGTTCAGAATCAAAAATGACACCAAGGTTTCTCACACTAGACAGTTTTTCCCCAGGAAACAACCCCAGGCAGTCATAAACATCCTCTACACACCCTTTATTATCAAATGAAATCATCTCTGTCTTATTCTCATTCAATTGGAGAAAGTTATTCCCCAACCAGCACTTAACCTCTGTCAAACATTCACGCAGGGACTGAATGGCACATTTATGCCCATGTTTCAGTATAAATAAATACATTTCAGAATCATCCATATTCAGACAATAGTGAATCTCAAATTTCTCAAAAATAGAACCTAGGGGGAGCATATAAAGGAAAAATAAAATTGGTCCAAGGATAGAACCCTGAGGAACCCCACACAAAAACGCTGTCATGTACAGGTAAGAAAGCAGTTGCCGTCGTGTTCCATTTTTACCATATGCTCTATATTGCTATTTAAAGAGTAGACATGGTGCAATACAATTTTCAGTGATAAACTTACCCTTACGATAACTGTTTTGTTAACCCTCTGTCGATCCAACAGTCTGTGGTCGGGGATACAAAAATACAGAAGTATAATCTGTAGTTTTCACAAAAGTCCTGGAGTTGTCAAAAGCTGTCAAAGACTTTTGCTGACAAAGAAACCTGAATTCCTCAGTCCAGTTAACACAGAAAAAGAGTAATCATTGTTCATTTACATATCCTACCGACATGAAAATCGGCAAATTTACACTTTAATACCAAGAAGTTCAACTGAATGTTCATGTGCACAGTGACATTACTACAAGCACTTATCACAAAAACAACAGAAAAACCACACAAAAGCTCGTTTGATTGTTGAAAAGCAGCCACCTTAATCAGAGAGCCCTGAGGTGCAAAATTATTTTAAAATTATTTAAAACGCCCTGAGAGGCGTTTCAAAGATGGCCACCAAGTGAAGTGACTTACCTTAAAGGGACTTTGGTAATAGTCATTAACTACATGTAATTACTATAGGGTAAAGGTTTGGTTTAGGGTTAGTTGCTTGTAGATATGCATACTTTACTGTAATAACTATAGTAGGTACATGTAACTACTGTAACTGCGTCACCTTAAAATAAAGTGTTACCGAAAGTTTAGCATCAACTTGGTACCAACTAAGAGAACATCAACCGTAATATCTGATGAACACAACATGCCAAGCAAGATTTTCCTTTTTAATAGCTTTGAGTAATTTGGACAGCTGCAGGGTTTTGGGATTACGGTTATGATTTATTGAGGTGTCAGAGATGAAATTGGATTTGGCTTTCCACTTACATAACCGGCCAGGGTTGACTGACTGTCCACATCCTTGCATGACAGCAAGTGGAAGTGACAAGCTTGGCCATTAGACATCTAGAACATCTGTGATATATTTCGACCACCCAATGCTAGATAACCATAATGACTTCCTGCAGTCTGGCAAGGATATTTATTAAAATAAAAACATTGTTCCAGTTTTATCAGCCCCGTGGTTTGAGAATAAAACACAATGCCCGAGGTTGAGGTAGCCTTTTCATTGTTAAAAGTGAAATTATGGTACAGATGGGATTCCAAAGTGTAGAGGTACGAGGAGGACAGGAAATGACTGCAGGCTTGTGTTTATTTCTCTGACTGACCTCAAGATGCCAGAAGACAATCCTGTTGGGCTGATGCAAGTTTGGTCCTAGTGAGAGAAATGTCCGCCTTTGCTTTTGTCCTCTACAGCACAAAAAAAGGGAACATTGGCATTGTCAAGCCCACCTACGTAAACAAGATCTGTCATCCCGAAAAAAAACATAGTGTGAACACTCGGAGCTGCCCAAAACCTAGTGAGCTGTCAACATAGGCAGCATTTTAAGGTAGTGTACCTTATTTTGACCAATTTATTTAGACACAATGCATCAGAATGTGACAAACAAAGTGCAAAAATAGATAGTTTTCCTGTTCAGTGTGATGATGTTTAATGTCCCTGACAACCTCTGCAGTCCCATTTAGCCACTTGTTAGCAACCGCCTTTTTCAGTAAAACTTTCCAAGAGGCTATGACTGATAAATTATATAAAACCATTCTAAAAACACATTGACTTCAGGACAAAAGAACCAGAAGCGCTACAATGCTAACTCGTTTCTGGAGTTTTGGCCTACAAAAGTAATTATTTTTTATAAAACGGTTAGTTCCTGTCCTTGATTCTGATTGGTCAATAGCTGTGTTTTATTCACGATAAAACAAGGCTATGACCGCTTCACCCAACGGTTCTTTGTATCACTACACAACACCCTTAGCAACCACTCTTAGC
Organism: Chanodichthys erythropterus; assembly: GCF_024489055.1. Lineage (NCBI taxonomy): Eukaryota > Metazoa > Chordata > Actinopteri > Cypriniformes > Xenocyprididae > Chanodichthys > Chanodichthys erythropterus. The sequence continues at coordinate 28,949,973 of NC_090239.1, forward strand.
AACGGATACTGTTTGTTCTCAGCTGATATTGTTCATTGAAGCTTACTGTATTATGAAGAAGAGTATTATGAGAAAGAGATTGAGTGAGCGAGTTTATTACCTGCATTCAGATTTAGCATTTTCCTTCAGGTCAGTTCTATGTCCATAATAAAAAATCTGTTTAAATGTCCGATGTATTATCTTGTCCTTTTAACATTTAAGGGGTTTTCCCGTGACTGACAGCACTAGTCAAAACATTTGTCAGTTGCGTCTTGTTCCGTGTTCACAACAATTTTCAATGTAAATGTCAATGTCTTTTTAATGTAAAAGTCTTCACTACTGACTGACACACTCATAAAGACGTTTTTGTACCATCTAATGGTGTAATAATGTAACTTCTGTTGCTGTTCATGGTCAGGGATTATTTTTTCCGGCGGAAGAAAGGCTTGTAGTGAAAGTTTACTTCATGAAAGTTGCATGATACATATTTTTTGCTTTAAACGGGTGGTTACATGTTTTTTTTCTAGGCTTGATTGTGTTTTGGGGGCACAGTTTAACATGTCTTAATGCTTCGGGTTTTTTTTAAATGCTGTATTTTTCATATATTTTATCTTAATTCTACACCTCTGTTTCCACTGTCATATGAACGGCTCGTTTGACTTCCTGCTTCTATGAAGCCACTCCCTCCGACATACGCAATGTGCTCAGATTGGTCAGCAGGTTGGTTACTGGCCCAGTCTGTCGTGATTCGCTGGAGCGTCCGGAAACGCCACGCCCCTTACCATTCGTAGTTACGCGCTTAGGTGGAAAGTAAATAATAGCGCCTACATTGCTGTATCAAATTGAGCCGAATCAGACCCAGATGAAGAGGAAAAAGTAGAACCTCTGCAATCGCGGCTTTTGAAGGATGTTTATGAATGGTATTTCATTTAGTATTTGTGTCAAAGTGTTTAGATAAGCTGTCACTAGGGCTGGGTATCGTTCAAAAATTTTCGATACCGAGACGATACCGATACCTTGACTTCGATACCGATACCTAAACGATACCTTTTTCGGTACCAGTTTTATAAAATCTGTTTAAACAAGATTACATAACCTCAAAAAAATCTTTGGTTTTATATTTTAACTTTGTTGACTTTTTATCAGACTCAAAGACTCATCTCCTGAGCCACTGCGGGGAATAAAAAAAGCACAAATTAACAAAATTTACCCAACACAATAAATCAGTGCAAATAGTTTTAATAAAGTTTAGTTTTCAATGCAAAAAATTAAGTATGTGAGGCTCTTTTTAAATCACTCAGCAATTGTTCTTCAAAAAATTTATTATTATTAACAAGATCAAAGCGGAAGTAAGAGTGACGCAAGTTCGTTTCGTCTTACCGTGAAATAAGAGTTCTGTGTCTTCATTAAAATCAACACATTAATGATTCATCTCTCATCCACCCGCAATTAATTTGAATGTTATTTTTTTATTACTTGGCCCGACCCGCAGATTATCCGCAGTATCAGGAGGACGCTGATACCCCTTTTTCAGCAGAATTGTTCGCGTTCTGGAGCCAGAGGCAGAGCCTGTGCTCGTGCAGGCGAACGAGCCTGTCACGAACCGGTCGCGTGTTTCCATAGACTTGAGGGACGAACGCTGATGTAAAGCTGCTGTGTGTTGTACCTGTCCATAACTAGTCTAAAAAACATTGCGCGTTCCGCTGTTTCTGCAGGCAGTGCTACACTTTTGTTTTCTGTTAACAGTATCTGTAGTGAACCGGCTGATAAACAGCCGTTTCTCACCCGTCCATTCGGAGATAAACTGAAAACGAAACCGTTGATTCAATCGCCCTCTCGCACATAGGGTCTCTCTCGCGCGTATAGTTTTATATATTTAGATATAAATAACAAAGTAGCGCAACGTTACTTGCTCCTCAACGAGACAGCGAAAGCATTTCTCCGCCCCTCTCCTCGGCTCCATTCTGAGGTACCGAAATTTGGTACCGAATGACAAGACACTTTTCGATACTCGGTAGTATCGAGGCAGTTCGATCGGTACCTAAAAAGTATCGAGTTTGGTACCCAGCCCTAGCTGTCACTGCTGTTTGTTAGCTTTTAATATACAGTTTTATCCTGATTAAAGCTTTACTGTAGTAAATACATGCCTGAGTAGTCGCATTTTTGTAAAGGTAGCGTTTAATTTATAGCATGAACAACTGTCTATGAACATAGAAGTTTGTTGGTGTTTGTTGCACTAGAATTTAGCTAACTGGCTAGCAAAAACGAGTTGCTCTTTGTATACGTCCTAGATGCATTAAAAATAGCAACAGAACTATAACATTACGCTTAAAAGACAAACAATAAAACGTACTTACAGTTTGGGACTGATAAACAGCAGCTCCTGCTTTTAAAGTGGGAACTGCTTCATTTTTCAGTAAAAGTCTTTGTGTAAATCCAGCATTAAACTCGTGTAGATTCAGGAAGCTGTCTTCAGCACCGCATCCAGTGTAGAAAATATCACAGATAATAATGGGTTCTATATCTTTTGATGTGTCGCGTCGCGCAGCTCGCGTTCGGTGTAAACAACTCTTCTGCTTTCATTATGCTGCGCCACATGGCCTCGCCCACTTTGTTGCGTGTTCCCGGGGGCAGTGTTTATGTTAATAGCAAGGGTTTATGATGTCACCAACCCGGGATGAAGCTTGTTGTAGTCCAAACCACCCGTTTTTGTAGGCAATAAACTGCCATAACTTTAAAAGACAATATCTCCGTGTGCATTGAACTTTCAGCGCTGTAACTTTGCAGATACTGTTTATGCTCAAGCAGCAACATTGCACACTAACTAAAGTTAAAAAAGTGAAATCGCATGCAACCACCCCTTTAATATTTGTATTGTGTGGTAACCGTTTTATAAAAGGATTCAGGTTTTTTGCTTTGCGTCGTGCCTAACAACGCCCTTCAGCCGTGACTTATTCGCGATACAGCACAGTCTCTCATACCTTATTGCTTACTTATATAATGGTTGCACCACATGACATTTTTACAGTCATTAAAACGTTTTTCAAAACCCTATGAACCAAACATGAATATAAAAATGACATCCTTATCTTAGACAGTCTTATATGCAAGTTCAGTTTTTCGGCAGTGCCTTCTGTGGTGATGTTGAGGTCAGCATTAAAATGGAAATTTATGCTGTTGTGCCTGTTATATATGTTATTGTGAATGATTCATCTGTGCATATCTTTCATTTTTTTATGTTTTGACCTTGTAATGAGTAATCAAAATGTCATTGCTAGATCTCCCAGTAAATATGACAGACTTCTCTCTGGGGACATATGCAGGACCTGTCTAATCATTAAGTCTGCTTAAAGGGATAGTTCACCCAAAAATGAAAATTCTGTCATCATTTACTCACCCTCAACTTGTTCCAAACCTGTATAAATTTCTTTGTTCTGCTGAACACAAAGGAAGATATTTGGAAGAATGTTTGTAACCAAGCAGATCTCGCCCCATTTTGATAACCATAGAATTTTTTTTTTTCCTATTATAGTAGCCAATTGGGTTTCCTTTGTGTACAGCAGAACACAGGTTTGGAACAACTTGAGGGTGAACTATCCCTTTAAACCCCGCCCCTTTAAGCTTGCTTTTATCTATCTCCACTTTTGAATGCAACTTCCACATCTCAATATCCAGTCAATAACCAATGCATAGAACCAAATCTATACCATACATTGGTTTCTTTTTTCTTTTTTTTTTGATAATCCCTTAAATGTTGATGTACATCAATACAGAAGAAAAGATCTGTTTCTACTTCTGTTTCATTGCGACTTTAACTTGCATGTATGCAGTGTAAACATTGAATACTTAGGCCCTCTTCTTGTTTTGACAGAGCTGAACAAGAACCGAAGGAAGCTCTTTGAGCCGCCGAACATCCGCTCCTCATTCTTGGAAGGAGGCGCCAGCGGTCGACTGCCACGACAGTTCCACACAGACATTGCCAGTGTAAGCGGGCGCTGGTGAGCCCATGCCAATGCATCAACACACGGCCTGAACTGCACATTTTCCCATTCCCAACCTGACATAAAGTACTGGACCAAAACCCGGACCTTCTGAAACTGTGCCAAATAAACAATGTCCATGGAACAGAGGTTAAGGGTCAAAGAACTGTTGAATATTATATGCAGTATGGTACATTATGCAATATGGTACTCATGTTACAATGAAGGAAATGTTGTGAAGGAACATTGGAGCTCCTGCACTGTGCTTGTATATAGTGCAGGCAGACTTTTATTTATATGCTTGTCTTAGGCTTCGCCATACTAATTCTTTGCACTTTAAGAAATGCTAAATACTTTGTCTATGGACAGATTCGCCTGACTAGATGCGCTTGGATCTTACTTAAAGCACTTAAATGGATATCAAGCCAAAGTGTTCTGCACAAATTATCCATAAGGGGATCTTATCTCTTATCTCATATACATATATATATATATATATATATATATATATATATATATATATATAATTTCTGAACCTATAAGTTGTTTACTCTTAAAGGGATAGTTCACAGAAAAAGGAAAATTATGCCATCATTTCCAGTATGACTTTCATTCTTCTATGAAACACAAAAGAAGATATTTTAAAGAATGTTTCAGCTGTTTTTGGCCATACAATGATAGTCAATAGAGTACATTAGTGCCCCTCACTTTTTCAACAGCATTTTTTTTCATTCATTTTTGCCATAGGGATTTTTAAAAAGTCTTCGCTAAAGAATTATAAGCCATTACCCAGACAGCAACATAGTGTCGGCCCAGATCCGGCCCATATCCCGTCCATGTGTAATCCACATGTACCAGATGTGGGCCGGATCTGGGCCGCATTATGTTGCTGTCTGGGTAGCTAAACCAACCAGCTACAAGGTGAATCACACCATTACAAACTTTGATTTGAAACCAAACAGTATTTGAAAATTGGCCAAAAAAGACAAAGGTACAAGACTAAAACTACAATATGAAGCATTGCGAATGACAATCTAACTAAAAACAATGTTGAAATATAAAACTATTAATTTAATGTTGTTAATTATATTTATAGAAACCATATATTTTAAGTTTATTGCAAAATATGCACATATATCCAAACATTTCATTATTTTTGGGAGAGGTGATCTTTCGGCATGATTTCCTTGTAGCGACTCTGATTGGCGGACTTTTCTTCGCAGTATCATGGGTAATGTAGTTCCATGAAAATTGTCTAATAATGCAAACAGATGCTTCAACAAAGGCATCGATTAACAACCTTGGAGCTCACAATAGGTCTGTCTTTAACAATTTATCAAAAAAATGACTTGCGTTACTTCAAAATTTACTACTGGAACCCAACTGTTTCACTCTATGGGTTCCAATACAACTTTAGATCTTCATTGTATGGACAAAATATCTTCTTTTGTGTTTCTACAGAAGAAAGAAATCATGGAGAATTTTAATGTTTGATGAGCTATCCCTTTAGCTGTTGGTTTTAAAGGTTGGGAGTCGGCCTGTCAGTAGTAGCTCTCTCAATAGTGCCTCTCTTTAGCCACTGACAGAAGTGCAAATTACACCAGCTCTGTTTCAACCTCCTTCCTGAACACCACAGACCACAAGTCTTCACTGACCGCACTTGTAATTCTTGTCAGAGCTGACCATGGCTTAATCTAAGGCTTTTCTCCTGCACGCGACCAAAGTCTGTGCTGCTTTTCTTGACCTCTAGACTTCCTACATCATCTAAAGCGGCTTGTTTACTTCTATCTTCTCTCACCATTGTTACGTTATCCCGATGCGCTCGTTGTATTCTCGCATTCTTCGGATATTTCCAAAGCACGTCTTTCGATTCTGACTATATCTAAAGCTGTGAATGTTGCCAGATGTTCTCCGGAGGATTGATACCACCAAGTGCCTTTTGTCTTGCACTGACAACTTTTCCAAAGTAATCGAAGACTATCGATCTCTCAAAGGTACAAATGTTTTACTGGGAAGTACCACTCACAGAGTAATCTCACAGTGCATTGCTTTATCTTTACATGTACGGTATATATTTAGTACTTCCATTTAGCTCTTAAGTACATTGAATTTGTACCTCACACGTGATAGAGGTACTATTTAAGTTTGTATTTTGTGTATTGTCTTATTATGATTGTTCATAGACTTTTTGTTATGTAGTTTGCTTTGATCATTTTCAGACAGTAGCAATCAACCAATCAAACAATTTGTGTAATGGTTTGTGATGTTTGTTTAATCAAATTGAGACTGACAAATGAGTGAAACAATAGCTCTCTATGTAGCCTAAAAATATTATTAGTAATAATAAAATGCAACAGACTATGCAAAGAATCACTTTGCCATTTTAGGTTTAAATGTCTCTGTTTAAGCACATACGCTTTTGTGGTTTACTGGTTGTTCCTTGTTTTTGTTTTAAAGCGAATTAATTTTATAGACTTTGTTTTCCATAAATTGCTACTTTGATATATCTTAGATTAGTGCCTTTTATATGCATCAAATGCTACTTTAGTGAGAGACTGATTGTAATTCATTTGTAGAATTGTTTTGTTCTCTCCCTAAGAGGGAAAAATAAGGGACGTCTTAATATTCTGACATGGCCTTCACGTGGCCAGCACATTTTTGAGTTTCTTTGACCAAAGTTAAATGCGTAACCTCTGGGTTATGAGGTTACATACATCATGAGTGCACAAATGTACAGAGCAGTGAAGCACATCAACCAGTATTATTCTTCCAAATGTACGTTTAGTTGGCCAGTGCCTTGGGATTGACTTTTCTGTGAGCTTGGCACAGATTTTGTAATATACTCCACTGTAATGTTCTATGATGATGGTCATAAATTTGTATAATTGCCATAAATGTGGTATTGCTGAATGTTCTTTAGTTGAAGGTGTTCTTTAGTTAAAGGTGTTATGAAAGAATAAAGCTTTTCCATTTTATGTTCCACTACTGTTGATGTCGAGCTTTGTGTATTTTAAAATACATAGGCCTACATAATAATTAATTTCCCTTTTTCGTTGCATGAACATCTGTGAATGACTGACTAAAGTGGATGTAGAGGCAGACAGTAGAGAGGAAAAAGACTAGCGTTAACCAGACGTGATGTGATAAGATTCCAGCGACACGAAATTTGTCTGTCCGCACCAGACATGACACGACTGCAAGCCGCGACAATCAATCAAAAATCACAGCCAATCAGAAGAGTGTGTGGATGGGCTCTCTCTGAAAGCGCACTGCACTAGCAACGAAATAGAGAAATAGGCTATAACCAAATGTATTAACACTATTTTAACATTATTAAAATATATACTGATGTACTGATACCACATTTGTCAAAAAATGCATTGAGTTCACAGATTGAATTTTACAAACCCGATTCCAAAAAAGTTGGGACGCTGTAAAAATTGTGAATAAAAAAGGAATGCAATAATTTACAAATCTCATAAACTTATATTTTATTCACAATAGAATATAGATAACATATCAAATGTTGAAAGTGAGACATTTTGAAATGTCATGCCAAATATTGGCTCATTTTGGATTTCATGAGAGCTACACATTCCAAAAAAGTTGGGACAGGTAGCAATAAGAGGCCGGAAAAGTTAAATGTACATATAAGGAACAGCTGGAGAACCAATTTGCAACTTATTAGGTCAATTGGCAACATGACTGGGTATAAAAAGAGCCTCTCAGAGTGGCAGTGTCTCTCAGAAGTCAAGATGGGCAGAGGATCACCAATTCCCCCAATGCTTCGGCGAAAAATAGTGGAGCAATATCAGAAAGGAGTTTCTTAGAGAAAAAATGGAAAGAGTTTGAAGTTATCATCATCTACAGTGCATAATATCATCCAAAGATTCAGAGAATCTGGAACAATCTCTGTGTGTAAGGGTCAAGGCCAGAAAAGACAAGACCCAAGTTGTTATCAGCGCTCAGTTCAGAAGCCTTCATCTCTTATGGTATGGGGTTGCATGAGTGCATGTGGCATGGGCAGCTTACACATCTGGAAAGGCACCGTCAATGCTGAAAGGTATATCCAAGTTCTAGAACAACATATGCTCCCATCCATACGTCGTCTCTTTCAGGGAAGACCTTGCATTTTCCAACATGACAATGCCAGACCACATACTGCATCAATTACAGCATCATGTCTGCGTAGAAGAAGGATCCGGGTACTGAAATGGCCAGCCTGCAGTCCAGATCTTTCACCCATAGAAAACATTTGGCGCAAAATAAAGAGGAAGATGCGACAAATAAGACCTAAGAAAGTTGAGAAACTAGAAGCCTGTATTAGACAAGAATGGGACAACATTCCTATTCCTAAACTTGAGCAACTTGTCTCCTCGGTCCCCAGACGTTTGCAGACTGTTATAAAAAGAAGAGGGGATGCCACACAGTGGTAAACATGGCCTTGTCCCAACTTTTTTGAGATGTGATGATGCCATGAAATTTAAAATCAACTTATTTTTACCTTAAAATGATACATTTTCTCAGTTTAAACATTTGATATGTCATCTATGTTGTATTCTGAATAAAATATTGAAATTTGTAAATCGGGTTTGTAATTTCTTTTCAATATCTGAGGTGAATTTCAACATTTTCAGTAAGGCTATAAAGGTCATGCTCAAACTCGCATCAAACTCATTTAACATTAAATAAAGCACATAATCATTACCTGAGATAATCATTGTCATATTTACTATGTTGTTGCTGTTCCAGCCACGACGTCGCAGAGATAGAAAGTGACGCTGCTGGTTAGAACAAAAATTCTCAATGTATGATTTAACATGGAAAAGATAGGCCTACATTTTATTACATCACGGCGTCGTGTCTGGTTAGGACACTGTGTAAAATGTGTTTTGAGATGAACCGCACCCAGTCATACCAGAGCTTATATGAGGTTCTGTCTGATTACAGTATGTCACAAATATGTCAGTGATCTCATTGAAATCCTTTGCTTACACATACACACAAACTCACTCACACACACATGGACTTTGAGGAAATGGATGTTCTTTTTATCTTTTTTTATGCCGATTTGAATCTGTAAAGAACGGAACAAAGAAGTCTGAAAACTGGGTGTAACTGTTTTGATATTTTGCTAGATTGTGTTATTTCTGGATTATCTCTGCGCATACTGTAAATCGGGCCTGGATTGGAAATGGAACAGGACAGCTTGCGGCTGGAACAAGAGGAAAAAAAAATCTAATTTTCCTCTGGCAAGCTTGCATTCCAGCTTTTGAATCTCGCCACATTGTCTGGATTATGGATATAATGTGAATAGAGTGTCCAAGGGTTATTGGGAGGATGAAATGTGTCTATTTCACCACAACAAAACTAAATCCTTCACCAACATTCAGACATCTTTTCATGAACAGATATACAAATCAAGGAAAGGGACTTATTATTTGTTCATTAAGAATGTGTACTCATATTAAGCTAGACCAAAAGAGCTTTATCCATTATGTTCTAGCGCTGATGGACAGACCACATAGTGTCACTATATTCTTTTGAGAAGCTGAGAATTTTGAGCTCATCTATAAAATGGATGTCTACACTAATCAGATGATCAATCCCAATATCAGAGCAGCAGTTGACATTTAAATGAATTTGCAATAATATTTTGGAGAAATTAGCTGTTGTACCCATTTTCTGAAGTGAATTTATGTAAATAATATTATTTATATTAACATTAAATTTTAATACACCTATGATAATGATAATATTTCACTAAAGTTTATGACCAGTTCATTTTTATAACGTTGAATTTTTGTTTCCTTTGGAACCTTTTTTTTTTTTTGTAAAATTTTATGTAAATGCCACCAAAACTTCATGTTACCACCTTAATTTTTGTTGTTTTCAGTTAATTCAATGAGTTATTTATATGATTACTAATTCTTTCACATTATGTTTATTACATTAGCTCTTTATAATAAGGACTAGAGTTAGATTACATCTCACAGTATTGTTTAGTCTTTTTGGGTTTCACATAATAGAGAATAAATTAATTTATAGTCCAGAATGTGTTATTTTTACAGCATAAAATATAAAAAACATTGACAAATAGACTATATTTCTGTGAGTTTTACTTATTTCTGATGAGTTCTTTATGCCTCTTTCAATCTAAATGCATAACTGTTGTTTGTTCTCCAACAGGGGGCGCTAAGGCATGAATTTGCTCAAACTTGACTTTCAACTACTACTTTTATGTTTATTAAATATCTGCCAATTAGTTTTCAATTATTCAAAAATAGCAAACCACATTTGTACATAAGAGTAATGTATTACTTCTGAGCAGGCATAATATTGTCATTATTTTATATATCAGTGTGTGTGTGTGTGTGTGTGTGTGTGTGTGTGTGTGTGTGTGTGTGTATATATATATATATATATATATATATATATATATATATATATATATATATATATATATATATATATATAAGTGATTTTGAAATATTTAAACATTCATTCTTGATTGGTTTCAAGCATTATTTTGATAAACATGTATATTGTTAACATTAGGTTTTGTAGAAATGCACAAGTATGAAAGTTCCATTTCTCAAATTAAAAATAAACCTTTATTTTTCTGTGGAACACAAAGAATTGATTGAATTGGTTTTGCCCATGGAAGTCGACCATTGGCCTCAGTGACTTTTATTATCTGGACAAAAAAAAGAGACATTTTTCAAAATACAGTCTTTTGTGTTGCATATAAGAAAAAAGTCACGTAGGTCTGGTACATTATATATGTGATATATTTGGATCTCATCCATCACCTCACCTGCCTGTATTTTCATCTCACATGTGTTGTGCCTCTGTTTTGCATTCTGTATGTGTTGATGCACCTTATTTACATTCAGAAGCAGTAGTGCATCCCTTACCAGCATTAAACCTCAAACCACCATGTGTATATTAGATTTAAACATCAATAGAGAACCAGCTGAAACATTTCACCTCTTCATCTGACAGTGACCTTCATATGCTGACTGAAGACAGGTCATATGAGGTGATCTGATCTGTTCACTGTGAAATGCCTCCCATTATGCAACGGACCCCAAACTACTGTCGGCTGATCTCCACAGTCACTCAGACACACACAAACCTGGAGAGAATCCTACTTTAGATTATGAAAATTAGAAATTGGAAACTAATAAGCTTTTTTCTCTCTCTCTTTCGGTTACTCTTTATTCCACTTCAGACATTCTTCTAATTATAAGTAACCTTGCAACTACATATCTACTAATTAGTACTAATTAGCATTAGTATACTGTAGTAGACTGCTAGGTTAGGGTTAGGTGTTAGGGTTTGGGTTAGAATTAGTTGATGTTGCAAGGTTACTAGTAGAATGTCTGTTAGACCATCAAAATAAAGTGTTAGTAGATATTAAAGTAGACCGTCAAAATAAAGTGTTACCTTTCTTTCTTTTCCTGATCAATTTTGCCACAAACTATACAGACTTTAAATGTCAGTAAAATAAATATGCACAAGCTGTAATTAATTGTGCTTTAGTCATTACTGGCAATGGCAATGTAAGCAATTCATTTAAAGCTTTGTGAATGTTTTTTTTTTTTAAGTAAATGGAAAATTTCGGACCCACTTTATATTAAGTGGCTTTAACTACTATGTACTTACATTTAAATGAATGATTTGATACAATGCACTTATTGTGTACATACATGTTTTTACATTGTAGTTATATTTGAAAAACACCTGCATGTAATTACATCTGTAATTAATTTCTGTAATTACATTTATAATTACACTGTTGACCCATCCCTTAACCCTTACCCCTACCCTTAAACCTACCCATACCACCAAAGCTTTCCCTAACCTTACCCATATCCCACCTCAATAGCTGCAAACGTGTTTTGCAGTTCAATATGAACCCAATAAGTACATTGTACTTATTTTTTTATTTAAGTACATAGTAGTTAAGGCCACTTAATATAAAGTGGGACCAAAATTTCCATCAAATATATATCATTGTGGTTTTCATTATATCAAGTGGTTTCAGATGAGACCAGGGTTTGTTGTGACGCAAGTGTTTTTTGCTAGTTTCAGCCTGACGCAGTTACCATTTTCACGTCCTGCGCCACGCAGTTTAAATAGCAAATGCATTTGCGCCCATTTGTGTGCCCATATTAAAAATAAAAGGATTACTATGTAAAAGATTATTATTGTGAACATAAAGATAAAAATTCTTTAGTGGAATCTGGCTTGTCCCATAGATGGTCTGCCCGTGCACTTTAACCTCACACACGAGCAGATCCGTTTCCTCGCTAGAAAGGCATTCAGTTTTTCCGCTTGCAAATTATGCCATGCAAATAGCGAATATGAAATGGCATGAGTGCAACTGGCTTTTAAAGGGAATGGGAGATGAGACTCTGATTGGTTTATTGCACGTTACGCCCAAAACACACCCATTACTTATGAACGGAATAGGTACGAACCTTTTAGACCATTTAGACACCATCCATTTTTCCCATCGTTAAACTAGCAAAAGTGGATTCAGACACGTCCTAAGTGCACTTGAGTCGTGCGCTTTAGACCATGCACTTAGATCGTTAAAATAGGGCCCAGAATCTTAATAGGTATAAGGTATTATGTGACAAGTCAAACAACATAGTTGCAATTTGAATTGTTGTCATACGCAGTTGCCGTAGTGAACACAGTGCAGGCTTCCGTGATTACGTCCGAATGCCAGGTCAGTATTGGCCGACGCTGTTCACGTGATGCATGTGTGTGATGCTGATGCAGGAGCTGGCCAATAATGAGCCGGCGTTCTGACGTAGAACACGGAAGCCTGCATTAACTATGTCAACGGCGTATGACAACAATTCAAATTGTTAAATAAAGTCATTATTTTTGTTTTGTTCTGCGCACAAAAGTATTCTCAGCGCTTCATAACATTAAGATTGAACCACTGCAGTCACACTGACTACTTTAACAATGTCTTTACTACCTTTCTGCACCTCAAATGGTGCAATGGCATTGCTGTCTTATGCAAATGATTACTTAATTTGCATTTTAGGGGAAAGCTATCCCTTTAAAGAGCATGCTCCAAAGGACAGCAAGTCATGGTTTTGTCTGGAATTATCAGTGACTGTTAGTTTAAGCAGTGTTGGATGTATTCCATCCCATGATTAAAATATAAATTACAAACCCATGGCATATGTCAATGTGTTCTTTTTAGCTTGGCCTCCATCACTGTTAGAGCCCTCAACACATTAATTGCTATGTAACTGTACAGCAGGAAAGAGTAGGTCAGAAATGTATGTGTCCTCTGGATGCAACACAACCCCCTCACTGCAGCAGAGATTACATTAAAGTGCTGCCTCATAATCACTGCCCTTCATCATAGTCATGGGGGTATGTGTGCACATCTCACTTGAACTTCTCAGATCCACAATACATCGCTGTTATACATCCAGGCTCTTTTGTTATTGTATCTGGCTCTGTCGCTCCATGTGGTTGTTTCTTTCCTCCGCATAATTATAAAGTCTTGCCATCTGCCATCTTCCCCTCACATTTGGCAGTAGATGAAGATACTGTACAGCATTGTGAATACACTACAAGAATCAAGAGGAGATATTTAGCCTTACCATGTGACCAGAAGCAAATCATTTCAATAGAGCTTCAGCCCGGTTGATGGAACTCACTGCAACTTATGTGTTTTTGTATCATATTTGATACATCAGGGTTTTATGGACCACATAACATGTTATACTTAGATGGGAAAAAAACCAAACTGAGCCAAAATGCAATTTGTTGCAGACATTGTTATTTGATGATGAAATTCTGAGTTTTAAATGTAAATATCAGATAAATATCAGTTGTCACTCAATATATCGCCCAATACAATGTCTTAGTAAGATGATATTTAAATGCTTATGCCGCTTTTCCACTGGATGGTACAGTTCGGTACGGTCCAATTTTTAGCGCTATTCCAACGTATTTTATGAGGTGGCTAATTCGTACAAATTCATACAACCTCACTCGTACAAATTCATATGTGTTTTGCAAAAACATATGTATTTTACGAGTTGACAAATTCGTATGAATTCATACGAATGACCTACACCAAACCCCGCCCCTAAACCTACCCGTCACTGGGGTTTAGACAAATCGTACGAATTCGTACAAGTGAGGTGGTAAGGTCATATGAATTAGCCACCTCATTAAAAAATGCATGAATTGGTCGTGAGATAGCGTTGCAACCCGATCTCACGGCAATTCGTACATATTTTATGAGGTGGCTACTTCGTATGAATTCATATGACCTCACTTTTATGAATTCATACGTTTTTTGCTAAATCGTATGTATTTTACAAGTTGACAAATTTGCACAAATTCATATTAATGACCTACTCCAAACCCCGCCCCTAAACCTACCCGTCACTGGGGTTTAGACAAATCGTACGAATTCGTATGAGTGAGGTCGTATGAATTCATACGAATTAGCCACTTCGTAAAATACGTACGAATTGGTCGTGAGATAGCATTGCAACCCGATCTCATGGCAATTTGTACATATTTTATGAGGTGGCTAATTCGTATGAATTCATACGACCTCACTCACACAAATTCGTACAATTTGTCTAAGCCCCAGTGACAGGTAGGTTTAGGGGCGGGGTTTGGGGTAGGTCATTCATATGAATTCATACGAATTTGTGAACTTGTAAAATACATACGATTTAGCAAAAAATGTATGAATTCGTACAAGTGAGGTCGTATGAATTCATACGAATTAGCCACCTCATAAAATATGTACAAATTGCCATGAGATCGGGTTGCAATGCTATCTCACGACCAATTCGTACGTATTTTACGAAGTGGCTAATTCGTATGAATTCATACGACCTCACTCATACGAATTTGTACGATTTGTCTAAACCCCAGTGACGGGTAGGTTTAGGGGCGGGGTTTGGAGTAGGTCATTAATATGAATTTGTGCAAATTTGTCAACTTGTAAAATACATACGATTTAGCAAAAAACGTATGAATTCATAAAAGTGATAAAATATGTACAAATTGCCATGAGATCGGGTTGCAATGCTATCTCATGACCAATTCGTACATATTTTATGAGGTGGCTAATTCGTATGAATTCATATGACCTCACTTTTA
Source organism: Chanodichthys erythropterus (assembly GCF_024489055.1). NCBI lineage: Eukaryota > Metazoa > Chordata > Actinopteri > Cypriniformes > Xenocyprididae > Chanodichthys > Chanodichthys erythropterus. Next base: position 28,965,095 of record NC_090239.1, read on the forward strand.
TGAATTCATACGTTTTTTGCTAAATCGTATGTATTTTACAAGTTGACAAATTTGCACAAATTCATATTAATGACCTACTCCAAACCCCGCCCCTAAACCTACCCATCACTGGGGTTTAGACAAATCGTACGAATTCATGAGTGAGGTCATATGAATTCATACGAATTAGCCACCTTGTAAAATACATACGAATTGGTCGTGAGATAGCATTGCAACCCGATCTCATGGCAATTTGTACATATTTTATGAGGCGGCTAATTCGTATGAATTCATACGACCTCACTTGTACGAATTCATACATTTTTTGCTAAATCGTATGTATTTTATAAGTTCACAAATTCGTATGAATTCATATGAATGACCTACCCCAAACCCCGCCCCTAAACCTACCCATCACTGGGGCTTAGACAAATTGTACAAATTTGTTTGAGTGAGGTCGTATGAATTCATACGAATTAGCCACCTCGTAAAATACGTACAAATTGGTCGTGAGATAGCATTGCAACCCGATTTCACGGCAATTCGTACATATTTTATGAGGCGGCTAATTCGTATGAATTCATATGACCTCACTTTTATGAATTCATACGTTTTTTGCTAAATCGTATGTATTTTACAAGTTGACAAATTTGCACAAATTCATATTAATGACCTACTCCAAAACCCCGCCCCTAAAGCTACCCATCACTGGGGTTTAGACAAATCGTACGAATTCGTATGAGTGAGGTCGTATGAATTCATACGAATTAGCCACCTCGTAAAATACGTATGAATTGGTCGTGAGATAGCATTGCAACCCGATCTCACGGCAATTTGTACATATTTTACGAGGCGGCTAATTCGTATGAATTCATACGACCTCACTTGTACGAATTCATACGTTTTTTGCTAAATCGTATGTATTTTATAAGTTCACAAATTCGTATGAATTCATATGAATGACCTACCCCAAACCCCGCCCCTAAACCTACCCATCACTGGGGTTAAGACAAATCATACGAATTCGTACAAGTGAGGTCGTACAAACTCATATGAATTAGCCACCTCGTAAAATACTTACGAATTGGTCGTGAGATAGCGTTGGCTTTTCCAATGCATGGGACGGCTCGGTACGAAATGGTATGGCTCGCTTAAAGGTGCAATGTGTAAAATTTGAGAGGATCTATTGATAGAAATGCAATATAATATACATAACTATGTTTTCAGTGGTGTATAGATCTTATGTAGCCCTGCCCCTTTTCAGCGCTGCGCTCGTTGTCTTTTGTCTTCTGGTTTGTATTTCCACAGCAATCTTACGTATTTATAATCTTACTGCTAATCTTCCCGGTCTACTGACATTTGTTTAAACATTTCAATGCTCATAATAACTTTCATTGACTCTACAACAAGAAAATCCACTTCACCAGCTAATTATTCTTTGACAGTGATGCCATAGAAATATACAGAGCTACCGCAAAAACGGAAGTTCAAAGAAAACATATAAAGATGGTGGCGCGCGTTTCTCTGGCGGATAAGGTCTACAAAGACCTTACATAATGAACCGTTATGTTTTTATTATCTTAGAATGAGCCATTTATATCTACATGCACCGCAGGTCCCTCCTCCATGTCAAGTCGTCATTTTGCACCAGCATATTACAGCAGCCCTAAATGAACACTCCATAGAGCACATTTCATCACTATGTTGTTGTTCTTCTAAATCGTTTGTGTTTTTAGAGGCAGCTTGCATCAAATACTTATGAAGTAGTAGTATAGTCGACTGGTTTATTAGAAGCAGAGACTGTTCTTTGTTAGTAGAAGAAACCTCATTGCTTGACTGGCTAACGTCTCTGCCGTCTCAATCGAGGACATCTTTGACTTGTGTCGGCCAGACAGCCACCGTAGCTTCTCAAATCACACGAAAGGGAGGAGTGAGCTGCTGTTGGTTGCAGTTCGCAAGATGCCACTAAAATTTATGATCAAATCTCTGTAGTTTTATTGTGGAGGCAAATAAAAGTTATTTTATCATTTAGGCCCCATGTCCACCAAAGTGTTTTCAGCCAGCTGAAAACACTAGATGCTCTGCTATCTGTGAGCGTTTGAGAGCGTAACGTTTTTTCAGTTGAGGCGCTTTGTTGCTATGATACGGAATATCCGTGGCACTGTTACTTATAACTGATTTTGCAGGTAATTTGTTTCAGACTTAAAACGTTGACGCAATGTAGAGTACTTGCTATGTATGTTCGGAGACCAGCAATATTAATTACTCATCCATTTTGTTTCATTCTTTGCTTGTTGATGTCGTTGTACAGCAAGAATGTTGTGACATTTGGTCGGTGTTGTATTTGTCCCGCCCCTTCTCCACTCTGATTGGATGGTAAACAGTGACAGTGATGAGCGCAGTGTTTTACTCAAAGTTGAACATTCTTCAACTCGAGGCGACCAGCAAAAAACGCAGAGCTGTCAGCGCTTGAGCGTGAAAAAGACGCTCAGCTCCTCGTTACGCTCCTGGCGTTTAAAAAACGCAGCGTTCCCATTGAAAACAATTGAAAAAGTATGCTAGCAGCTGGAAAAATGCTTTGGTGGACACACGGCCTTACTTTAAATTTCACAGCAAAAAGACCTGAAAGGTGGACATTTTTACAATAATAAAAAAGCTTTTACTTGCTAAAAAAGTAACTACACTCAAAAATATATAGCCTTATGCATTTCAATTAATAAAATTCCATCAAATTGAATTGAATAATCCTGTAAAATGTCTTTTTTTTTCTTCAGACATGACTTTTTAAAATATGACTTTTTTCTGACTAATAAAAATGTATTGTTGAAAATAAAATGTATACATAATATAAATATTTTATTAAAATATTTATAATATATAATATTTTTGTGATGCAACCTTTAATTTTGAGAATCCTTACATAGTATTCATTAATATTATTTTAAATTAGTAAAAAAAAAAAAAAATAATAATAAAACATTTTGTATAAATCTGAATAGAACAAGGGAGTGGACAATTTAGTTTGTGATTCGTATTCATAAATGAAAAAAGAAAATATGTTTACATTTAAGTTTAAGATTTATACAAAATGTTTTATTAAGCTCTAGGGTTTCTTTACTCAATTAAAATTCTTAATACATAGGAATAATATCTAAGTATTCAAATTGACGGAATTTTACTTGACGGAATTGATTGAAATACGTTTTTCTTGAATTATTATTATTATTTTTTTATTTTTTTATTTTTTTTGAGTGTATCAATCACACACACAATTTGTGTGAAAAGGAAAATATGGAATAAAAATGTAGGTAAAGGCATGTTTTTCCAGTGAGCCTGTGTTGCAATATCAATACTTTGGAAACACTCCTCAACCAATCCCTATTGAGGGCCAGAACTGTGCTGTGCAATGTAAAATATTACTTTTTTTTCTGACTAATAAAAAAAAAATGCATTGTTGAAAATATAATGTAATTTATTTTTGTGGTACAACCTTTATTTTTGAGAATGGACAAAGAGAGGAGAGGTATATGCATGGAGGGATAGTTAGAGGGGGATGGGTGTGTTGGGTTTTCCGCTGGGGGGGAGGTTCCTGCCGGCAGATTATTAATGGTTAGCAGGTCGGGGGTACTGGATTATCTGCCCTCTCAGGGATTGATGACGACTCTACTGTATCTCCAGCCGCTTTACATCACCACACACTGTTCCTGGTTCAGCTGGCAGCAAAAATACACATTAAGATGTGCATTCTTCTGTTTACTCTGAATGAAAAGCATCTATAGTGTGACTATTCAACCATGCGACTTTGTTTCATCCTAACATCATATTGCACAGTCTATTGAACTACTTAACCATATGAATGATTTGTTTCAAGTATTATGGGCACAGTTTGAAATTTTAACACTAAAAGCATTCCTAAACCTCATGCTTTTAGGCTAAAATGCTCATATCTTTATATTGCCACCACTTACGAGGTCAGCTCCAAGGACAAGATACTGTTCCAAGAGTTGCATATATAATGATTTAGGTTCATTTGCAGGAATTAATATTTAAATAATAGCAAAGTCAAAGACAATTATAAGCAAAAGTATAATGAACAGAGCAAAGATATTTAAGCAGGATAAAGCATAAATCAAAGTAAATAATTTCTGTGCCAAACACATCACCAAGCTAAATTGCAAAAATTACTGTTTTTAAACAAGCATCACAGACACTCCCCCTTTCTTCCATTGGTTGGACAAACAGATAGTCCCACCCAAAACTCATGCCGTTGGTTGAGCCAACATTGCTCAGGATGCTCAAACAAACAATATCTGTGTCCGATTATACCTAATTCGATGCTATATAGTAGGCGAAAAACATCCGAGTATATGTTTGAATTCTCTCAGAAAAGCGCTATATAAATGTAAGGAATTATTCCATAGTAGGCTATTCATAAAACAAGTGCAGTCGATGGACATTTTACTATCCCATGAGGCCACTGATTTTTTGAATGGCATTGAAGAGACACAACTGATGCCAAAGACCACATGACAGTGACAACATGGTGGATGTAGCACGTCCGAATTTCATTCAAACTACACACATTCATACTAAATGTAGTACCTAGACAGTATGCAATTTCAGACACAGCAAATGTTTTGAAAGTGACACAGAGACACAGTGTTACACTTTTGAGGGGAATCAACCTACAAATGTCTTACTGATTGTTTCTTCTGCATAGTAGATTCAGGATTACGCATTGAAGCTGTAATCTGCAATATGTGGTACAAACTGCAAAAAAAAAATTCTAAGATGTATTAGTGTAGTATTAGTATGTAGGTCTCAGTTATTTGCATTTTTCCCCATATACTTTAATTTTAGTGCTGATCAGCTGGTTGCTAGGAAGGGTTTGAGTCAAACACTCTTGAAAATAAATGTTCATTGGCATCAGGATCCACGAAGAATCATTAAAACCCGTAGAACATTCAAAATATAGTTCTTATATAGTGGGAAAACGTTCTTTAGATTAGGTTCTTTTAAGAACTATTCACTGAAAAGTTCTTTGGGGAACCAAAAATGGCTCTTCTTTGGCATTGCTGTGAAAACCCCCTTTTGGAACCTTTTAAGACATACTTTAGGCTAGTATTAAAAATGTATACTTTTATTACAGTGGTGTTGGTTTAGATGAATAATATGCCATGATGTAACACCATCAATCCTTTACACAGTTAATGAAAACATTTGGATATTTCCCAGTTAGTGTTTATTTCACTGTACCTTCATTATACTACTTTTATTATGCACTGATTACAATACAACCATAGATTTCACCTATTCAGAGAGGAGTATATGAGAGCGAGATCCAGCAGTTTATCCTCTCCTTTACCAGAGTCAAAGTTATTTGGTTGACAAAGTGTACCAGAATACCAATGGGACAACAAGAAAGCAGACGGGCTGTAATCTTGTTACATAACAAAACATTTAATTCACTTCACTTCATTCACCGTTAATCCGTTCTGTGTTCACCGTGTGCCCAGGAGAAGAATAAACACTTGTAGCTTTCCTCTAGGCTCACAAGATAACACTTTAGATAATACTTTCAGTATTAGATTCCAGTTTGAGATTATGTTACACATAACATGGTACATTACATTACAGGCTTAAGGGTGAGTAGATGATGAGAGAATTTTCATTTTTTGGGTGTGTACTATTCCTATAATGAAGAACCGAATGTTCAGGGTGAACAAATGCATAAAGGTGCTCTAGAATTAAAAACTGAATTTACCGTGGCATAGTTGAATAACAAGAGTTCAGTACATGGAAATGACATACAGTGAGTTTCAAACTCCATTGTTTCCTCCTTATATAAATCTCATTTGTTTAAAAGACCTCCGATGAACATGTGAATCTCAACATAACACCGACTGTTACGTAACAGTCAGGATCATTAATATGTTCACTCCCAATATTTGCATATGCCAGCGCATGTTCAAGGCATTACACAAGGGCAGCCAGTATTAACATCTGGATCTGTGCACAGCTGAATCATCAGACTAGGTAAGCAAGCAAGGACAATAGCGAAAAATGGCAGATGGAGCAATAATAACTGACATGATCCATGATATCATGATATTTTTAGTGATATTTGTAAATTGTCTTTCTAAATGTTTCGTTAGCATGTTGCTAATGTACTAAATGTGGTTAATGTTACCATCGTATCTTACTGTATTCACGGAGACAAGAGCCATCGCTATTTTCATTTTTAAACACTTGCAGTCTGTATAATGCATAAACACAACTTCATTTTTTATAAATCTCTCCAAAAGTGTAGAATTAGCCGTTAGCCACAGAGCACCATCAAACTCATTCAGAATCAAATGTAAACATCCAAAAAAATACCATACTTACGCGATTAGACATGCTGCATGACAAACACTTTGTAAAGATCCATTTCAGGGGTTATATTAGCTGTGTGAACTTTGTTTATGCTGTTTAAAGCAAGCGCAAGCTCCAGGGGCGGAGAGCACGAGAATTAAAGGGGCCTCGCAGCCTGAATCAGTGCATATTAAATGATGCCCCAAAATAGGCAGTTAAAAAACTGAATTAAAAAAAGTCTATGGGGTATTTTGAGCAGAAACTTCACAGACACATTCAGGGGACACCTTAGACTTATATTACATCTTTTAAAAAGACGTTCTAAGGCAACTTTAAGCTTTAAGCAGATTTATATAAATATATATCAGTGAGCAATATAACAATCTAGATAAGGTTTGTCCAAGAAGTTGGTAGATTTGTCACTAGGCTTTTTAAAAAGGTCTCAAAGGGGTGAGGGAGTCGCTAAATCTAGTGACAAAATAGCTCAATTGGCAACACTGAGTACAGGGCTGAGGCAAACAGAGAAATCTGGAATGAACAGGCAGAGAATCAAAAGAACCAAGACACGGGAGAAACCAAATACAATGGCTTAGAAATGCAGTAGACACATACATGACTAAGCAAAGAATGACTGAATTGACCAGGCTTATAAAGGATGAGCTAATGAGGCTAATGAGTAACAGCTGTAGACAATCAGTGATGATGAAACAGGGCAGAGGATTATGGGGAATGTAGTCTTTGATGGAATGGCAAAAGTCTGTGAGGGAGTGCCCCCTGGTGGCTCTCAAGGGCACTCCAGCTGGTGTTCGTGACAGATTTATTGTTCTCGGTTTTGATTTGCCTAGTACGGAGCCCCGGACATGACATGCATGAAAAAATATAGGCTAAATCGTGCGCACGATTTATTAATTCATTCCCTCGATTTACTAAAACGTGCGCGCGATTTACTATTTTGTTCCCTCGATTTATAAATCATGCATGATTTATAAATCGAGGGAAGGAAATAGTAAATCATGCACACGTTTAGTAAATTGTGCGCGCAATTTTGTAAATCAAGGGAACTAAATAGTAAATCATGCGTACGATTTAATTTTTTTATCTTGAATGTCATGTGCGGGGCTTCGTAGCCTAGCAGTGTTGTAGGAGTGCTGATCATGTGTGTGTGTGTGTGTGTGTGTGTGTGTGTGTGTGTGTGTGTGTGTGTGTGTGTGTGTGTGTGTGTGTGTGTATTTTAGTCTGCTTGTCATTGTTCCCTTGTGAAAAAAAAGTACTTATAATATACTTTGAAAGAAGACACCGATATACTTCAAGCTAAATCAAAGAATGAACTGGTACGACATAATTTCCATCAAAATCAGGCCAAAACGAAGTTCTTTTGGAGTTTGATTTGGGACCTGGAGAGGCCTCCAGTCAGTAAACACCCTTGCACTAGCATTGGTCCATAGCAATGATGTAATAGATGTGCACTGAGGCTCAGCCTTCCTTGATGTGGTAATCTTCTCCAGTTCATTTCTTCCGTTCAATCCGCAAGTAAAAACATGAATGCACTGAGGAGCCTTTATAGTAGAAACTGATGCTGTAATTCTAATTGAAAGACACTGATTTTTCATGTTTAATACTGTAAAGATGCTTCTTTAAAGCAATCTATTGTATAAAGTGCTGTTTAAATAAACATGATGTGACTTTATTGGAGTGCCGAATTGCAGAGCTGGTGCGAACATATCCACATAGACAATTCTTTCTTAACTGCTGTTTTCTCATCCCTGTTATTTTTGTTGTCAAGTCAAGTCAAGTCAAATTTATTTATTTAGCGCTTTTACAATTGGTAATTGTTTCAAAGCAGCTTTACATATTAGAAGCACAGAAAAAAAAGGGAAGTGGTTAAAACTGTACAAACAAGCGTGGTAATATGTAACATATACAAGATGGTGCTACATTAAGCCAATGTCGGCTGACTTCCAGGGGTGGAAAAAAACCCCTAGGAGAAAAACCCAGCGTGCTAGCACTGGGAAAAAAGTCCTAGGAGGGAAAAAACCCCTTGGAAGATATATATATATGTAAATGTATATGGAGATCAAAATCTGAATTGTACATTTTTATTATAGAGATTAAAAATCGATTATATATAAATATATGTAAGCGGATACGGGGATCCTGGGCTACGTTGTAGTCTGGTCCAGACGCAGGTTCTCCATATGACCTGGATACGGCCTGGATCCAGCACCTGGCAAACCTCAGGATAAGCAGAGAGACAGATATTAGCGTAGATGCCATTCTTGTTCTGATGTACAGGTATATCTAGTGTTATAGGAAATGTTCTCGTTTCCGGCCGACCTAATTATTGCAGCGTAACAATCCTTTAACGGATTTGAAAAATGTTAATGTATTGATAATGTGTTATGTGTATGCAAGAGCAAAGAGATGTGTTTTTAGTCTAGATTTAAACTGACAGAGTGTGTCTGCTTCCCGAACAATGCTAGGAAGATTGTTCCAGAGTTTAGGTGCTAAATAGGAAAATGATCTGCCGCCTTCAGTTGATTTTGATATTCTGGGTATTATCAACTGGCCTAAATTCTGAGATCGCAATAAACGTGAAGGACTATAATGCATTAAGAGCTCACTTAGGTACTGGGGAGCTAAACCATTTAGAGCTTTATAAGTAAGTAGCAAGATTTTAAAATCTATACGATGTTTAATAGGGAGCCAATGTAATGTTGACAGAACTGGGCTAATATGGTCATACTTTCTGGTTCTAGTAAGAACTCTAGCTGCCGCATTTTGAACCAACTGTAGTTTGTTTAAAAGCCGAGCAGAACAACCACCCAGTAGAGCGTTACAATAATCTAGTCTTGAGGTCATGAATGCATGAACCAACTGTTCCGCATTTGTCATTGAGAGCATATGTCGTAATTTAGATATATTTTTTAGATGGAAGAAGGCGGTGTGTTCCCTGACAGAAACATAGAGTCGGCCCAGATCCGGCCTGCATCTGCTCCATGTGTAACCCCCATGTACCAGATGTGGGCCGGATCTGGGCCACACTATGTTGCTGTCTGGGTTAATTTTTTTATTGAAAGGAAGGCGTGCAGCACACATTTACATATTCATCTAAATGTTCGCTGGTCACTTATTTTGAATTTCTTTTTACAAGCGAGGAACAAAAATGAACTTCACCGGGAGTATATTGGGGCCTTTATAGTGGGTATTTGCAGAATTCAGAAAATCATGATATTAGCGACACCGGTGGCCGTTAAGAGAACTGCAGCCAGCAACTGTCACGCACACGTATATGCCACAATATGGCGAAATTTTTATCTTTCTTTTTTGCATACTTTTTAAAAGTGAACTTAAGTGACACAGTCATGAAATTGTACTCTTATTATGTGACTTTTTTTCTTTAATATTATCTGAAAGTACAGTTCGTTAAAGCTATTTTTTAAACTGTGACTATAAGTGCACATTCAATACAATTAATTCCACTACTACATTTTCTCAAGGTTTTAAGTTGTTTTAGCAACTATTTTCACTTGCAAAGACAAAAGGCTACACAATTTAATTGTCAAACTTGTGTGTGAAAAGTTACTAAATATGAATTACTTTATAAAACTGTTGTATACAGCAATATTACACTCATAATCATGCTGTTTTACTGAATATCAGCTGTGAACTACATCAAAATTACACAAAAAATAATATGATAATAGCTTATTAGTATTTCACAGTACTTGCACAGGTGCAGTGGCACTGTGATTTAAAGAGTGACCATACAAATATGAATATGGGAGTGTAATTACAGTAGAACACGTCACTGGAGAGAGGCTGCTCTTTGCCCTTGACTGTCGCAGGAGAGATCAGCTCTGATGGAGCGGCCGTGACGATGTGCTGACGTAGCCCTCATCAGCAGCACACTGTGGAAACCCGTGGGAGACAGAGAGAGCGCGGAGTGAAGATCTGTCCTGCGGCACTGCAGTCACTCTCACTGCCGGAATATCGTTCGAAACAAGCTCAATGATGGAGGTTCCACGCGTGGGACACAGTGTCAGCAGCCCCACGAGCCCGTGTGAGGACATGATAAAGAATCTCAGTCTGGACGCCATCCAGCTTTGTGAGAGAGAAGGTAAGAAGTGTTGCTTTTGTTAAATTCTCCTCTGGAGAGGAGGATCAGTGTCATTTGAGCTTTCTAGACGGGTAAATATTTAAATGCATGCAAAATACAAAATGCAAATGCATTTAAGGCACAAGCTTTTAAAGATCCTGATGCACACTACAGAGAGGTGCGCGTGCGGTTGCTCAGCTATTCTGTCATTTGGTTGGAGCTGCTTTGGTGTGTCATTACATTTGAGCTTTCACAGGGAAATGTCATTTTTAATGCACGCAAAAGCAATCACAGAACTCAAGTGCTGAAATGCACACATTTGCGCATTTTTTGATGAATATTTTTAAGGCGCGTGCATTTAATACTATAGATTTGCATGGTTATTCTGTCATTTTTTTCTCAAGACAGCTTTGCATTTAAGCTCTCCAGACAAGGAAGCATTATTTTCATTATAAGACACGTCCTGAGTTTTGATGAATAACATATTTCCGAAGGCGCATGAATTTTGATATTTTGATATATTATATTCCTTTGGGTCACTGAAAGATGCATGTGCTCAGAGCATTAATATTCCATGCACATGCATGCTTGTTTCAATACTATGCTCGCGTAACGTTCAGCACCATGGACACAGTCATTGCGCGCGCACCATACTGAAACAATACCGGATTGCAGCTGCATGCATCTGAGGCAACCAGTGAGCAATTCACTCACATCGTAATGAAACAGCAAAATGTTAAGTCGATCCAGACACTGAATATGCTGATTCATCTGGTTGACACGCTGTGCTGTACAATGTCATATGTGTGTATGTCTACTACTGTAAGTTCACAATTAGCGGTTATGGACAGGGATTACATGGGTGTATCCCTGTGCATGCGTTTCTAGGCATACCTAGTCACTGATTTTCCAGAGAAAACTCTCTTGCCTTGTGCTGCTCTGGAAAAGCAGTCTATGTAAATATAATAGCTACATAAGCTGAGGATTGTAATATTAAAAAACAAAGAATGTCATATTTAAGCACAAGAGTATAATTTTTTCCCCTCTGTATCATAATGGCAGATTATTTTGTATTTTGTAATCAATTGATTTTTTTTTTTTTTTTTTTTTTGGCCGAGCCAATTAATTGTTTTTACATTACGGATGTGTGTTGGTTTCACAAACTAGTGACATTCTTGTCAATGGATAAAGAGTAAATATTTCAAAGCAAGTGTAAAAAAAAAAAATAATAATAGTAGTCAATAATTGTATCCCTTAAAACTCATCTTTTATCACCAAAATTACATATTTAAACGTATTTTTCTTGTGAAAAAAATTCTTAATGCTTTAAAAGATTAGTTCACTTTCAAATTAAAATGTCCTGATAATTTACTCACCCCCATGTCATCCAAAATGTTCATGTCTTTCTTTCTTCAGTCGAAAAGAAATTAAGGTTTTTGATGTAAACATTCCAGGATTTTTCCCCATATAGTGGACTTCAGTGGAGCCCAAACGGTTGAAGGTCAAAATTACAGTTTCATTGCAGCTTCAAAACGTTCTACACGATCCCAGGCAAGAAATAAGGGTCTTATCTAGAGAAACCATCGCTCATTTTCTAAAAAAAAAGAAAAATTTTTTTATACGTTTTAACCATAAATGTTCCTCTTGAACTAGCTCTCTTCTTCTCTATTAGAATTCCAGCAGTGTAGACACTGCTAAGTTTATTACTGCCCTCCACAGGTTAAAGTTTAAACTAATTGTTATATACTTGCACTAGCATATTGTATATGACAATTTAGTTCAAACTTTGACCAGAGGAGGGCAGTAATACACTTAGCAGTGTCTATACTGCTGGAATTCAATAGAGAAGAAGAAGAAGAAGAGAGCTAGTTCAAGATGAGCATTTATGGTTAAAACATATAACATTTAAATTTTTTTTTTTAGAAAATGAGCGATGGTTTCTCTAGATAAGACCCTTATTTCTTGTCTAGGATTGCTCTAAACTGTAATTTTGACCTTCAACCATTTGGGCTCCATTGAAGTCCACTATATGGAGAAAAATCCTGGAATGTTTTCATCAAAAACCTTAATTTCTTTTCGACTGAAGAAAGAAAGACACAAACATCTTGGATGACATGGGGGTGAGTAAATTATCAGGAAATTTTAATTTGAAAGTTTACTAATCCTTTAATATAGCTTGAATGTAACTCTACACCCTTGCTTCATTTTTTTATACGCGTATCTATGAATATGATAATTAGCCCCGCCTCCACTCACTCGCACGAGCTCAGACTAAATCCACTCGTTCAACTTACCGAGTTAAACGCTGCACAATGTCACACACATAACAGTAATTAATATGACTACTAGCGTTTTGCTTGACTACATTATCAAGCAGCTAATAATGTGTTGCTCAATTGTTACACAAACCATGTTCACATTCACAAGTCAGACAGCTGCCTTCTAACAATATATCCTTAAAAAACGCTTTGAATACCTCAGAACGTCAGTGGAGAAAGGCATATATAGTTCAACATAACATCGTAATATGCATCATACACCCACCATATTGCTAAATCTACTTGATTTTTCATATCAACAGAAAAATAACCTTCTTTTGAGACTCCCTTGCGCAGTCAGTTAATGATACGCTAAAGCCCACCGGCACATTGACGTGATTGGTTACAAGGTAGTTTGTGACGTCAGAAACACAAGCAGTTTCATAACGCGGGTTTGAGACTGCCTTTAGATCACTGCAGTTTTAAAGAGAAAAAACTCAGCAATGGTTTTGACTTATGAATTTGCACATGGTTTGTATTAAAGCATGTTAAAAACACCAGACAGACATATGAACAACATTAAAAACTTGATTTTCACCACAGGGGGACTTTAAATCCAGAAAACCCTAATCAGGTGACCACTAATAATCAGTATAAATGCAAGAAACTAGATGGTTATTATATCGATTATATCAAATCTACAGATTTCTGGGGACTTGTTTAGCATCAGCCTCTCAGCGCTAAAGCAAAGAACATGCTTTGTGCGAGCTGATCGAAATTTCCTAAGAGCTCTGTTTTATATTCTGTACCAGCACTGTGCAGAGGAACTCGAAGTCCCTTCAGCCATGCTGTCACAAGACAGAGAGAGACAAACAAAGAGAGAACGTTCTTATTGACACGGTCCACGCAGTGTAGCATCGATGCTGTCACAGTCCTTTGAGTGATATAATGGGTGTGGACACACAACTCTATTGTTTTAAAAGACTTTATCAAATAGTCGTTCTTATGGACAGTGTCGAGCTTTTGAAATGTGCTTTATGTACCTTCACAATGCTTTCCAACAGAATAGATATCATTGAGATGCTATTATTTGCAATAGATATTCTAAAGCACATGGACAGAATCACAGAATCTAATCTGATTGGTTAATGGATGTTGGAGAAAATTGTGCACAGATGTGGGCCAAGAAGGAACATGACGAGAATATGATGAACATTACTGAGTCACATTGGGTACGTTCTGTTCCGACCCATCTGTCTCCTGAGTTTTATACTTCTCAGCGTGCCATATAAACACTCCAACACCTCCCCTCTCCATTTGTGTTGGCATAATAATGGACATCTGTGTCAGAGATTAGAGGAAAGGCTAACCAAGTTAAGAAGTAAACATATTCCAACTTTAGGTTGTCCATTTTAAGAAGAAAAATCAGAACTTTTTCCAAATAATTTCATTGGAAAAGATTAATGCTGTACTGCAGAAATCATGTTTTTCATCTCCCAGGCTCAAAATATCATGGCTATAACCGCAATAGACACTGGGGACCACAATAAGGAAACGATTCCCATCATTATTCAGATCAGTGGTCAACAAATATGGGGTTTTCAATGTCTGATTAATAAACTATTACTGTAATCCTAAATATGTGGTTACAGCCTTGTAAAGTACCAATTTATTTATTGTTAATAACCCTAAGCCAAACTCAAACTCAAAGCACTATGTTATTTCAACCCCATCACAGTAAGATTTTACATTTATACACTTATTATTTGTATAGACCTAGTAATCTCTGGTGTTTTCACTCAATTTCAACATGTATTTTAATGAATTTCACATTATAATTGAAAATAATATAATAACTAATTCTCTTTCAACATATTTCATGCCAAACCTGTTATATTAAAATGTTTTACTGAGTACAGGGTAGAAGATTAGTGAGAAAACAAAACATTCTTAGCTAGCAAATATTATTTATGATAGCCAGAAAAGTCCATAAAAAATAAAGCCCAATGTACCATGTTAATATGACATGAGAGTAATTTTCTATATTGACTTTTCATAGATGTTTTACCTATATTTTGAATTATGCATTGCATTCTGTTGTGCTTTAGGGTTGAAGGAAATGTCCTTATTTTATGTGAGGATATATATATATATATATATATATATAGATTTATTTCTTGCAGTGTAATATTTATATTCATCTTTTGGTTTGTGCCAACAGTTAAACAGTTAAAGAATGATGTTTAATTTTCATTAAAAGCAAAATTTAGGTAGAATAGTCTTTTTTTCCACCATTTATAATATAAATGTAATGCCCAATAAAATTTAAATTTCCCCATTAAAATGTAATGCTGATGAATGGGGATATGCAAATTGGCATCTATGCATCTATCAAACAATGTAAATAAAGTCAGTATCCTCTTAATTCAGTCATTGTGAAGCAAATAGCATCATTTTCCTGAGAATGACTGTTCATTTTAGTGTTCAAACCAATTTATGACCTTCTTGTTAATGCTGGGTGCCAAAATGGTAAGTTCCTCCTTTACTAGGATTCAGTAGGAATGAGACCATATTTCCATTATGTAATCATTGTGAAACTGCAGATGCACTCAAAGCAAGCTTTTGCTTCTTAACCACAGAATACTCTAAGGACAGGCATCCATTTGTGAAAAGATAAAAATGGACGAGCCGCCCCTGTGCTGCGGGACTCCTTGATAAGCATGCATTAAAGGGGGGCGTTTCTTCCCCCTCGGGGCAGGCCTCAGATGGGTAGTTCTTTGTGTGAGGCCTACAGGAGCCTGACAGTGCTAACTCACTACCCCTTTCTGAATATACAGCTTTGGCCAGCTGTGTATGGGGGAACTGGCTCCAGAACAGGGGCCACCATCTGCCAAGCCCGCCTGCTAGTGAAAGAAACGATTTAACATGGCCATCAATTTGCTAATTGTGTCCACCGTGCACATAGCACAGCAAAACAACAACAAAGCAGATGTAGATCAGACAAATAATAGAGCTGATTCATGATTATTAGCCTATTCTCTGCTGAACATACTCCTAAAGACAATCATGCAGTTAAAATAAATGGCATTTGGGGCAAAACGTGTCAGCTGAGTGTAAACTATGTTGGATTATATCTAAATGCACTATATGGACAAAAGTATTGGGACACCTGACCATTACACCAACAGGGACTTTAATGCATTCTAAATACATAGACAGTAATATGGAGTTGGTCCTCCTTTTGCAGCTATAACAGCATTCACTCTTATGGGAAGGCTTTTAGAGTGTTTCTGTGGGAATTTTTGCCCATTCATCCAGCAGAGCATTTGTGAGGTCAGGCACTGATGTTGGATGAGAAGGCCTGGCTCGCAATCTCCATTCCAGTTCATCCCAAAGCTGTTAAATGGAGTAGAGGTCAGGGCTCTGTGTGGGCCAGTCAAGTTCTTCATAGACCTTGCTTTGTGCACTGGGGCACAGTCATGCTGGGATAGAAAAGGGCCTTCCTCAAACTGTTCCCTTAAAGTTGGAAGCATAGCATCGTCCAAAAAAAAATGTCTTGGTATGCTGAAGCATTAAAGAGATAGTTCACCCAAAAATGAAAATTCTGTCATTAATTACTCACTCTCATGTCGTCCCAAACCTGAAAGACCTTTGTTCATCTTCAGAACATAAATTAAGGTATTTTTGAGTGGTTTACGATATTTGAGTCGCCGTTTTGACGTAGAGGCTGGAAGCACTGAATGTATAGGAAAATGACACATAAGATAAGATATTGTTGAATCAAGTCAAGTTATTTTTGTTTTGTTTTTGTGCACAAAAAGTATTCTTGTCGCTTCATAAAATTAAGGTTGAACCACTGCAGTCGCATGGACTATTTTAATGATGTCTTTAGTACCTTTCTGGACCTTGAAAGTGGTGGTTAAATTGCTGTCTATGGAGAAGTCAGATATCTCTCAGATTTCATCAAAAATACCTTAATTTGTGCTCCGAAGATGAGCAAAGGTCTTACGCCTCCGGAACAACATGAGGGTAAGTAATTAATGATAGAATTTTCACTTTTGGGTGAACTAACCCTTTAAAGGTGCCCTAGATTCAAAAATTGAATTTACCTGTACCTCGGCATAGTTAAATAACAAGAGTTCAGTACATGGAAATGACATACACTGAGTTTCAAACTCCATTGTTTCCTCCTTCTTATATAAATCTCATTTGTTTAAAAGACCTCCGAAGAACAGGCGAATCTCAACATAACACTGACTGTTACGTAAAAGTCGGGGTGTACGCCCCAATATTTGCATATGCCAGCCCATGTTCCCAACATTATGAAAGGCATTAGACAAGGGCAGCCAGTAACGTCTGGATCTGTGCAAAGCTGAATCATCAGACTAGGTAAGCAAGTAAGAACAATAGCAAAAAATGGCAGATGGAGTAATAATAACTGACATAATCCATGATATCATGATATTTTTAGTGATATTTGTAAATTGTCTTTCTAAATGTTTCGTTAGCATGTTGCTAATGTAGGCTACTGTTGGTTAAAGTTACCATCGTTTCTTACTGTATTCACAGAGACAAGAGAGCCGTCGCTATTTTCATTTTTAAACACTTGCAGTCTGTATAATTCATAAACACAACTTCATTCTTTATAAATCTCCTTCATTCTTTAGCCACGGAGTACTATCAATCTCGTTCAGAATCAAATATAAACACCCAAATAAATACTATACTCAGATGACCCGAAGCATGCATGCAGCATACATGATGAACATCTTGTAAAGATCCATTTGAGGGGTTATATTAGCTGTGTGAACTTTGTAAATGCACTGTATTATAGAGTCGCGAGCTCGATGGGTGGGGAGCATGAGATTTAAATGGCCAGCAGCCCCTGAATCGGTGCATAGTTAATGATGCCCCAAAATAGGCAGTTAAAAAATTAATTTAAAAAATCCATGGGGTATTTTGAGCTGAAACTTCACAGACACATTCAGGGAACACCTTAGACTTATATTACATCTTGTAAAAAAACGTTCGATGGCACCTTTAAGATTTCACTTTACTAGAAGGAAAGGGCCTAGCCCAACTCCTGAAAAACACCCACACCATTATCCCTCCTCCACTAAACTTTACAGTTGGCAAAATGCAGTCAGGCAGGTGACGTTCTCCTGGCATCCACTAAACCCAGAACTGCCCATCAGACTGCCAAACAGAGAAGCGTGATTCGTCACTCCACAGAACACTGCTCCAGAGTCCAGTGGTGGCATGCTTTACATGTGCCATCCAACACTTGGCATTGTACTTGGTGATGTGAGGCTTGAATGCATCTGCTCAGCCATGAACACCCATTTCATGAAGCTCCCACTGCACAGTTTTTGTGCTGATATTAATGCCAGTGGAAGTTTGGAACTCTTCAGCTATTGAAGCAGCAGAACGTTGGCAACTTTCATGCGCCTCAACATGAACCCCGCTCTGTGACTTTATGTGGTCTTCCTCTCCAATAATACCACTTGGAATATCTAACAGGGATGAAATTTCATGAACTGACTAATTGCAAAGGCGGCATCCTATCACAGTACCACGTTTGAATTCAGTGAGCTCTTCAGAACAACACATTTTGTCCACAAATGTTTGTTAATGCAGATTGTATGGCTAGGTGCTTGATTTTTACACCTATGGCAATGGGTCTGATTGAAACACCTGAATTCAAGAATTTCTCTTTGGCCAGAAATATGTTCAGTAGGTCAAATATGGACTACTGTCTGGCTGATATAACATCAAAAGGAGTCTATGAGAGTTTGTATAGAAAGTTCAAAATCGAGGACTCTTTGACCAGAAATATGGACTACTGTATGGCAGATGTAACATCAGAAGAAATCCCTGAGAATTTGAAGTAAGTTATCCTTTGAGGACTCTTTGGTCAGAAATACTGTAGGTCAAATTTGCACAGCCTTCTGGCTTATGTAATATCACAAGTTTGTCTATCATTATTTACTCACTTTGGTGTTGTTCTAATGCCATATGACCTTCCTTTTTCAGATCACAAAATTTAAAAAAAAATAAAAAAAATCCCCTGTTCATGCTGGCCAGGATTTGGCTAAATAATAAATATAGGGTTTTTTCCCCAACAAACTCTATTGTATGCTTTTAGAACACTTGGGAAATACTACACGAGTTGTATGGGATCATTATGGGATCATACATTAGCATCTTTATTGTTAAAGCTTAAAGGTAGTCACTATTCACTGCTATTATATTGATGAGTGCAAGCATTTTTCAAAATTTCTCCTTTTGTGGTCTGAAAAAGATTGGTCATAAGACATTAGGACAACACCAGGGTGAGTAAATAAGGACTGCATTTTCTTTTTTTTTTTGGTGAATTTCCTTTAAATGGTTGATGTAAACATGATTTGCTACTTGCTATTGCTATTAATAAGCAAGTGGTATCAGGAAGATGGACATTATAGGGAGCATTTGATTGGGGGGGGGAATTGTATACACCACGGAGAGGCTGAAGACCTCCAAATATGATTCCTAAAATATAAAGGAGGCTAAATAGCCTACATCTATGTATAAAAACCCATTGAGAAAATTTGTTGTTTCCATAATTCAATAATGGGATTTGTTATCACTGCATTAAAGGGGTGGTTCAGTGTTTTTTTTCTAGGCTTGATTGTGATTTTGGGGCACAGTTTAACATTCGTTTTTTGAAAACGCTGTATTTTTCATATATTTTACGTTTATTCTACACCTCTGTTTCCACTGTCATATGAACAGCTCGTTTGACTTCCTGCTTCTATGAAGCCACTCCCTCTGAAATACGCAATGAGCTCAGAGTGGTTAGTAGCGGGTTGGTAGCTGGACCAGTGTATCGTGATTCGCTGAAGCGTCCGGAAACGCCATGCCCTTTACCATCTGTTGCTTCAGTAAAAATGTAAATAATAGCGCCTATATTGCTGTATCAAATTGAGCCTGAATTAGACCCAGATGAAGAGGGTCAAGCAGAACCTCTGCAATCGCGGCTTTTAAAGGACGTTTATGAATCATATTTCATTTCAGGTGTCCCAAGTGTTTAGATATGCTGTCACTGCTGTTTGTTAGCTTTCAATATACAGTTTTATCCTGATTAAAGCTTTACTGTAGCCGAATACATGACTGAGAAGTCGCATTTTTGTATTTTTGCAAACTGTTTGTCTATGAACATAGAAGTTTGTTGCTGTTTGTAGAATTTAGCTAACTGGCTAGCGAAGCAAAAACGAGTTGCTCTTTGTACTTGTCAAAGCAACAGAACTATACGTTTAAAAGACATGTACAAACAATAAAACGTACTTACAGTTTGAAGCCAATAAACAGCAGCTTCTGCTTTTAAAGTGGGAACTGCTTCATCTTTCAGTAATAGCCTTTGTGCAAATCCAGCATTGAACTCGTGTAGATTCTGGAAGCTGTCTTCACCACCGCATCCAGTGTAGAAAATATCACTGATTATAATGGGTTCTATTATCTTTTGATGTGTCTCGCCACTCGTGGCCAGTGTACACAACTTTTCCGCTTTCATTATGCAGCGCCACTGCGCTTTCATTAACTCGCCCACTTTGCTGCGTGTTCCCTGGGGCGTTTTGCAGGGTTTATGATGTCACCAACCCGGGAAGAAGCTTGTTGTAGTCCAAACCGGTCGTTTTTGTAGGCATTAAACTGCCATAACTTTAAAAGACAATATCTCTGTTTGCATTGAACTTTCAGCGCTGTAACTTTGCAGATATTCTTTATGCTCAAGCAGCAACATTACACACTAACTAAAGGTAAAAAAGTGAAATCGCATTGAACCACCCCTTTAAGCCAAAATAGATATATACCAAAAAGTCACAAAATTCCAATTTTAGACTTCTAATAAAAGCTCAAGACCATGCCCTTCAGCTCAAACTTTGTATGTTTTTCCATCACCTCATGCACAAACATCACACCAAAAGAAACACCATGCCAGGCTTGCTTTTCTCAGATCACATCTCTTCTCTGTGGTGTTATATAGCTGGCATCACAGTTTCACACTGTGTGTGCTGTTCACAACTTATCTGTCTAGTGTTAAGTATTAAGTCAGTTACATGCCACATTGCTGCTCTATTAAGTCATGTGATTGTTCACTCTCGCTCTACATGATCCTTTTAGACAAGCTCATTGTTCACTCATGGATAAAGACATCAGCTATGTCCTCTCATCTGTAGACTCTCATCTGAGATGAGGTTTAGATAATCATGGCTGTTTTTGTATTGTTTGCATGTTTTGTTGACAGTGGTAATACATGAAATGGTCCCACTTTATATTAGGTGGTCTTAACTACTATGTACTTACATCAAAAAATAAGTACAATGTACTTATTGTGTTCATATTGTTTTGCAAAACACTTTTGCTGCCTCTCAGCGGCAGTGGAGCGAAAAAAAAGGAGATTGATCTTTTTACGCTGGTAAGTTGTCATGTGTCAACCCAAAATAGGGAATTTACCTCATTTAATGCTTAAAATACCATTTGATTTGCGCAGGCTGTAATTTAGCCATCTAATGTTTTCAGTTAAATACTAAAAAGATGCGTTCTGTTCAATGTCTGTAAGCTGTAGGGCATATGACATGTGAAAGCAGCTTTTGATGCGACCGACTCTGGTTCTAATCCGCCTTTTGCCAAACTCGCTCTTCTCCATTTTCCTATCAAAAATCAGCTATTATATTTAATAAAAGTGAAGAAAATATTTGAAATAAAGTGCCTATAAGTGTTTATAATAAAGTATTTATTGGGTTGGCAGTAGATTTGCTCCTCTCTGATTGGTTGCTGCCAACTGTCCGTTGCCCTAATTAGTTGCCCTGTGTCTCACCAGTTTGCCCGTTGACGGTGACATTGCTCAAAAAACAGTAGAGCATCTCGCTAGCAATGCCAAGGTCGTGGGTTTGATTTTCAGGAAATGCATGAACTCAACAGATGAAAAAGGAATGCATACTTTGAATCCAGTGAAAGTTGCTTTGGATAAAAGTGTCACACAAAGGCATCTTAAATGTCTAAATATGTGTCATATTCATAATTATGGATTTGATTCATGATGGATTTGCACCAAAATATGGCAGAGATTTTCTTCTCACTTTTAAAAGCTGACAAATCTATTTTCTAACTTCTAACTATACACAAATAACAATTATATGGTTAATTGCATTTTATTATTTGCATACTGAGTGTTCTTCCTGCTGTCTACGGCCCATTTTCATTAACCTGATGACTCAGATTAGAAACAAAAACAGATTAGTAAATTCTGAGCAATACGTCTCTGATGCTCTCTAAAAACAGATCAGTCTGTTTTTAGAGAGCATCAGAGGCTTTTCTGTCTTTTTTGAAGCTTTAATGCAATTAGTACATCCTTTAAAAATTGTAGTTTTGTGTATCCAGAGGAAAGGAAGTCAAACAGGTTCAAAACAACAATAGGGGTGAGTAAATGATGACAGAATTTTCATTTTTGGCTGAACAGCCAGCATAGTACAGTACTGTCATAAAGAAAGTTGGTTTAGCATATTGCATGGATTACAACGTATACGAAATGAGATCTAGACTGTTTAATATGATTATGTTATTATAAAAAATAAACCATGGTGTTAGGGAAATAAATTAAATCAGGCAATATAACTTGTTCTGGAGCTGGCAAGTCAAAAGAAAAACTGTTTCAGAGCTTTTTCGTCACTTTGTTATTAAATGCAAAGCTAGATGAGACAACACACATTGCTTATTATATATAGCCTGATCATTAATGAAGAGAGAGAGAGAGAGAGAGAGAGAACTATGTAAAAAAAACAAAAAAAAACAGTGGTTAAGCACAGTGCCATTATAAAGCATATAAAATATCAGTCGGCAGAAACCTACACCAGGTTTAACCTTGAATAAAGACACAATTAGAGCAAAAAAGAGCATTCTGAAGAGGTTTTATGTTACCAAATACTAACCGAATGCACAACAAGGCCCAAAATAAACCAGTGGAGTATGACCTTCATGTTGAGGAAACCTGTGTCAGTGCTTGTGTGACATTGTGACTTATTAATTCATTTCTCACTATGTCAGAGTTTCACAGCATTTCTATAAAACTCAACACTGTTGCTCACAAAATCACTTTTCTACATTTATCATGTCATTTTGTATATACTTGCAGATCATATATTACTGAAATAATAGCCACTTAAAGAGAGCAGACTTTCATGGCTGTTTCTTAAAAAGTTTTACTTTAAAGTACATTTCAAATTATTATGTTTTAATCTTTTGTCATGCATAAAGTAGAAGTAAACATATTTTGATGTGTTGGTTAAAATACTAAAACACATGTAAAGTACTTGATTATAAACTTAACTAGTGTGATATTTGATATTGCATTTACAGTTAATATGTTTAAAATTTACTTGATTGTGACTTACAAATATATTTAAGTATACAAGGCATACAAGTTTCAACAATCCAAAATGAAAAAGATACACTATCATCAATACTTGCACACTTATCAAAACAGCTTTATTCACAAAATTTCAGTCCCATGTCCTACATCAGGTATATACAAACAATTATTCAAACACAATCTCATTTAAAACAAGTTTCAACAGAAATTACATTTAAGTATTTTTAGTTTTAGTACCACATATTAAATGCTTGTCAGTATTTTCGGCAATCCACTTAAACAATATTTCAAAAACAATAGAAGTGAATATGAAACTACATACAAAGATGTACAAAAGTCCTGCTGAAGTGAGCCATAAAAAAGCGTTGTGTAATTTAACTAATTGAATTTAAATATAAATTCATTTAAATATGTTTTCATGTGATTGTATATAACAATCAATTAAGTGGCTAAAACATAGCCGGCATGAAACGGAAGTTGTGATAGTCTTTTCTTCCCTTTTGTGATGTATATCCGTTTCTCGAACAAGAACAAATGTAGGACGGGACTTGATTTTGTCCAATCTGGGATCATTGGATTGTTCTCGTTTGCTATTGCTTTGATCTCATGTGTGTGACAGGTTGTCCCGTTGTTTTGATTTCATGGTGACTTTTTGGTGAAGTAAATTAACTATTTCCCCACCATTGACAGAATTTTCCGTAATTTTTGAGATGACGTGTCCCCACCATTGACAGAATTTCCGGACTTCCGAGTTTTTAATGTTATACGATAGGGGGCGCTATTACACAACTTCTGAAAGAGTAGAGAATCTCCTGATCAAAACACAGGCAAAGAAGCAGAATCAAGTGACAAAAGCATTGTTTATGCACATTGTAGTCTTTGAAAGAAATGCAATTATCTCAGCTTTTTGTTCAAAATGTTGCTTTTTTAAGGTGATGATACACGTGGCAACTTTTTGAGCAATGTTGCCGTCAACGGGCAACATGATGAGACACAGGACAACTAATTAGGGCAACAGACAGTTGGCAGCAACTAATCAGAGAGGAGCAAATCTATTGCCAACCCAATAAATACCTTATTTTAAATACCACTTTATTTCAACTTTTCAAATATTTTCTTCATTTTTATTAAAAATAAATGCCTTTCTGATCTGATTTGTGATAGAAAAAGGGATAAGAGCGAGTTCAGCAAAAGGCGGATTCGAACCCGTGTCGCATTCATGTGCCATACGCCCTACAGCCTACGCTACTACAGATGTTTAATTAACTTCGTCTTTTTAGTATTTAACTGAAAACATTCAGTGGCTTGATTACAGCTTACATGCATTACTTTGGACAGTTGTTGGTATTTTAAGCAATATATGAGGTAAATTCCCCGTTTTGGGTTGACGCATGACAACTTACTAGCGTAAAAAGGTAAAAGTTCACACTCCTTTTCTCCGCTCCACTGCCGCCAGTGCCCAAGGAAGTCGACCGGAAGTTGAAGGTGGCCGCGTGCCGCCATCTTGTAGCAGAACTTCACTTGCGTTAGCATTCCATTGACTCCCATTCATTTTGGCGTCACTTTGACAGTGAATAACTTTACATCTGAGGCGTTTAAAGACTCCATTTGTCCATTATTTATTTCTAAAGATACACAACAATGTATAAAGGGCTCCATTACCTTTTATGTTACATCATGGCCCCGTAGAAACAGTTTTTGTAAAAATAAGCTAACGATTGCGTCATAACCACTCGACTCTCTGTCGCACAGTAGAGAAATTACCGTACAGACAGGAGGAGAAGCTTGCAGGCAATAGTATGCATTAACTTAATATAGCGTACTGGCGTTACATTTTAAAATACTATACAAAATAATTAATCAGAATACTTACTCCTGCTCACTCACGCCAAAGAACTCCCCGCTCAAGCTCGCCGTCTCTGCAAGATTAACGATGGCAGTTTGCACGCACAGCTACTAGAAGATTTACATCTGTCAGACAGGTTGCTGACGTCATCAAGCTTAGTTTGAGTCTGAAAAATGGGCTTCACTTGTCTCAATTGAGTTCCAATGGGGTCGCTGTGTCCATTTCTTTTACTGTCTATAACTGCCGCTGAGAGGCCGCCATCTTGTTTGAATTTTTTCTGAAATCTCCGAACCAGTCACGTGATCGGCTGCTAACATTCTGATTGGAGGATCTCAAAAAATTGCCCACAACCCATCTAACGTATCCAGATATAAATTTGTTGCTCATTCTCAATGGGAAAGTGCCCAAGCAACGCTGCCCGGCAACATTGCTCAAAAAGTTGCCCCGTGTATCATCACCTGAAACTTACCCACATTCAAGTGGAGTAAAGAAAGAATGCATGAAGAATAAAACGTTTATTATTATTATTATTATTATTATTATTATTATTATTATTATTATTATTTTAAAACAGAGATTTTTTGAACAAAAGAGTTTACAACAAAATATTCTCGGGGCCATGCAATTTTGTGAAAATTATCAAAAACTCTGGTGGTGGCTGGCAACTTTAAAAAAGTATGCTAAAGTGTACTTCTTTTTTTTTTTACAAGGGACTCACTTATGTAGAGAAGTGTTCTAATTAGACTGCTAAAACAAATATTGTGTGTGAATTTAATTTTTCTCTCTGCCATTTAGCAGATGGCATATTTCACTTACAACAGGTCTTTCAGCAGTGTTTAGAGAGATTTGGTTTGGGCAGTTTATGTTCTGAGGTTCTGAAGCGGTGTCAGGTTGATAAGACAGTCCTGCTGTGAGGACCATATGCTCCTGCAGTCTTACCGCTGCCATGAGCTCTTCCTGTACATGCTCTGGGCCTCATAGTGGGGCGGCACAGTAGATCAAGCCAGGGCTGCTTTAACAGCCAATATCTCAGAGTCTCAAATAACACAGGCCTGTTTCTGACAAGTCTACTATACTGTTATACTGTTACTGTATAAGTTCTCAAAAGGTTTTTACATGTTCAAGAGAATTATTCACACCTAAAATCTTCCCAGATCAAAAAGAAACTGCAACATGCAATATGGTGGGATAGTTCCCGCTTTCTAAGTAATTGAGCCAATTGCTGATTGATAAAGTAATTGCATCACTGCAGCTGCCATTAGAAGCTCTGGTTCCCATAGAAACCTGAGACTCGTGCTTAGGACTGCACATGCGCATTGGCTGAAAAAATACATTTTTTAATGTTATTTTAGCATAAGAAACAACATTTATGAGATGTTTCATGTCAGATTTTGTTGCTGTTTTGAAATATATAATTTAATTGGGAGTTCACCAGTCAGTTTTAAAGATTTCAGGATTCTGCCATTCAGATACATAGGACTTGGTCTTGGATGCCTGAAATAGCTGCCCGGAGGCGTTGCAAATATGGCTACCGAGTGAACAGACTTTCCCTGAAAGGACTTTGAATATATACATATGTTTTGAAATTGGTTTATTTACTTATATATCAATACATATGAATTAGAGGTCAATTGATATTGGATTTTGCTGATACAGTAACAATGTGTTTAAAGAAATGCAATGAACATCTTGTGCCACTAGTAAAGTCTATACATTGAATGTGTTAAATGAAGTTCTTATTATTTCCTTCCTATGATGGGGAGGCCCAGAGAGAAACTACAAGAGTTTTCCTAGAATTAAATGCCAGATACATTCAATTGGTACCAACTAATAATATCCCCCAAAAAAGTTTTATTTAGAAGACTTTATTTATATAAAAGACTTTATTTATAAATAAGCCCCCAAAAAACACAGACTCTTATTTTGAAATATATAAATCCTTTACTACTTCCAGCTGCTAATTCAAAAAGATGAGGGAGATAAAATACATACTCTTGCAACAAATCTATATCATATTATAATATTAACACCATTAAGTAAAGATTATCATAATTCTCAAAAGTAGATCATAAGCTATTGCTCGGCATAAATACACAGTATTAACTGATTGCGAACTGCTCTGAAACCGTGAGACTGTGTAGAATGTGCAGCAGTGTCGTGTTTTGCCTTTGAATCATGCAGCACTCACATGTAATAATTTTGATGTTTAATATTCACATTATTCCTTTTTGAGTACTGTTTTTCAGTCCCCAAATTTAAGACCTATTAAAATGATAATTAAGTAAGACTTTTGTTATACAATTTAAGATATTGAAGACTTTTATGACCTTAAATCAATTCCTTTATGCTAGTAGCGCCAAAAAGGCACATTTCAGCTTTTAGTAAAATCAAAGTGGTGCCAAAATGATAACCCAAATTCATTGTAATTTTTCAACCACTTATGAAGAAAATGGAGCTGAAAATTTAATAAATAAATTGAAAGAAACATTTGTTTGAAAATAACACCAAACGTTTTTTACAGTCATTTGATATGGCATATTAGTAAAACATTATTCCAATATCTAGTTTGTCTAATATTGTTCTGTAAACGTGACGCTCCCATAAATATCCTGAAACACTGAAACCCACCGAAACCCATCAGAAAGCATCACAGCAGAGGCGCAAGCATATCCTACAAGAGTTATTTATGATTCAGTGGCCCCATCAAACATCAAACAGCTCTGTGAAAACGGATGTGTCCACACATTTATCGCTTGTCATCATCCTGATGATGCTTCAGCTTTGGTCTAAAAGCACCAAAAAGTCTGCCATTCTAGCAGAATGATCCATCTCCCTGAGGAACAGTACAGTGGTAATAATCTGCATGAGCATTTTAAGCTGTGCATCATTAAGGCTTTTGCTTAATTACTGTGCCTTAAGGTCCTTTGATTCTTGACAGCTTTGAGAAAATGTGACTTCATGCATTAAACTGACGGGTAGGCAGGCTGCATTTCATGCTGTTCGCACAGTTTCTGCTTGCCTGAGGTCAGAATGTCCTACTCTGTCTCAAGAGAACAGCTGAGCCCCTCAAATAGTTATAAAAATGATACCTGCAAGGTCAAACAAAAGTAATAAATTCATGGAATAAAGTTGCAGTTGCCATGTGAAATGACAATAGGGACTTTAAGCAACAGCTGCTGATGGAACGGCAATGGCGACCGGAAGTAATCTGTTAAAAAGAATGTTAAAAAGCCAAAGAATGCAAAAATCACTAAGAAACAATAAAGAGGATGGCATAATGGATCATTTAATCACTTGATAAAATACAAAAGAATGTAATTTTTTTTTTTATAAAAAAAAGGCAAGAAAAGGGTTGCTTTTGGCATTAAATGATAGACAGACTACAGCAAATTCAGCTACTCTCCTGTAGTAAACAGTTACAACAGAACGTCACAAAGTGGCAGTTAAAGTTGCTTAATTGTCATTCATGTCAGCCATTATAGAAGATTATGAGTTACAGGTAGAAGTCTCCTATTTCATGTCATATTTTTATGAGGTTTTTTATTTTAAGGTAGGCTATATACACTATATTGCCAAAAGTTTTGGGACTCCTGCCTTTACGTGCACATGAACTTTAATGACATCCCATTCTTAATCCGTAGGGTTTAATATGGAGTTGGCCCACCCTTTGCAGCTATAACAGCTTCAACTCTTCTGGTCAAGTTCCTCCACACCAAACTCGCTCATCCATGTCTTTATGGACCTTCCTTTGTGCACTGGTGCACAGTCATGTTGGAACAGGAGGGGGCCATCCCCAAACTGTTCCCACAAAGTTGGGAGCATGAAATTGTCCAAAATGTATTGGTATGCTGAAGCATTTAGAGATCCTTTCACTGGAACTAAGGGGCCAAGCCCAACCCCTGAAAAACAACCCCACACCATAATCCCCCTCCACCAAACTTTACATTGCCATACAGAGAAGTGTGATTCGTCACTCCAGAGAGCATATCTCCACTGCTCTGCATTGCACTTGGTGATGTAAGGCTTGGATGCAGCCGCTCGGCCATGGAAACCCATTCCATGAAGCTCTCTACGCACTGTTCTTGAGCTAATCTGAAGGCCACATGAAGTTTGGAGGTCTCTAGCTATTGACTCTGCAGAAAGTTGGCGACCTCAGCATGTGCTGACCCCGCCCTGTGATTTTACGTGGCCTACCACTTTGTTGCTGAGTTGCTGTTGTTCCCAATTGCTTCCACTTTGTTATGATACCACTAACAGTTGACCGTGGAATATTTAGTAGTGAGGAAATTTCACGAATGGACTTATTGCACAGGTGGCAACCTATTACGGTACCACGCTTAAATTCACTGAGCTCCTAAGAGCGACCCATTCTTTCACAAATGTTTGTAGAAACAGTCTGCATGCCTAGGCACTTGATTTTATACACCTGTGGCCATGGAAGTGATTGGAACACCTGAATTCAATGATAGGGAGGGGTATCCCAATACTTTTGGCAATACATATATATATATATATATATATATATATATATATATATATATATATATATATACACACTGTTCAAGAAAATTAAAGTTAAAAAATTAATTTTAATTAAATTAAAACACTTTTTAATCAAAGAATAGCATCAAGTCAGTTAAACTCTTGGGATATTGATCTGGTCAGTTCAGTAGCAGAGGGGGTTGTTAATCAGTTTCAGCTGCTTTGGTGTTAATAACATTAACAACAGGTGCACTAGATGGGCAACAATGAGACGTCCCCCAAAACAGGAATGGTTTTACAGGTGGAGACCACTGATATTTTTCCCCTACTAATCTTTTCTGACTGTTTTTCACTAGTTTTGCATTTGGCTAGGGTCAGTGTCACTCCTGGTAGCATGAGGCAATACCTGGACCCTACAGAGGTTGCACAGGTAGTCCAACTCCTCCTGGATGGCACATCAATACATGCCATTGTCAGAAGGTTTGCTGTATCTCCCAGCACAGCCTCAAGAGCATGGAGGAGATTCCAGGAGACACGCAGTTACTCTAGGAGAGCTGGACAGGACCGTAAAGGTCCTTAACCCATGAGCAGGACCGGTATCTGCTCCTTTGTGCAAGGAGGAACAGGATGAGCACTGCCAGAGCCCTACAAAATGATCTCCAGTAGGCCACTAGTGTGAATATCTCTGACCAAACTATCAGAAATAGGCTTCATGAGGGTTGCCTGAGGGCCCGATGTCCTCTAGTGGGCTCTGTGCTCAATGTCTGGCACCGTGGAGCACAATTGGCATTTGCCATTGAACACTAGAATTGGCAGGTCTGCCACTGGCTTCCTGTGCTTTTCAGATGAGAGCAGGTTCACCCTGAGCAAATGTGACAGATGTGAAAGGGTCTGGAGAAGAATGAAGAACGTTATGCTGCCTAAAACATCGTTCAGCATGACCGGTTTGGTGGTGGGTCAGTGATGGTTTTGGGGAGGCATATCCATGGAGGGATGCACAGACCTCTACAGGCTAGACAATGGCACCCTGACTGCCATTAAGTATCGGGATGAAATCCTTGGACCCATTGTCAGACCCTACACTGCTGCAGTGGGTCCTGGGTTCTTCCTGGTGCACAACAATGCCCGGCCTCATGTGGCGAGAGTATGCAGGCATTTCCTGAAGGAGGAAGGAATTGATACCATTGAATGTCCCCCAAGCTCATCTGACCTAAATCCAATAGAACACCTCTGGGATATTATGTTTTGGTCCATCTGATGCCACCAGGTTGCACCTCAGACTGTCCAGGAGCTCAGTGATGCCATGGTCCAGGTCTGGGAGGAAATACCCCGGGACACCATCCGTCGTCTCATCAGGAGCATGCCCCGACATTGTCAGCACAAGCACGTGGGGGCCATACAAACTACTGAGTACCATTTTGAGTTGCTGCAATGAAATTTTTAGGCAAAATGGACTAGCCTGCTGCATTATTTTTTCACTTAGATTTTTGGGGTGTCTTTGAATTCAGTCCTCTGTAGGTTGATCATTTTCATTTCCGTCAATCGATGTGACATCCTTTCGTTCCTAACAGTCCAGTCCATATTAGTATAGAAATCCAGCATGATATTTTCCCCCATTGAGATCTGATGTGTTTTCAAAGTGTTCCTTTAATTTTTTTGAGCAGTGTATATATATGCCATGAAATGAAAAACCTCATAAAATACGACATGAAATATAGGTCTGTCTTGAAATTAAATTTAGTGGACAAAATAAAACAGAAATATATCATGAAATAAGTCAATCAGTGCAAGTGAATGCTTTTGAAAGTCTCTTTTGCTCACCAAAACTGCATTTGCATTTATTTGATGAAAAATACAGTAAAAACTGTTATATCATGAAATAATATTACAATTAAAGGTAGGGTAGGCAATTTTGGAGAGGCTAGCAATAGCAAGCTAGCTTTAAAAGCATAAAATCCCACCCTCCCTTCAGAGTGCTCACAAAACTCATGAGTCGGCAAAGCATCACGAGAGACAGCGTTAAATTACCTAATGTCTTTAAGCACAAAACATTACAGTAATAATACATGTAAACAACTTACAGAGCTCTTGTACCACCTGATTGCTGCAGATTCATTTTGCTGTTGATAGTGCTGCCACAGAAATCCGAGATTGAGGACGTGAACAGCTCCAGGTAGAACGTCACGGGTTGCCATTATGGTTAAGGCATGGCGTGAACGCAGCATAAGCTTGTTGTTTTGGTTCAGAATTAACTTTAAAAGGTGGCTGCTGTTTGTTTGTAGCACTCTCTGACTGTTGGTCTACAACTCTGTATAGCCTTACAGAACCTGCTGATGACGTGATGTTGGCGCGAGAGGTGTGAAAATACATACATTGACAGGCAGGTAGGACATCGGACCGAATGCAATGATTGGATGAACATTTTCTGGTCAAAGTCCTTTTAAGACAAGTCATTTCACTCAGCGGCCATCTTTGAAATGCCTATTGGGCATGCAAATGTCACATGATCCTTTAGAAATTATTCTAACATGCTGATCTGGTGCTCAAGAAATGTCAATTTTGAAAACAGTTGTTCTTTCAAAAAAAAAAAAAACTTTGAATGATATTTTTCCCTAGTAAATTTAGGAGAAAGAAGTGAGACAAAGTTTTAGCTTGAAATATAACTAAGAGCCCCATTACGACTCAACTGTGAACGAGAAACCTCTGAGCAATGTTCTTGTTTGTAATGCAAAGGTTTGCGTTTTAACAGTCGATTTTTCATGTACTCTGCAGTGTCTTCCACTGCACAATTAGCACTTTTATTTCTCTATCTCTGTTTTCGTGTCAGCGCCCATGTCAACACTTACTTGACCAAAATGAACAATGTGTCATTGAATTTGCAATGTAAGAGCTCTGAGGATCTCATCTCTGCAGCATCTCTCCCCTCTGATTCAACACATTAAAGAATGAAATGCTGGTCTATTTATAGCCGTGGGACCAAGGACTGATGAAACTTTAATGCGCAGTCTCAGACACAAGAGTGGTCCAGTAATACCCGCAACCTGGAGATATTAAACTCCATCACCCTTGCATCTTAAGTGGGAATTCAAGGAGGAGAGGTTATATAAACATGGACAGCCACTGGATTGTGGGGAAGAGCTCTGTGTGTGAGTTATTGGAGCGATGTGGTGGCCGTAGCTTTAAGACATCACCCATGAGGCCATAGCACTTCATAAACCAAAGGATATTATGGTAAACTCCCAGTGCCACTGCTTGGTATTGCACAAAATGGCCAGGTTCAGTCAGTGTGTTGTATTATCGTGTAGTCATCCAATCATCATAGATTTTGTTTTGCACATTTTATAATCCACCAATCTCAGGCTTCCCTCTAGCATTAACCAGCATTACATACAAATGCTGCTGATCATAAAGGATTTATATGTTAATCCATATGCATTTACTTGAAGATGACAGTGATGCAGTTTAACTTTGGCTGTGGATTTCATCCACAAGTGTTTCATGAAAGGCTCCATCGCTGCATCATGTTTCCCGTTTATTATTCATTAGGATGAATGCAACAAAGCAATCCCTCTCTTTCCTCATGCTTCAGAGCGGTGGAGAGCTGCTGAGGGTTTTTTTTTCAGCTCAATGAGGGTGTTGTGGGGCTCATGGAGTGGCCCACCAGAGAATGTTGAGGATGAAGATGGCCATTGTCTGCGGTCTCATGTGTTCACTCTGTCCATTGTTGTCTGGTCATGTGAGGATGCCAGCGGATGTCGTCACTGCGAGGCTTTATTTTGTGAGGGGTATAGAGTCCATATCTATCTATCTATCTATCTATCTATCTATCTATCTATCTATCTATCTATCTATCTATCTATCTATCTATCTATCTATCTATCTACACTTTAAAACATAATTTTCATAATTTTTTATCACAACATTTTTTTCTTTTGTCAAATCAACTTCAACAACTAATGTGGTTCAGATAACAAAATATTTTGAGTTTCTGTTAATTAAACTAAAATGTTTAATTTCAATGAACTCAAAATTAAGGCAACCAGGTAACTTACTTTAAGTTAAACCAGCAATTATTTTTTTACAATCTATCTATCTATCTATCTATCTATCTATCTATCTATCTATCTATCTATCTATCTATCTATCTATCTATCTATCTATCTATCTATCTATCTATCTATCTATCTATCTATCTATCTATCTATCTATCTATCTATCTGTCTGTCTGTCTGTCTGTCTGTCTGTCTGTCTGTCTGTCTGTCTGTCTGTCTATCTGTCTGTCTGTCTGTCTATCTATCTATCTATCTATCTATCTATCTATCTATCTATCTATCTATCTATATGTCTGTCTGTCTATATGTCTGTCTATCTATCTATCTATCTATCTATCTATCTATCTATCTATATGTCTGTCTGTCTATATGTCTGTCTGTCTATCTATCTGTCTGTCTATCTATCTATCTATATGTCTGTCTGTCTATATGTCTGTCTGTCTATCTATCTGTCTATCTATCTATCTGTCTGTCTGTCTATATGTCTGTCTGTCTGTCTATCTATCTATCTATCTATCTATATGTCTGTCTGTCTATATGTCTGTCTGTCTATCTATCTGTCTGTCTATCTATCTATCTATATGTCTGTCTGTCTATATGTCTGTCTGTCTATCTATCTATCTATCTATCTATCTATCTATCTATCTATCTATCTATCTATCTATCTATCTATCTATCTATCTATCTATCTATCTATCTATCTATCTATCTATCTATCTATCAATATATATGTCTGTCTATATGTCTGTCTGTCTATCTATCTCTCTATCTGTCTGTCTGTCTGTCTGTAAACTGCCTAGAAAGGTCTACCCGAGCACTCTAATTACATAAGACTTCAATAACTTTCAACTTCAAAGTAAACTTCCAGGCAAGGCTTTGTCAAACCAACATTCAAAGCTTGACTTGACGATCTTTCTTCCTCTAGTTATATTTGGAGGTGTCAGAAGGTCTGAAATCTTTGTGAAATGTCTGTCACTTACTGTGAAATTGTGAGTGTCACAATCACAGAACAGACGGATTCCAACTACCCCAATACAAAATAATCTCTAATACGCTGACATCCGTTATAAGAATGATGTCACCTTTTGGAAATATGACAAACAGTGTGAATGGCATGGTGAGGGGGAGGGTGGGATGCAGAACTTCACAGGATATTTTCCCCTTTCCTAATGGAGCTGGTGACCAGATTACCCAACTGAGACACAACCCAGCTCTCTCTCTCTCTCTCTCTCTCTCATCTCGCTCTGAAATTTCAGTCCAGCGCTGACCTGCGGTCAGTCACTGAGTCCGGCTGATGACATAATCCGGGCTCCTCCTATGGGAGTGTGCTATAGGCTTGTCAAACAAACACTAAAGCTGCTCTAAGCCAATAGAGTGCGCTTTAGGCTTGAGGTGCGTTGAAGACGGGACAGTGCGTGAGGCTGGACAGGAGACCATGTCCACTAGCCTTGGCTACTGCATTACACAAACTTGCTGCTCCTGCCTGAAGGAGTCCAAGAGAGGACGACATTCGTCCGGCTGGTAGGTGTAACAGTTTCTGTCCTTGGATATAATCTCCTGCAGGCTTTGGCTTTTGCATCACCAGTTGTTTTTTGTTGTCTGTTCTGAACAAAGATTACCTGGAACTGGATGCAGAGAGCAGATGAAAGCCAGAGAGTATCTTTGCTCATTAGTGAAACAGATGCTATGACCTTGTGACTGATAAATAATGAGTCTGTGTTAATGAAAGGAAAACGCTTCAATGCTTCATCCTCAGCATATTTCTGCTATTGTTTTCCCTGAAATGTAATTATTGAGTTCTTTGTGTTAATGGATTAGTGATGCTATCTTCGAAAGGAGAGGGTAGTTTATTTTCGAACCCTTAAAGGCAATAGAAGATGTTATTGATGCAAGTATAATGGAAATATGGAGGGAGGAATGGATTTGTTGTATAGATTGGTATAAGCTTCTTAATTGAAGTTACATGACTGATGAAGTAAACACAATAACAACTGAATAACCACACTAACTCCAATCATGCATAGAGATTTC
Source organism: Chanodichthys erythropterus (assembly GCF_024489055.1). Taxonomy (NCBI): domain Eukaryota; kingdom Metazoa; phylum Chordata; class Actinopteri; order Cypriniformes; family Xenocyprididae; genus Chanodichthys; species Chanodichthys erythropterus. Next base: position 29,000,598 of record NC_090239.1, read on the forward strand.
AATAGCACTCTTTTGGGAGAAGGAGGATACCCCATGCCTTCATATCAACCCATTCAAATGTCCTTACAAGGAGAAAAGACAAAATTAGAAGGATTTTACATTCCAAGTGTATAGCAACTGAGGCTTTGCTAAACTGAGTTTCCTGTGCATGACTTTGTGTCCGGATCTTTGATGATGATTCTAGATGACAAGTTATTAGTGCTGCTTGAGTTGTCATTTACTAATGCAAGCCTACGTGTTATTATATATGCTGTACACATATACAGTACCGGTCAAATGTTTGGACACATTTGACTGAATTGGTTTCTTGATCAATTTAAAAATCTTTTGGTATAACTTTTTATGCTTGAGTGCTTCATTTTGTGTACACTGTGAATATAGTGTATATTATATATTATAACTATTTATACTTTTATTCTAAATTGCATTAATAATATATTAATTTACTAATATTAATAAATATTATTTCTATGTAATATTATACTAATATTCAAATTAATAATAATTAATTTATTATTAAATTAGAATTGTGTCCCAACTTTTGACTGGTACTGTATAGTATTTTAATCCATCTGGGAGTTTTTGGCATGCTCAGAAAGATGTGGTGTAGTCACGGCAGTTTGTCCATTAAGCCTGAGATTACTTACTTTCCCCCCCACAGAGAATCTAAATTGTGAACATTTTGGCATTTTGATCCTCTTAAGGCTTTTTAGGTGTAATTTAAGTTACAGCATGCAACACTGTGTCCTTGCATTACTTTTGTTGGATAAACGTCCTTGATGGAATTTTAAAATGCGACATTGCTTCTTGGTAAAATCTCATAACAAGGTTACGTCAGTGGTGGAATTATTTTTGGCTGTATGGTGACCTTTTTATTTATCTCACAAAATATAATCTCACTAATAATATAAAATCTCACAAAAATTGATCTCACAAAATAGCAGATAATATTGTACCTAATGTAATAATAATAATCAATAACAACAATACACAGAAATAAAATATTTTACATAAAAATAAGCCTAGTTTTAATGATATTTAATACTTATTTCATCTTTTATTTTATTTAGTAATGAAAAAATGTTATTCTCATTACAGTAATGCAAAAAATGTTATCTTAAGTTGTAAAGTATTTACAGTACTGTTCAAGAGATGTTAAAGTTAAAGGAGTTAAAGAAAAAAGCCACAACTGGCAAATAAGAGGAACATATTAGAATGAAAGATATAGAAATGGATAGTTCATCCAAAACTGAAAATCTTGTCATCACTTACTCACCCTCATGTTGTTAAAAATGAGTTTCTTTCTTCTGTTGAACACAAAAGAAGAATGTGAATAAACAATTTGTGCTGAACACAAAAGAAGATGAATAAACATTCTTTTAAAGAATGTTGATAATCAAACGGTTGCCATTGACTTCCGTAGTAGAAAAAAAAAAAAAAAACGATGAAAGTCAATGGCTGTCTGGTTACCAACATTCTTTAAAATATCTTCTTTTGTGTTCAACAGAAGAAAGAAATTCATACAAGTTTGGAACAACATGGCAGTTGTGATGACAAAATTTTCATTTTTGGGTGAACTATCCCTTTAAAGTATCAAGCTATTGACGACCCTTTGATGAACAGAAAATTAATTTAAAGATTTATTTTTGGCATTTTTGCCTTTATTATTATAGGACAGTAAGTAGACAGGAAGCGAAGTGGGAGAGGAGAAGGACGGGCTCGGGAAAGGTCCATGAGCCGGGACACAAACTCGGGTCGTCTGGAGCATAACGGCACTATATATGTTGGCGTGCTGCCCACGAGGCTATCAGCATCGACAGAAATAGTCATTTGCAACATTTTAAAATGTCGTGTTAAATTTAATTTATCCCTTCTTTCGAAAACTTTCATAGTGATCCCAAACATTTGAAGTTTATACATACCATGCTAAAGGAGTTTTTTTTTTTCTGTGAAATAATTAATACATTAATACATTATACAATTAAGATATTTTTGTCCAAGAGCAAAAATAACGAGAATATTTTTTTTTGTGTGTGTGCTTTAACGTTAAGGTAAAAATGTGGGCTACTAAAGTGTTCAAGTGTGCGGAATATGAAAGCTGAATAGTAGCGCACAGTAGTGCATAAAAAAGGACAGGAACTTGCTACTGCCAATATATATGCCGATACGCTTCTGTGAGTAAGACATAGTGCTGCTGCACAAATAGCATATCAGTAACCCATAGCAGATCTATACAGGTGGAGCTGGGGAAGTTGGGGGGTTTTAGAGTAACTCTGAAGGGCACTGCATACTGTTTATATATACATAGCTCTGTCATTTTTTTGAATTTTGTGGTTAAATATGTCCCAGCATGTTTTGGTGAGAGTTTAGTGTGTTACTGAAAGTGAATGAATTTATTGTGTTAGCTGTGTGGGTGTGTAAGGAGAGCTGAGCTGCTCTACATTTAACATCTCAAGTAGCTTCACTACTGGAAAATGAACAAACCAACTGCCATATTTAAACTCAATAAGTAGACTTCCTTATTATCTTGTTTCTCAGACCCACTGGTTGTGAATTGGAAATACTTTACAGTATAAGTATTTGTATTTGAAACACAAATACAAGTTTTTGCCTTTTCATTTTGTAGTTGAAAGTATCAAAGTGCTCCACAAGTAATTCTCAGCTGAGATAATACTGTACCACTGAGACAGTAGCGGGTGTCAGAGCGCTCCTCCCTAACGTAGGCGATCTCTTGTTATCTTGTGTCTTTGTTCTAAGAATGCATAGTGCAGGCGAGAGATAAAACGAGAAATGATTCAGTGCTGGGAGCTACACTAAGGGGCTGCCTATGAATCATTCATTCAGCAGCTCTCTGGTGGTTGAGAGGAGCTCGCTCATCCATAACGCTCCATCTGAAGAGACTCAGGAGGACGTCTCCCTTATGGTGCTTCTCCAGCTCTGACTGAACTGCCTTCATCTCTCTTTCTACGCTGTGTGTTTGCACACCGGTTTTAGCTGACTGGGCAGGTAATGTGTCTGCGTACAGCTCCCACAGGCATTCTGCTCTCTTTCTTTTAAGTTCATTCATTCATGTCTCTCTAGAGCTGGAGTGAATGGACAGGGCCACCTTGGCGCCAGAGTTTAGGGTTAGTGTTTGAATAGCTAACCCTCCTCAGTGTCTTGTTTACTGTACCAGACACATTTTAGGGCAGTTTTAGGACTTTTTTTCAACAATTGATCAATGAAAGAATGTGCTTAACATTCAGAAAATGGTGAAAGTCAAATTCGGGAGGTCAAACATTGAGTATTATCGAGTATGACAATTATAGAGGCTTGTAATGTTTTTACCACCCTGTTACTGAATTTATCATTCATTGAAGTTGACATTGACAAACTTGTACTTCCCTTAAAACTATTTACATGAAACATAATTATTTGATCATTTTATCTTACAGTATCCATGTTACCATGCTGTAGAAAGAGGTCAAATGATGTCACTTCCTGGATGTCACCATTTTAAAGAATGCTACTTTTTTTGAAATCAAGAAAAATCATGCAGTAACAAGGTTGAATAAAAAATGTGGGACTTTATTTATTTATTTATTTGATAATTTATTTATTAATATATTGATTTTTTTTTATCATTAATTTTACACAATTGCGAGTTTGCATGTCAATTTCTCTTTGCATCATAGTTTTGACTTTTTTTCTCAGAATTGCAAAATTTAAACTCACAATTGCGAGTCATAAAGTCAGAATTGCATGATATAAAGTCTGAATTACATCTTATAAAGTCAGAATTGTGTGATATAAACTTTTCTCGCAACTGCAAGTTTTTATTACGCAATTCTGACTTTATAACTCGCAATTCTGACATTTTTGTGAGGTATAAACACAATTGCGAGTTATAAAGTAAGAATTGCGTGATATACTCGCAATTGCGTCTTATATCTCATAATATCTATTTTGACTTTATAGCATACAATTGTGAGTAATAAAGTCAGAATTGCTTGATATAAACTTTGTGGGGAAATTCTGTGGAAAAAAGGTATTTTTTCCCCTCACAATTAGACATTGTTACATGCAATTGTGAGTTTATATCTCACAATTTTGAGAAAAAAAGTCAGATGTGCAAGAAAAAAGTCAGAATTGCAAGATGTAAATTCGCAATTGTGATTTGTTTTTCTCGAAATTGCTAGTTTATATTACGCAGTTCTGACTTTATAACTTGCAATTCTCATTTAATATAGAATTCTGAGGAAAAAAAAGTCAGAATTGTGAGATATAAACTCGCAATTGCGAGAAAAAGTCAGATAAATAGTCACTATTATCTTTTTTAACAAGCTTCTATAATTAAGGGACAGTTGAAATATGTTTAAAAGCAGGTAATGTTAACCCTAAGTTAATTTGATGTTAGGTATTAGTTTATCAAACAACTAATAATTCACACAACAAAAAACATGATATTTGTGCCTAATGGTTTTAAAAATATCATGGGACAACAAAGTGTTAAATATTAATATTAAATACTTGTTGTTTCTATGTATAACACATTTACTCTTGACACTGTAATGTAAAAAAAAAAAAATACTAAGAAGGGTATTAAACATACATTATTAATTGTTTTATTAGGGCCCGAGCACCGATGGTGTGAGGACCCTATTGGAATTGCTCGGCCAATTGTTCTTCTTCTCCAAAATGAATCGCATTTTTGAGGGCCTAAACGTTCTCAAAAACTCATGAAACTTTACACACGCGTCAGAAGTGGTGAAAATTTACATCTGATATGGGTTTCAGAATTAGGTGTGGCAAAATGGCTTGATAGCGCCACCTACAAAATTTCAATTAAGCGCCCTTCGTGCTACGTTTCACGTACAGTTATGAAATTCGGTAGACAGATGTAACAGCCCAATACCTACAAAGAAGCCCCTGGGTGCAAAGTTTGTAAACCCAACAGGAAGTCAGATACTTTGAATTTTCTCTGCAAAATTTTGGCAGTTTTTGCCATTTCCACATGTTGTACTTTAACGAACTCCTCCTAGAGCTTTAATCAGATCAACATCATATTTGGTCAGTCTAATCTAAAGGCCTTTGAGACGTTAAATTGCGAAGATATAGAGTTTTTGATGAAGGGCGTGTCCGTGGCGGCCTGGCAAAGTTCGATGTTTCGCCATGAAACAGGAAGTTGTTGTAACTCGGACATACAATGTCTGATCTGCCCCAAACTTCACATGTTTTATTAGAGTCCTGACTTGAAGACATCTATATGACAATTTTCAGTTACAGTCATAGCGCCACCTGGGGGCAACAGGAAATTACATGTTTTACACTGTGATTAACTCCTCATAGAGATTAAACCAGATCAACATCATATATGGCCAGTCTAATCTTAAGGCCTTTGAGATGTTAAATTGCAAAGATCTTGAGTTTTCGTTGAAGGGCGTGTCCGTGGTGACCGTCAAAGTCTGATGTTTCGCCATGTAAGGTGAATCACTTTTTTGAGGGCCGAAACATACTCGAAAACTCATGAAACTTTGCAGATGCGTCAGAAGTGGTGAAAATTTACATCTGATATGGGTTTCAGAATTAAGTGTGGCAAAATGGCTTGATAGCGCCACCTAAAAAAATTCAAAAAAGTGCCCCTGACACTACGTTTCACATACAGGTATGAAATTAGGTACACGCATTTAACAGCCCAATACCTACAAAAAAGTCTCTTGGAGTGAAATCTGAAAACCAACAGGAAGTCAGATATTTTTAATTTTCTTTGCAAAATTTGTGCAATTTTTGCCATTTCCAGACGTTGTACTTTAATGAACTCCTCCTAGAGCTTTAATCAGATCAACATCATATTTGGTCAGTCTAATCTAAAGGCCTTTGAGACATTAAATTGCAAAGATCTAGAGTTTTCACTAAAGGGTGTGTCCGTGGTGGCCTGGCAAAGTTCGATGTTTCGCCATGAAACAGAAAGTTGTTGTAACTCGGGCATACAATGTCTGATCCGCCCCAAACTTCACATGTTTTATTAGAGTCCTGACCTGAAGACATTTTCATGACAATATTCAGTTACAGTCATAGCGCCACCTGGGGGCAACAGGAAATTACATGTTTTACACTGTGATTAACTCCTCCTAGAGATTTAATCAGATCAATGTTATTTTTGATCAGTCTAATCTAAAGGCCTTTGTAACGTTAAATTGCGAAGATCTAGAGTTTTCACTTAAGGGCATGTCTGTGGCGGCATGACAAAGTCTGATGTTTCGCCATGAAAAAGGAAGTTGTTGTAACTCAGACAAACAATGTCCGATCTGCCCCAAACTTCACATGTTTTATTAGAGTCCTGACCTGAGGACATCTTCATAACAATATTCAGTTACAATCATAGCGCCACCTGTAGTCAACAGGAAATTACATGTTTTACACTGTGATTAACTCCTCATAGAGATTTAACCAGATCAACATCAAATGTTATCATCTTAAGACCATAGCAATGATAAATATCAAAGATCTTGAGTTTTCGGTAAAGGGCGTGTCTGTGGCGGCCTGACAAAGTCTGATGTTTCGCCATGAAAGAGGAAACTGTTGTAGCTGAGGCATACTATGTCTGATCTGCTCCAAACTTCACATGTGTGATAAGAGTCCTGGCCTAAAGACATCTATATGACAATATTCAGTTAGCCATAGCGCCACCTGCTGGCAACAGGAAATGGCATGCTTTACACTGTAATTCACTACCAGATTCACATTTCATTATGCCACGAAGTATGAAACATGCTAGAAACACGTCAAATCATGCAACACTTGGCTGAGTGCTAATTTATGCGATTTACGCCACTAAAGAAACAGGAAGTTGTTGTAACTCAGGCATACAATGTCCAGTCTGCTCCAAACTTCACATGTTCGATAAAAGTCCTGGCCTGAAGACATCAACATAGCAATATTCAGTTACGGTCAAAGCGCCATCTGTTGACAGCAGGAAGTGTGGCATTTCGAAATGACTTTGGCATAATTCTCCTGTATTCACTCGCTTACATGCATGTCACCCACTTTTCACTGTTTTTCTAAGGCCAACAGGTGGCGGTGAGCCCGGGTGCGAGGGCCCTTTCATCGCTGCTTGCAGCTTTAATTAAAATTGTATCTGATTAAGTTGCTAGTTTGACATTTTACATGAGGTAAACAGTAAATCTGCTGTGCTTGCTTTTATCTTGCAACATGTCAGGATATCGTTAGCCCCATAGCATAATTGCCCAGATCATATTTCAAAGGCAGATATCACAATTTGGCCAAAAAATGACTTAGGCAATTATGCTATGAGGCTAACGATATATGAAATATGCACTTTAATATGCAATCTATATATTATATAGAATATTGGTTTGCAGTTTATTTTACAGAATGTGCACTCATTTGTACTTACAGCGTACTTAACTAGGAAACTACATGGGTTAAGATTAGGTTTAGTTATTACCCAGTTATTATAATTACTATAATGTATATGTGGATCAGGACAAGTCTTTTTTCATACACCCGATTTAACATGTTTAATGACATTGTTTGTTGGTAATTTTTCCCATCTGTGGACTGAAGAGGCTAGAGACTGTAGTGATGTCATGCTAGTTTTCATTTAGGACTGCAGGCTGTTTTGCTAATTTGACCTTCTATACAGGTCTCAGTAATGGCTGTTTTCTTCTGATTGATTTCAGAGCTGAAAGAGAAATGCTTTGAGGTGGGCTTGATTGTGCAGTGTGTTGATTACATGATATAAAGCGACACATATGAAAAGATGGTGATTGCAATTTGTTGACTAGAAGTCTACTAAATTTAAAAGCATGATGATTAAAAACAATCATAACAACAAAAGCTCCATAATTACTGATTAGTTAGGCTCATTACTTAATCCTAAGGTCTAAGCATCAGTGACCAGACTTTCAATATTTATGATGTAAACATCCCTACATTGAAGGGGAGACTTGAGCGAAATGGAGATTTTTAATTGGGCTCTTTTCAATTTACCACCTAGCAACCACCTAGCAAAGTCATGCCAACCACACAAAAAACCCTAGCACTGTGACTGCAAGTATTGCACAAGCAACAAATTCCTTGCTCATTGGAATCTAGTTGAACGTTATTCCACACCTACTGAATTCCATTGCACTTCCATCAACTCTCATCATGGATGAAATGACCCAGTTATCTAAAAAAGCCCTTAGCCGCTTTGCCCTGCGGCACAGCCTGCTAGTCAATAGTGTCAGTGTTTGCTATTAGTACTGTGTGGTAAAGTTCAGTATTGACTTGGATAAAGGTCAAACAGGGAATGCCCTCATGAAAACATCTTAATGTTAACAATTTTGACCTTTGCTTTACATTAATCTGTAGCCACTGCTAGAATCACACATTTCATAAAAATGTATTCCAAATATTATTATTATTAATATTATTCCATTGTTTTCTTTCCTGCGTCTACATTAACATTCAGTTGTTAAAAAAAAATAAAATAAATAAAATTGTAATTTTAATGGTAAATGTTAATGCTAATTGGTTAACGGTACGTTTCCTTACTATATACAGTGAAAAACTAATAGATCTAATGGGACATTTCATGTAATCTTACTGTAAAATACTGTTACAGATTTTGGTTTGAAAAAGACTTCTTATAATTTATACATTGAAAAAAACAAAAATGGACATTCCCAGAATTCTCTGTGTGACACTTCACATTTAATGGGTTTTCATTTAAATAACTCTTTTTTTTTGTTTGTTTGTTTTTTTTACATACATTATGTTTTTAAAATGTTTTAAAATGAATGTTTAATGCATTATTTTAGTGTTTTGTGTGTTATCATGATGGTGTTTTGTATTTGATGAACTTTGATTTGTCATATGGATTTCTCTTTACCACCTTAAAGTGGTTGTAAGTATACTATAAAAAATTATTTTAGTCATTAGGTATATTAACATTATTTCACTTAATGAAATGTATACTTTTTTTTAATGTAAACGCCACTATTTTTGAAAATAGGCTCATTTTGATTATTATGTTCCTTGATGAGAGTATAGATACTAGCCATATCGGCCTAGAAAATCGCAACTTCTCATTTTCCGTTGGTCTTAGTACATGAATTAACTACAGAAGAGTCAAGTTTTAAATAGGAAAAATATTGAAACTCTCTGGTCATTTTTGTGCGAGATGCCAACGGTCTAATCAGATTCAATGATCTATGCTAAGCTGCGGCTAAAAGTGCTACTGCCAGAACCGGAGATCGGCTGAATGGATTCAAAAATGGTAAAACTCAACTGTTTAACTCTAGGGGAGTTGGAAAATGAGCCTATTTTCAAAAATAGTGGCGTGTTCCTTTAAGGTCAATCTGTAATTCTTAAAAAATTGCTAGTTCTGGCAACCACAGATTCTGTTTTTTGTTGTAAACTTCACAGATTTTTTACAGTGTTGCACGAGGAAGGTGGTATCATTCTAGAGAGCATTTGATTGGACAGAAATTTGCACCCTTGAATGCAAGATTAGTCACCAATATTTTCATTTTAAATGTGTATATATGGCTAAAAGACCATTTTCTACACTTTCAGGTTGACAAAATAAGACAAATAGTTCTCTGTTTCTGTTCTTTCTCCCAACATCTCTATATGTCTCATTGCGTCTCTCAGGAAATAAGTCCCTGGACAGTGGCATTGCCGAGATGGAGGAACTTCCCGTTCCCCAGAACATCAAAATCAGCAACATCACATGCGACTCCTTTAAGATCTGCTGGGATATGGACTCCAGGTCAAAGGAACGCATCACACACTACTTCATCGACCTCAACAAGAAAGAAAACAAGAATGCTAACAAGTTCAAACACAAGGTGTGTGTCTGCAGACACTCTATATTCACCTCTCCCTTCACAACCTGACCTGATGTAGGCAAGAGCTGATCTTCAGTAACATCGTCACATACATGTGTTTGAACATGACTGTTCAATCTCATTCATTATGTCTTCTCTAGGACGTCCCCACTAAACTGGTAGCGAAAGCAGTTCCTCTGCCCATGACAGTGCGAGGACATTGGTTCCTGAGTCCACGCACCGAGTACACTGTGGCCGTTCAGACCGCGTCCAAACAGGGTGATGGAGACTACGCCGTGTCGGAGTGGAGTGAGATCATTGAATTCTGTACAGCCGGTGAGATGCACACTCATGCTACTTTAAAGCATACTTTCCCAAATGGGGGTTCATGAGTTGATAAAAAGCTAGGCACTGTAGCCAAACTCACACTATTGGTTGAGCTGGAAGGAGACAGTCAATGTTTAGATGGTGCCTGGGGGGCTCGATGTTTACATTTTTGGGGGAGATAAACCCTTAAATGGCAGACTAATATTAGTCAATGTACAATAAACTGGGTTAAACAGATAGTTCACCCAAACATGAAAATGATCCCATGATTTACTCACCCACAAGTCATCCTAGGTGTACAGGTGCTGGTCATATAATTGATTTATTTCACTAATTCCATTCAAAAAGTGAAACTTATTTATTATATTCATTCATTACACACAGACTGATATATTTCAAATGTTTATTTCTTTTAATTTTGATGATTATAACTGACAACTAAGGAAAATCCCAAATTCAGTATCTCAGAAAATTATAATATTACTTAAGAGCAATACAAAGAAAGGATTTTTAGAAATCTTGGCCAACTGAAAAGTATGAACATGAAAAGTATGAGCATGTACAGCACTCAATACTTAGTTGGGGCTCCTTTTGCCTGAATTACTGCAGCAATGCGGCGTGGCATGGAGTCGATCAGTCTGTGGCACTGCTCAGGTGTTATGAGAGCCCAGGTTGCTCTGATAGTGGCCTTCAGCTCTTCTGCATGGTTGGGTCTGGCATATCGCATCTTCCTCTTCACAATACCCCATAGATTTTCTATGGGGTTAAGGTCACGCAAGATTGCTGGCCAATTAAGAACAGGGATACCATGGTCCTTAAATCAGGTACTGGTAGCTTTGGCACTGTGTGCAGGTGCCAAGTCCTGTTGGAAAATGAAATCTGCATCTCCATAAAGTTGGTCGGCAGCAGGAAGCATGAAGTGCTCTAAAACTTCCTGGTATACGGCTGTGTTGACCTTGAACCTCAGAAAACACAGTGGACCAACACCAGCAGATGACATGGCACTCCAAACCATCACTGACTGTGGAAACTTTACACTGGACCTCAAGCAATGTGGATTGTGTGCCTCTCCTCTCTTCCTCCAGACTCTGGGACCCTGATTTCCAAATGAAATGCAAAATTTACTTTCATCAGAGAACATAACTTTGGACCACTCAGCAGCAGTCCAGTCCTTTTTGTCTTTAGCCCAGGCAAGACACTTCTGACGCGGTCTGTTGTTCAAGAGTGGCTTGACACAAGGAATGCGACAGCTGAAACCCATACGTCTGTGCGTAGTGGTTCTTGAAGCACTGACTCCAGCTGCAGTCCAATCTTTGTAAATCTCCCTCACATTTTTGAATGGGTTTTGTTTCACAATCCTCTCCAGGGTGCGGTTATCCCTATTGCTTGTACACTTTTTTTCTGCCACATCTTTTCCTTCCCTTCGCCTCTCTATTAATGTGCTTGGACACAGAGCTCTGTGAATAGCCAGCCTCTTTTGCAATGACCTTTTGTGTCTTGCCCTCCTTGTGCAAGGTGTCAATGGTCGTCTTTTGGACAACTGTCAAGTCAGCAGTCTTCCCCATGATTGTGTAGCCTACAGAACTACACTGAGAGACCATTTAAAGGCCTTTGCAGGTGTTTTGAGTTAATTAGCTGATTAGAGTGTGGCACCAGGTGTCTTCAATATTGAACCTTTTCACAGTATTCTAATTTTCTGAGATACTGAATTTGGGATTTTCCTTAGTTCCTCAGTTATAATCATCAAAATTAAAAGAAATAAACATTTGAAATATATCAGTCTGTGTGTAATGAATGAATATAATATACAAGTTTTACTCTTTGAAAGGAATTAGTGAAATAAAATCAACTTTTTGATGATATTATAATTATATGAGCCATATTTATTTGAACCATGAGAGGCGTCTAAGCTTACGATACTCCAACATCCTGCATCATACATCGTGTCATGGGTTACTCATTTGGCACAAGTCGACTTGTGCAGCATGCGTACGGTCTTCTGGCGGAAGCTAGATATTTTACTTCATAAAGTTTTAAATATGGATAATTTTCGTACAAAAACCCATCACTTCATTTTAGAAGGCTTTTTATTAACCCCCTGGAGCTGATTGAATTATTTTTTATGATGGATGAATGCATTTTTTGGGGCTTCAAAACTCTACCATTATAAAGCTTGGGAGAGCCAGGATATTTTTAAATATATCTCCAATAGCGTTTGTCTGAAAGAAGATAGTCATATACAACTAGGATAGCTTGAGGGTGAGTAAATCATGGGATAATTTTCATTTTTGGGTGAACTATCCTTTTAAGAGAATGTATTTTAACATTGAAAAAATCTTATATACTTTACCTTTAAAGTAGCTGTTGTTGATATGGGTTCAATAAACCTGTTTAAGCTGTTATTGGATCATATTGACTCTGTCCAATACATTTTATCAATTTTTTTTTTTTTTTTTTGTACCTACAGATTATTCCACTGTTCATCTCACACAGTTGCTGGAGAAAGCTGAGGTCATCGCCGGCAGAATGCTGCGGTTCTCAGTCTTTTATCGAAACCAGCACAAGGAGTACTTTGACCATGCAAGGTGTGTGCTTCTACAGGGGTAACAACACTAAATTATTAAAGAAACAGTACATTTTATTTCTTTCCTAACCTCTATGACTTCCTTTCTTCGGTAGAACAAAAATCTGAATGACATCCTGGCTGCTCTTTTCCATAAAATGAAAAGTGAAAGTTTGAAAAGACAAAAAAGATTTTTATGATAGCTTTGTATGAAAACTACATGAAATGTATGTTGTTACTGATTGAAAATTTTCCCCTCTACCATATCTTTCATTGTAAAATGTCCTGCTTCAGGTTTGATGTCAAAGATGTGTGATCATGAGAAATGTGACAACAAATGGCATTTGGCATCACTGGTATCAGACCAGTCCCTATTTACTTATGGGGGCCAGGACATTCTTCAAAATGACCCTTTGGCTGCGTCCGAAAACCTAGGTAGCTGTCTTGCTGCCTCGCTATCTTATAAGAGAATGACTTGTACGGCAGCATTTGTGCATGAAGGTACTTCACGAAATTGATTTCGGACAGACTTCTGAGGCAGCGTAACAGTTTAATGATCTACAGCAATATAGCGCGAGCTTCGGTGAGAACTAAACAAATATTGAATTACTACAGTAGTAATTTCTCGATAGAAATGATATCAAAATTAAAATATGTTGATCAAAATCGTACATTTATACACAAACTGAGCAGCAAACACAACCTTTGGACGCCATCTTTATTTTTCTAGCTCAACTGTCACAGAATGGGAAGCACAGGATTCTGGGATATCAAAGGCAGCTAAGGATACATCTATGCTTCCTTCAAAAATCGATCTGAGGAAGGTATCTCATGAGAGAGGAAGTGAAGCTAACATTGGATTCGGACGTGCCTTGATGCCTTCTTACCTCGAAATGTGTCCTCAGAAGGCAGCATTTTCCAGTTTTCAGACGCAGTCTTTGTGTTCCACGGAAGAAATTATGCCAACTTTTTCATATAAATAATCATTTACACCATATTAGAAAATTCCAAAATCCTGAAAGTAAAAATGTTTGACGTTCTCTCTATATGAATCATCTTTCTTTATATCTTTGAATGTTCTTTTATGTAATCCCAGTGATTTGATTGACTTCTGTACTAATCTAATGCTGTCCTATTTAGTATAATTTGATGAAAATAGCCATTACATCAGTCTTTATAGCAGAGAAGTCTATTTGTCTGTTGAATTTGATGCACCTAAGGTGATATAATAAATCTATAATGAGCTTTTCCAAGAATAAAGTGAATTAGATTTTAGATGAAAGAGGCTCCTTGGAATCAAATTAAATCCTTCTGAAAAGGCTCATTACAGTCAGAAGTAGTAAAATGGAAGGCATTCATTTCCCTTCAGAAATCTTTTTTATATATATAGCTCTAGTTCTGAATGTACCACTTCAGCTTGTTACAGTGAGACATACAGTATTCATTTGCTTGCTTTATCCAAGTCATTAAATCCAGTTTCACATGAGTGAGTGAAAGTCTATCAATGCTGTGCTTGCCCCATTCATAATTCACTTAATTAGATATTTGGATTTTAAGTGATGCGTTTCAGATAGGGGTTCAATCTGTTTATTTCACTTCAGCTTTATTTGCCACACTGACCATAAAGATCAGGTCTAAACCCTGAGGTGATAGCAGGGAGGAAAAAGTAATCGGAAGACAGTTAAATGATATTTCACAAAAAAGGCTGGTTGAAACCTGTTTCTGCCACAGAATAAAAAACTAAAAAAGATAATTGTGACTTTATCTCACAATTCTGACTTTATTTCTTGCTATTCTGAATTTATATCTCACAATTTTAAGTCAACATCTTACAGAAGAGGATTAGGGCCAAGCAATAATAAAAAAATAAAACCATCTCGAGATTAAAGTTGTTAAATTTCGAGAAAAAACTTGTTACATTTTGAGAAAAAAGTTGAGATAAAATGTTGAGAATAAAGTCATTAAATTACGGGAAAAAAGTCGTTAGATTATGAGAACAAATTTGTTAAATAATGAGAAAAAAAGTTGTTAAATTATGAGAACAAATTCATAGTTTAACGAATTTGTTAATTCGCTAATTAGAGTTTATTCTCAACATTTTATCTCAACCTTTTAACGAGTTTTTTCTTGCAATTTAACAAGTTTATTCTCAAAATTTATCAAGTTTTTTCTCTAAATTTAACAACTTTAATCTCAAGATGATTTTTTTTTTTTTTTTTTTTTTTGCCTGGCCCTAATCCTCTTCCGTAACATCTCACATTTCTGACTTTTTTTTTTTTTTTTTTTTTTTTGTGATATGATCGCAACCGGGAACTGTGAAAACTCAGAAGTCAGAACTCGTAAAAAAAAATTGTGAGATAAGAACTCACAATTCTAAGAACTATTTTTCAAAATAAATCCAAGAATTTTGTTCTAAACTTTTGAAAGTTAAACTTAAAAAGTCAGAATTGTGAGATGCGTACTAAAAAATGTGATATAAAGTCAGAATTGTAAGATAAAATGCTACGATTACCTTTTTTTTTATTTCAAAACTGGCTTGCATAGATTGTTAAAAAAAAAAAAAAAAAGAGAGAGATCGTTCATGCTGTCATCATTTACTCATACGTTCCAAAAACATATGATCTTTCTTAAAAGAGGAAAACAAAAGGAGACGTTTAGCTTAATGTTCATGCTGTTCTTTTTCCATACAATAAAAGTGAATGGCAACTGGGGCTGTCAGGACCCAAAAAGAAATGCATCATAACACCATGAAAGTAGTGCATGATATTTATGCTATCAGCTTTCTATTTCCATTTTAAAGAATTAACAGTATTCTCCATCTACAACAGGTTACTGATTTAGAAGGTTAAGATTACATTAGCAAAATTTCATGGCCAAAAAAGGTCCATTGTCTATCGTCATTAGTGTAGCGGTGAATCGACATGACCGTCTTGAAATCTGTGTCAGGGAAATCTTTCACTCGCACATGAAATTCCCAGTAGTGTGGATTCCTATTGAAACGACTGCATTTTGTAAGCGAAAATTTGCTGAACCACATTAAATGTGACTGCACCGTAAGTCACTGGCAGTAAAGTTAAGTGCATAAGGCAGGAGAAAATGTTTTATGTAATATCTAATTTCTTTTAGTACCTCTGAATGTCACCTCCAAGAAGTCATTTGTCATTTACAGTGAAGTTTCTTGTTACAGGGAGGCCCAAAACAACAAGATGTTGCTGTCAGTGAAGGATAACAGCGGCAGCCACGGCTCACCCATCAGCGGGAAGCTAGAGGGCATCTTCTTCAGCTGTAATACAGAGTTCAACACGGGCAAACCCCCTCAAGACTCACCATACGGCCGTTACCGCTTCCAGCTGCCAGCTGAGGAGCTCTTCAGTCCCAAGACAAACCTATATTTTGGTGACTTCTACTGCATGTACACGGCCTATCACTACGTCATTTTGGTGATCGCGCCAAAAGGCTCGCCTGGAGACGAGTTCTGCAAGCAGCGCCTACCAGCACTGGATATCGGCAACAACCGTTTTTTGACGTGCTCGGAGGACGAAGATGGTCAGCTGGTGTTCCACCACGCACAGGACCTGATCCTGGAGGTCATCTACACCGATCCTGTGGATCTGAGCCTGGGCACCGTAGCTGAGATCAGCGGCCACCAGCTCATGAGTCTGTCCACAGTCAACGCCAAGAAGGATCCCAGCTGCAAGACCTGCAACATCAGCGTGGGACGCTAACATATAAAACTGAACCCTTCTGCTGCCTTGAACAGCACAGAAAAATCGCCTTCTCCTTTAGCCGTCCTCCTTACCCATTAACTTATCCATAATTCCTTCTGGTGTCTGTAAGGATCCTTCGCAGCATGTGTCTCACAGCTTTTGAAAAAATGCTCTTTTTCTTTTACTAGCTTGTTGGTCTCAACCCGGGGTCAGGCTAGATATATTTTGTGCTCCTATTTTTGTGTTGGGATGTTGACTTAATAACACCTGTCAATCAAACTGCTTCTTTAACCCCATTGGCTGTCAGACCCTCCCATTAGAAAGCGGCATTGTAACAGTTTACCAAAGTCTACACAAATTTAACACAAATTTCTCATTATGTCACAGCAGTCAGTCAGTCGAGACTTACGAGGCATTATGAATGTGATGATTGGGTGAGATCTCAAAAACCATCTGTAGCATGATTGCAAACGTTTTTGACTTAAGCAGTGTTTCATGTTATCTATTCCAACCCATTCAGTATACTGTGATTTAACATATAATAAATGTGATACGATGTGTAGATAGAAAAATATTTATTTTTTAACTGGTGAATAGAAAATGGACAGAACCAGAAGTGCACAATACAGAGGACTTTGGTGATGGAAAAGAATAGGTACACGATAAAGCAAATATATATAGATAATTATATATATTTACTGTATAAACCAATGTAGAATCACGTGCACTATAGCTAACATTCAAAAGCTACATTTGTCATTGTGGATGTATACAGCAAAAAAAGTCTGGGACGACGATAACATGACAAAATAACCACACCTGATTGTAGCACAATTCAAACAGTTTACGCTGGTTGGCATGCAAAGACACTACACAGAGATTGTAATAGTTCATTGCAGTAGAGCCGTCGGAAAGGAAAGATACTGATTGTTTCGTTTCCAGAGAGTAGCTACTTGAGCAGAATTGCACTTAAAGCGCATATCCGCTTCTCATGAACATATCCCCTGCTTTGGGCTTCAGTATTGTTTTTAGCGTACAATGTGATTAGTCAGTGTCCATATTAACCACTGGCCTAATATATCATAATTTGTTCTTTATGTATAGGAGGAAAACTGTGCTCTGTGATGGCCACGTACCGTACTTTAACATGTTTTTGAACAAAATACAGTCCTTAGCTCTTTCTTCTGGGAGAACCTTTTTAATTCTGGGTAGTTTGTGCTCCCTTTTTCATGCGAGAGACAAATATATGATAAATAAACAGTTAACTTGTGTTAGTTCATACAATGTGTACAATTATGGTTGGTTGCTGCTGTATTTATATGTTAGGGACTGAAATTTGCATAAAAACGTTATTTTAAGTGCTTGTTTTCTATCTAGAGCTTTGCATTATTTGACAGGCTAGAAATCCCGTCTAGCCAGAGAGAATCATGGATTCTCATTAGTGTGCATAATGTCACCATGTTCCTAATTAGAATCATAAACTAGCTTCAAACGAGAGCAAGAGAACGTGAAAATTGCATATGATTCGACTTTGGTTAAAAAAATCTCTAAAAATAAAGTGCCATATTCCATAAACATAGATGAATACTCTAGATATACATAAATATTTCCTTTTGCCCTTTGAAATCTGAATGAGGTTTGTATCGAGCCATCTTACTCCGTACACAGCACAGAGATCGCACACTGCTTTTTTGTTAAAGGCCTTGATCGGTTCGGCCCAACCCATTGAGTCTAGGACTTCCAATGTGGTCAGAAATGATATTAAAGTGCATTTTAGCATCATTATGGCACAATTATGTCAAATGTAAAAACTCCATTTGGTCCAAACATTGGGTTCATTACTGAAAGGCAGAAAGAATCTCTTTAACTCAGTCTATGTGGTTTCCTGTTTGCTGAGCAACACTTCCAGTAAGCGTATTTTGGCTTTGAGACTTTTGTACTCCTGGTACTCCTCGGCCATGGGGATCCGGTCATCTTTTTGTGCGGTTCTTCATTATTTTGTAGGAGAGGGAAAGAAAAAAAAACAAAACAGATACCGCATGAAACGGATGACTCTGTGAGATTACACTAGCATTAAAACACACATTTAACCCTTGAGTTGCCTTACTGAAGCAGTTTTGTACATCAGTGCATAGCAGATAAAAGGAAATGTATTTTATTTAAAAAACAAATTCATATATTGTGTACAGAAACATTGTTTTTTCTTCCTGGTGGTATTATTTGGTGTATCATTGATTAGATGTGCATTACGCTAACTATGCTGAACTATTTTGATCTTTATTTTCCTGTTTCCTTCCTGTCCATGTTCAAAAAGACAAGAGTAACATTAAATACCATTAAAATATGTTAATGCCACAATAACGCATCTGTGTTTTACCTTCCCATCTGTCTGAAGAACTGCTCTTCGAACTCTCTGATGGCTTTACGTCGTCGCTTCTTCTCGGCTCGAGTCTCACGCAAACAATCCAGCAACTCAGACCTGCAATTAAATAGACACAGGAATATTTCACCCTAAACTGATCATCTGCATGTATACAATCTCATGTCATTTCAAAATGATTTTCTTTTTTACATAAAAGAAGATGTTGCAGAATGTAGAGAGGACTCTACCACAGGGTTGCCAAATCTTCAATTTTCTGCCATAGGTTAAATATGGAAGAAAATTAATGCCAAATATATTTGAAACAAAAAAGTTTGTTGAATTGCACTAACTGAAAAAAATATGCATTGCATTATCCATCCATACATTTGCAAAACTACTGACAACAGACAAAGTATACATTTTTTTATTTATCCACCAAATTTCTCTAATGGGACTGCACCTTAAAGGATTAGTTCACTTTAACCCTTAAATGCATGACTGTTTCGCCAATCATTCTTACATATTCCGGTCTTTATCGACCCGGATCTTTTTCTAACACGGAAGGATCTCTACCTGTCGTGATAATATAAAACTCCTTTGATATTAGAGTAACAATTACAGAAGAATAAAATAAATCATATTTTGTTACCTTTTGGAGCTTGAAAGGGCTCCGTTTGAGCAGATGTTTTATAACATCATCACTGTCCTCGTCAGAGCTCATTTCCCAGTAAATTCAGCAAATAATAGGCTAGTTTTATGTTTGAGGTCACGAATATGAGCCCATTCGCGATCTCAAACATATTCTCAAAACAATATAATTTTCAACATCTTCAAAATCAATATTTCAATCGCTAACAGCTTCACCAGATCCATCCAGCAACAGTTACAGTCATATTTGACTGCGTTCAGTGTTTGCTCTGCAGTAAATCGCTGAGCCATTTCATGTTTGTTTTATTATTTCGTTTTCTGTCTGAATGAGTCGTCACTTTAGCATTGTGTATCAGACATTGCCACCTTGTGGAATAAAGGTGAATTGCACTTCCGTCATCTAAGATTCAATTATTGTTGTGCAGAAAAAAATATATACATGCACTGATACACACCTCGGGTCGTTTACGACCCTATACAATTTTTACAAAAAATGAATACAAAAATAGGCATTCTTTTATAATTTTATGATTTTTTTCTTGGTATTTCTCAATCAATTCATTATAAAGAATATAACAAGAAGGTTGATGTCTAACTTTAAAAAATGAATGAGGAGGAGGGTAGTGAATGACGTCCTGGGTCACTAAAGACCCGAGGTATGCATTTAAGGGTTAAAAATGAAAATTACCCCAAGCTTTACATACTCTCAAGCCATCCTAGGTGTATATGACTTTCTTCTTTCTGATGAACACAGTCGGAGTTATATTAAATATCCTGATGCATCCAAGCTTTATAATGGCAGTGAACGGGACCAACGAGTATGAAGCTGAAGAAAGTGCATCCATCCAAAGCAAAACGTACTCCACACGTACTCCCCTGAGCCATGTGGAGAACCTTTGGCTTTGGATGGATGCACTTTCTTGAGCTTTATACTTCTTAGTCCCATTCACTGCCATTATAAAGCTTAGATGCATCAGGATATTTATTAATATAACTCTGATTGTGTTCACCAGAAAGAACAAAGTCATACCCACCTAGAATGGCTTGAGGGTGAATAAAGCTTGGGGTAATTTTCATTTTAAAGTGAACTAATCCTTCAACAATACCTATAAAATGTGCATTTTAGGTAGGGCTAGTCACATAATTTGGGTTTTAGTATTTGGGCTAGATTAATTTTTCATCTGGCTGTTTTGGTTAGCCAATGGACTGATTTTGTTAGGCAGATCTGGCAACCCTGCTCTACCAAACAACAAAAATAATTGGTCAGTCTTCTAATCCAAGTGAATGGTAACTCAATCTATAAGAGTCAAAAAATATGCATAGACAAATCCAAATTAAACCCTGTGGCTCATGGCGGCACATCGATGTCCTAAGGCACGAAACGATTTCTATCATTTTTTACCTCTAATACACCACTATGTCAGCACTCGCTTAATGAGGTCTGATCGCGCTCTGACAGCGGCAGTGATGTCTCGCGCGTATACTTCAATGAGTGCTAGACATCACTTCCGTTGTCAGAGCGTGATCAGACCTCACTAACCGAGTGCTGAACGCAGTTGGACATATTGGTGTATTAAAGGTGAAAAATTACATAAATAATGTTCGGTTTCTCGCACAAACCAATCGTTTCGTGTCTTAGGACATCAATGTGCCGTCACGAGCTGCAGGGTTTAATTTGGATTTGTCTATGCATATTTTTTGACTCTTATAGATTGTGTTCCCATTCACTCGCATTAGAAGACTGACAGACGGCAACGGTTGGAGTTAAAAATCATCATTTGTGTTCTACTGAAGAAATAAAGTCACCTACATCTTGGATGCCCTGGGGGTAAGCAGATAAACATCAAATTTTCATTTTTGGGTGAACTATCCCTTTAAAAACACTGTTGTAGACCTATGTGATGTTCCTCACTACTAAGGCTTGTGTACCTGGAGGCCTCGTGGAGGTTGGACATGGTTATGGCTGGCTGTCTCACTGTCTTGATCTCATCCAGCGGAGATACAAAGGCCGTGTCGCTGTCTCCCTCTTCCTCCCCACAACCTCTCTTATCAGTGAGGCACATGGGTGGGGGTGTGTACCGAACGGAATCATCATCTGACCCTTCTTCTTCTTCCTGTGAAACATTCAAAACAAACAGTCTTTCAATAGTAATGTAAAAATAAGAGAAAACAATGAAAAAATACTTCTTTTTTTTAATTGTATTTAAAGATAAGTGGACCACAGGGAAAAAATAATAATTGTTTGATATGAAACCTGTGGACATTCAATGACGGATCATATATGTATGCTGAAGCAGAATAAGTTGTATCTGAGCTGAAATACACTACCTGTCAAAAGTTTGGAATAATTAAAAGAAAGAAGAATTTGAGAGGTCACTCTGATCAAATATACAGTAAAAACAGTAATATTGTGAAATATTATTACAATTTTTAATAACTGTTTTCTATTTCAATATATTTTAAAATGTAATTTATTCCTGTGATGCAAAGCTGAATTTTCAGCATCATTATTCCAGTCTTCAGTGTCACATGACCCTTCAGAAATAATTCTAATATGCTGATTTGCTGCTCAAGAAATTATTTTTATCAATGTTGAAAACAGTTGTGCTGTTGCATCATATTTTTTATGGAAACTGATGCATTTTCTAAGATTCTTTGATTCTTTGAAAATTCTGTCATCATTTACTCAAGTAGTTCCAAACCTGTATACATTTCTTTGTATACAAGATATTTGAAAGAATTTCAGTAACTAAACAGATCTCACCCTCCATTTACTGCCATAGTAGGAAAAATAAGTACTATGGTAGTCAATGGGAGGCAAGATCTGTTTGGTTACTGACATTGTTCCAAATATCTTCCTTTGTGTTCAGCAGAACAAAGAAATTCATACAGGTTTGGAACTACTTGAGGGTGAGTAAATGATGACAGAATTTTCATTTTTGGGTGAACTATCCCTTTAATGCATCCTTGCTGAACAAAAGTATTAATTTCTTTTTACATCTTCACCCAAACTTTTAATTGGTAGTGTATCCAGTTTAAAAAAAGTCAAGGTACGCACATCTAAAGCGTCTTGGCCATGTGCAAGATCAAAAAATACATCAAAAAATACAAAAAAGATCTGCACACTGTTGTTCTCCCTTTATTTAGAAAAGGATAAGCTTGTCTAAATAAAGGGAGAACGACAGTGAGCAGATCTTTTTTGTATTATTTAGTGTATCAATTTCCCAAAAAATATAATATAATATAATATATAAATAAAATAAATAAAATATTTCTGGAGGATCATGTGAAAATGAAGACTGTAATGATGCTGTAAATTCAGCTTTGCATCACAGGAATAAATTAAATGTTTTAAATATATTAAAATAGAAAACAGATATTTTAAATTTTAAAAATATTTCACAATATTATTGTTATCAAATTAATACAGCCTTGGTGACTAAAAGTGGCTTCTTTCAAAAACAATAAAAAATAAAAAATTATACCAATGTGTATATATAATCACACTTACTATTGTTGTGATAGTGGGAGTCGCGCACAGGAGATGTTTCACCATCTGGTATCTATCGTAGAGAGGTTTCACCAGGTTTCTCTCTTGTTTGGTGCCCTACGGCAATATTTTTTTCAAATATTAATGCCATAATCCTAATCCGTGCCTAATTAACTAGAACATTTCTGTATTTAAATGTGAAAAAACCTCTTACAGGACGGCCATGCAAGCTTTCAAAATACAGCAGACATTTTTGCAGAGTGATCTTCTCCAGGGCCATCTGTCTTTGGGTCATCTCCTGTGGACAGAAGAGTGCGTGTTGAGTTAATCACCACAAACCCTGGCCGCACAGGCACACAATCAAATCCCCACCCACCGGAACAGAATGCATCCACAGATGGCCTCACCTTCATGTTGTCTGGTAGGCCGAGGGCCTGGCGTTTCTCCCGTAGTCGTTTCAGGAGCCCGTCCACTGTCTCCTCCAGAGAGGGCTTGTGCTGCTGGGGCTGCTGCTCTGGCGCCTCCTGCTGGCTGTTAGTGTATCTGCAGATATCTGTAGACTGGCCGTTCTCATGTCTCCGGGATTCCACAAATGACTGTCTAAGCTTCAAATCTGTGGAGACGGGTGAACAAGTTCATGAGTCCAATTTTGAAATGAATTGGAATATAATAAAAGGATAGAATATCATGGAATTTACTGTATTAAAAGCAATTCAACTGCCACACAATGGAGGAATTCCATTAGTTCAACAAAAATTTTCCATCAAGAATTTGGAGTAATTATGTTACATTTACTTTCTCTACTGATTAAATATATTTATCTACATTAAATGCTGCCAAAATAATTACACAACCATCAAAACCTCATCAAAACATTCATTTTGTCTCACAGCACTATAAAATATAAAAAAAAATTTAATAAATAGTGACAAAATTTGAATCTATTTATTATCGGTGTACTTTTAAGAGTAATGCATTACAATATTGTGTTATTACATAATTGTGTTAGTTAGGCTACTTTTTATGGAAAGTAATGCATTACATTACTTATGCGTTAATTTTTCTCAACTGGACTGGACTTATTTTTTTGTTTTTTCAATAAAAAAAAAATCTATTTTTGGCAAATGTAAAGGCCCTTTCACACCAAAAGTGAAATGAATAAGCCTCAGACTGAAGGAAATGCGAATTCACGCCTGTACAGTAGAGGGCGCAGCTCAAACAAACCTTTCAGCTGTGCTGCCATTCTGAATTGCAGAAGAATAGGATGCAGGAGAAGAAAGTTCAACACTCTTACTTCAGCAATAAATAATAATAATAAAAATTAAACAAATGTGATGTTTATCTCAAGTCATTTTAGCTTTCTAGTATGGTTGAATTAGATCATCAAAGGTCAGCAGCAAAGGCATTGGTTAATGAAGTGAGATTAAATACATAAAGTATATTTGTGTAATTTATATGGCTGTAAAAATTAACGCATTAACACATGCAATTCATTTTTTCAGGTTGATGCATTAAAAATCATCAGTTTTTCCCCATTATAATTTGTTAGACAGGCAGGAAGGCAACAGGTAAATATATGGCATATTATAAAGGGTTTATGTGAGAATTGTTGTAAGTTCACTTAAATTAAAAGGTTTTTTTTTTTTTTAAAGGGGTTAGTTATTAATTACTCCAGGGCAGGTTATGTTCTGGGTTAGAAATCTCAAACTGAAATTGGACCAATCAGATGTGAGCTAAGTGACTCTGACACAACCAACACAATAAAGTCACTCCCCCAGTTTTTCTTGCTCCAAATTAAAGGTCATTATATAGTCAAAACAAATATTTAAAAATGAAATTGTCTGGTTTTAATGATAATTACTTATTTTATGATTTATATATGATTTGTATAATTATATGATCTATATTTTTATTATTCCATTGCAAACACACAAGTTTAGTTTAACAGTTGTTATTAAGTATTTAGTTTTAATGAATATTAATATATATATAGATCATATATAATATAAATAAGTTGTAAATATACTCTTTAAATATGACTACATGTGACCTTGTATGTTTGAGTCTTTATCCCTATATATTATCAACTATATAAACTAACTTCACAACTTTCACTTGCACTGATAGAGAAAGATCATTTCTTTTATTTGTCCTCTTTCACAGACAAGTATTTTACATTAGTGTAAATGCATTTAAATTCTTAATTTTCAGCAAAAGAGTTTTGAATCGGGCTGGCTCTCTTGTGAGAAGTGAATTAAGGTTTATCTCTGTTGAAAGGCATGTGATGGGCCGTTTGCCACTGATGTCACGGATTCATGTGCACGGGCTCCACAAACTCAAAAATCTGACAGCATTCTGTTATCAAAAATGTCTTAATTTGTCTTCTGAAGAAGAACGAAAGTCTTATGGGTGTGGAACAACATGAAGGTGAGTAATTAATGACAGAATTTTCATTTTGGGGTGAACTAACCCTTTAAGTCTAGTAAATTATTAAATTAATAGATTTCATTTATACTGTAATGTTGAATGTGTATTAATGTTTAAAAAAATCTATTTCATAGATGCATCGGTAGGTTACCATTATTGGTATCAAATAATTAACTCATAAAAAAATGCCATTAAACAAATATTTGGAGAGTAACCGTGAAATTACAATATAAAAATATTAAAAACTCCAACGTTTTTAATCATGATTAATTACAGGAAAAAATTACAATTAGTTAGTGATTTTTTAATCGATTGACAGCACTAGTAATTTAACATTTAAATATTGCACGTTTGTGTAATATTCGGACTTTGCATTCACTGTTTTAATCATTTTGAGGAATACTGAATCTGTTTTTGTGCAAATGAGATACAGAATCTCACAGAAGTGAGTGAGTACACCCCTTACATTTTTGTAAATATTTAATTATATCTTTTCATGTGACAACACTGAAGAAATGACACTTTGCTACAATGTAAAGTAGTGAGCGTACAGCTTTGTATAACAGTGTAAATTTGCTGTCCCTTCAAAATAACTCATTAATGTCTAAACCGCTGACCACAAAAGTGAGTACACCCCTAAGTTAAAATGTCCAAATTGGGCCCAAAGTGTCAATATTTTGTGTGGCCACCAATATTTTCCAGCACTGCCTTAACCTTCTTGGGCATGAAGTTCACCAGAGCTTCACAGGTTGCCACTGGAGTCCTCTTCCACTCCTCCATGACGTCATCACGGAGCTGGCGGATGTTAGAGACCTTGCGCTCCTCCTCCTTCCGTTTGAGGATGTCCCACAGATGCTCAATAGGGTTTAGGTCTGGAGACATGCTTGGCCAGTCCATCACCTTTACCCTCAGCTTCTTTAGCAAGGCAGTGGCCATCTTGGAGGTGTGTTTGGGGTCATTATCATGTTGGAATACTGCCCTGCGGCCCAGTCTCCGAAGGGAGGGGATCATGCTCTGCTTCAGTACGTCACAGCACATGTTGGCATTCATGGTTCCCTCAATGAACTGTAGCTCCCCAGTGCCGGCAGCACTCATGCAGCCCCAGATCATGACAGTCCCACCACCATGCTTGACTGTAGGCAAGACACACTTGTCTTTGTACTCCTCACCTAGTTGCCGCCACACACGCTTGACACCATCTAAACCAAATAAGTTTATCTTGGTCTCATCAGACCACAGGACATGGTTACAGTAATCCATGTCCTTAGTCTGCTTGTCTTCAGCAAACTGTTTGCGGGCTTTCTTGTGCATCATCTTTCGAAGAGGCTTCCTTCTGGGACGGCCATGCAGACCAATTTGATGCAGTGTGTGACGTATTGTCTGAGCACTTACAGGCTGACCACACATCCCCCCCACCCCTTCAACCCCTACAACGTCTATTTCCCAAAACACAACCTCTGAATATGATGCTGAGCACGTGCACTCAACTTCTTTAGTCGACCATGGCCTGTTCTGGGTGGAACCTGTCCTGTTAAACCGCTGTATTGGGCTGGACAACGTGCTGCAGCTCAGTTTCAGGGTCTTGGCAATCTTCTTACAGCCTACACCATCTTTATGTAGAGCAACAATTCTTTTTTTCAGATCCTCAGAGAGTTCTTTGCCATGAGGTGCCATGTTGAACTTCCAGTGACCAGTATGAGAGAGTGAGAGTGATAACACCAAATTTAACACACCTGCTCCCCATTCACACCTGAGACCTTGTAACACTAACAAGTCACATGACACCAGGGAGAGAAAGTGGCTAATTGGGCCCAATTTGGACATTTTCACTTAGGGGTGTACTCACTTTTGTGGTCAGCTGTTTAGACATTAATGGCTGTGTGTTCAGTTATTTTGAGGGAACAGCAAATTTACACTCTTATACAAGCTGTACACTCACTACTTTACATCGAAGTCATTTCTTCAGTGTTGTCACATGAAAATATATAATAAAATATTTACAAAAATGTGAGGGGTGTACTCACTTCTGTGAGATACTGTAAGTAAATGCATGTTCACATTTAGTCTAGAAATACAATAACCATCATGATTACACAGTACACACAACACCGCTAGACTTTTACTCGATTCTCTCAACATGGGGACAGGAGAGCTGTCATTCAGTACATGGGAAAACAGTAACTTGCAATGAAAAAGTAATCTGATTAAGTAACTCGCCTTACTTGTAAGGCATTACCCCTAACACTGATTATTATATACAGATGTTTGACTATTTTGAGGAGATTACAGTACATCAGAACATTGGTTCATGATATTATGATTAAGAAATGGCAATTAAATGTTTAACAATGTCACGAGGGCCATGTAATAATAAATATAACAGATAAACAGTTTTAATTAATAAAAAAAATAAGCCCATAAATCACATTATGATTCATTATATGGACTGGCATCTTACCTTTGAGCTGCTTGCGAGACCTGGCTAGTTCACTCATGAGATTGAAAATCTCCGGATTGGCTGATTTATCATTATGTGAAGGCTGTAGGTGAGAGCAGACACAATTCAATTCAGAAGCTATAACTTTTGATCTAGATTAAGTCTTCAGTGCATTCTCCTGAGTCCTGATCCTATTTCATCATAATGAAAGAGTTATCATCTGAGTCAGGCAGCATAGAGATGCATTACTATTCTTCTCCAGTAGAGGGCAATACTAAACAGCAATGTTGAATGTGGAACTGAATGTCAAATTGTACTTGATATGATATTTTTTCATGTTTTTGACTTGTACAATAGTAATACGATGGCTTTTAAATGAATTTGACCTTATAGTTCATTTCTTGCTCAAAGCGCTCTTCAAACTTGCGTATTTTCCTCTTGAGTGTTTGGATGTGTTTGGTGAGGAGTGGGATGGAAGTAGATTCCTTAGCGTCTCCAGGAACCTCCGTTCTAACAACCCCACGAGCCCTAAAGAGATGAAAACACACATAAACACAGTCTCATACAACCACAGGGATAGTATAGAACAGGCTACATTGGCCAGGCTGATTAATCGACCGATATTAAAATTGCAGTTTTGTTGGCAGTAATACATATTTGCAGGATTCAGAACAACTGTTTGTGTGAATTCTGAACAAATATTGTGTACAAAAAAAGTGTATTTAACATATATGATACTGTACTGTATGTACACTACTGTTCAAAAGTTTAGGGTCGGTAACATTTCTTAATGGTTTTGAAAGAAGACGTATGCCATCATAGCTGATCAAAAATAAAATGTGAAATATTACAATTTAAATGACTGTTTTCTATTTTAATATATTTTAAAATGTAATTTATTCCTGTGATGGCAAAGTTGAATTTTCATGCAAGTTGAATATCTGATCATTTCATATGACCTTCATATGACCTGTTTTTTAAAATTATTTAAACTAAAATTAATTTATTAAAGCAGCCATGTAATCAGCAGGATATCTGCTTTGAGGTCCTGCCTGGTTTATTTTGTTCTATTTATTAACCCCAATAATGTACGGGTCTATCAGTACTACACAGTGAGTCAGAGGGACATCATAGATAAACAGCTAGAGGGACAGAACAGTGAAATCATTTCAGAAAGGTCAGTGCCTATGTCCCATCTCAGTACACACTGTCACAGATGTCTGTTCCCATCACTACAGCATTAGTCAGCAGGAAAGTCATGTTAATAATGAGAAATTATATTCAGGTTTAAAGTGGGTCACTGTGTTAATAGCTTTAGTTGGATGATTCAGAGACTTGCTCTTTAGGAAAGGAAAAAGGAGGTATCGCAACTGAACAGGCCAACCGAAAGAGCCGTGTGTGTCTGTGTGTGTTCGTACATGATCAGATGCTGTGCGCAGGGTGGAGACGGGGCAGATTCAGGGTCTGTGTTGAAGCGTTGGCTCTGGCTGAGGCTGGAGCAGCGTGGGGAGGGCAGAGGGCTGTTGTCGTCTGTGATGTACTGGATGAGTCGACTGGGCCCCGGGCTCTGCTGGAGATCACTGCTACAGTCACCCTCTGCCAGCCTACAATCTTAACACACACACACAGATCAGAGCCCCGCACTGTGATAAAAGCAGTGTGTCCTACAGTTGCTAACCCTGCTAACCAAAATCTGTTTTCACAAAGTGCAACATGTTCGTGGATCAACATCTTTCTTTATCCTGGAACAACATTCAGATCAACCAAAGTTTACAGTTTATGTCAAGTTAAAGGTCCTCTAAGCTAGCCTCTGTTTTGTTTGACAACAATTCGAATGTCAACAGGAAGTTACTCCACCCAGGGTCGCTTCGAGAACCTTTAAGGATTACAACCAGGGTTAGGTGCTTCTACATCAGTGTTATTCTCCTATCATTTCCCTCTGATTTTAGGGTTAAGTTATGGGGTAGGGTTAGTATTCAGACAGGAATGTTGTTCCAGGATCACAAAATATGTTGACCCAGGACTGCGAACTCTGCAAAATCAGGACATGCCTACAATTCAAACTAATCCATTTAAAATACAACTTGACTGTTAAATTATCTGAAGAAAACGTGGTGCTTGTTGTGCAAAACATGTCAGCACGATTCTAGAGGTTTTTGAGTGGTTGCTAGGGAGTTGCTATGTGGTTGCTAAGATATGTAATTGTGTGTGATTCTGTGTGATTGTGTTGTTTTGCAGTTTAAAAGGAGTTTTGGGCAGTTGCTATGTGGTTGCTAATGTTTTTTGTGTGGTTGTTATTGTGTTGCTATGCAGTTGCCAAGATGTTGTTAGTGGTTGCCAGGATGTGTATAACTGGTTGCTAGGATGTTATATGTGGTTACTAAGAAGTTCTGGGCTATTAGGGAGTTGCTATGCAGTTGCCTGTTTGTTCTGAATAATTAATATTGTGTTGTTGTATGGTTTCAAAGGTGTTCTTGTTGCTAGGGAGTTGCTATGTGGTTGCTAAGATGTTCTGAGTGGATACAAGTATGTTGCTATGCAGTTGCTTATTTGTTCTGAGTGATTGTGTTATTTTGCAGTTTTTAAAGGAGTTTCGGGCGGTTGCTATTGAATTGCTATGTGTTTTCTAATGTGTTTTGTGTGGTTGTTATTGTGTTGCTATGCAGTTGCCAATGTGTTGTTAGTGGTTGCCAGGATGTGTATAACTGGTTGCTAGGATGTTATATGTGGTTACTAAGAAGTTCTGGGCTATTAGGGAGTTGCTATGCAGTTGCCTGTTTGTTCTGAATAATTAATATTGTGTTGTTGTATGGTTTCAAAGGTGTTCTTGTTGCTAGGGAGTTGCTATGTGGTTGCTAAGATGTTCTGAGTGGATACAAGTATGTTGCTATGCAGTTGCTTATTTGTTCTGAGTGATTGTGTTATTTTGCAGTTTTTAAAGGAGTTTCGGGCGGTTGCTATTGAATTGCTATGTGTTTTCTAATGTGTTTTGTGTGGTTGTTATTGTGTTGCTATGCAGTTGCCAATGTGTTGTTAGTGGTTGCCAGGATGTGTATAACTGGTTGCTAGGATGTTATATGTGGTTACTAAGAAGTTCTGGGCTATTAGGGAGTTGCTATGCAGTTGCCTGTTTGTTCTGAATAATTAATATTGTGTTGTTGTATGGTTTCAAAGGTGTTCTTGTTGCTAGGGAGTTGCTATGTGGTTGCTAAGATGTTCTGAGTGGATACAAGTATGTTGCTATGCAGTTGCTTATTTGTTCTGAGTGATTGTGTTATTTTGCAGTTTTTAAAGGAGTTTCGGGCGGTTGCTATTGAATTGCTATGTGTTTTCTAATGTGTTTTGTGTGGTTGTTATTGTGTTGCTATGCAGTTGCCAATGTGTTGTTAGTGGTTGCCAGGATGTGTATAACTGGTTGCTAGGATGTTATATGTGGTTACTAAGAAGTTCTGGGCTATTAGGGAGTTGCTATGCAGTTGCCTGTTTGTTCTGAATAATTAATATTGTGTTGTTGTATGGTTTCAAAGGTGTTCTTGTTGCTAGGGAGTTGCTATGTGGTTGCTAAGATGTTCTGAGTGGATACAAGTATGTTGCTATGCAGTTGCTTATTTGTTCTGAGTGATTGTGTTATTTTGCAGTTTTTAAAGGAGTTTCGGGCGGTTGCTAGGGAATTGCTATGTGTTTTCTAATGTGTTTTGTGTGGTTGTTATTGTGTTGCTATGCAGTTGCCAATGTGTTGTTAGTGGTTGCCAGGATGTGTATAACTGGTTGCTAGGATGTTATATGTGGTTACTAAGAAGTTCTGGGCTATTAGGGAGTTGCTATGCAGTTGCCTGTTTGTTCTGAATAATTAATATTGTGTTGTTGTACGGTTTCAAAGGTGTTCTTGTTGCTAGGGAGTTGCTATGTGGTTGCTAAGATGTTCTGAGTGGATACAAGTATGTTGCTATGCAGTTGCTTATTTGTTCTGAGTGATTGTGTTATTTTGCAGTTTTTTAAAGAGTTTCGGGTGGTTGCTAGGGAGTTGCTATGTGTTTGCTAATGTGTTTTGTGTGGTTGTTATTGTGTTGCTATGCAGTTGCCAATATGTTTAGAGATTGTATATTATAGGGAGATGAGAGGGTCTGTATCTCTTACTATTGGAGAAAGCGTATTGGCTAACTTATTCACGTGTGGCACCTCTCAGCTTATTGTGAAACGGCTGCCCGCCTTTCAAAATTCCTTCCCTGTGTACCGCCAGAGCCGGAGCGTTAGCCGTTATGCTATTTTGGCTAAAGGTTGCAGGCTTGCCTTCCAGTTGCTTTTACACAACATCTATCTGTTAAACAGTAATGCGACACATTTGCTGTTGGTAATGCTGTAAATGAGTCCTACGGCATAACCAACATTCCCTAGTCTGCCTTCTCTTAATTTTTTTTTTTTTTTTTTTCAAACTAAAACCTACATATAGTTTCCAACTAAAGGAATTGTAAGTGTAAAAAATGCTGAAGATTAGCAAACAGGCTGTCGATTATTTAAATGATTAGCTATTTCTCCACAAAAGCTGTTTAATCAGCATAGTGTGGTTTTTTATGTGGTTGTTATTGTGAGAGGTTGTTGTGTTGCTATACAGTTGCTAGGTGTTATGGAACGTTGCCATAGAGTTGCTATGCTAGCTTCCTATTTGTTCTGAGTATTGTTTTGCAGTTTCAAAGTTGCACTGGGCTGTTGCTAGGGAACTGCTACGTGGTTACTAATGTGTTCTGAGTGTTGTTATTGTTTTGATATGCAGTTGCTAGGATTTTGTGGGTGGTTGCCAGGGCATATATAAGTGGTTGTTAAGATTTTCTGTATGGGTTGTTGCTGTGATGCTTTGCAATTACTAGGTGTTATGGGCTGTTGCTAGGGAGTTGCTTACTGTTGTTAATGTGTTCTGAGTAGTTGTACTTGTGTTGCTATGCAATTGCTAAGGAGTTGTTGGTGGTTGCCAGAAAGTTGCTATGTGGTTTCTTAAATTTTCTGAGTGGTTGTTTTGATGCATTGCTGTATGGCTGCTAGGGTGTTCTGAAATTGTGCTTCAGTCATCTCTCTAGTTTGGTAGTAAGTACACTACCAAGGGAGTGATCCAATCCCAACAAACATTTAAGTCCACTTGGAATGGTTCCAAGTGCACTGAAATGTTTGTTCCTTAAAAATTACCACAATGCACTGTAAAAACTAGTGAGCATAGATTTATTTTTGCTCACAATATGCTGACTTAAGAGTTGCTAAGGTGTTCTGGGTAGTTGCTAGGGTGTTTTAAACTCAATGAGCACCAAAGCATGCTTGTAGCCAATCAGCAGTAAGAGGTGCCTGTCTTGCATAGTGTGTTTGTGAGTTTGGGGGTGGAGCTATCAAGATAGACATGTGATCCTTTTGGGAAGGGGATTGTTTGTTTTGGTGATTTCAAACATTAATAGTGTTTCTCAGAAATCGCTTACTGCACCCTTAATGGCCCAAGTTGAAAACCTGTCCACAAAAAACCCTATGATATTCTATTTATATTTATTCTGCTTTAGATATTGCACAAGGCTCTATAGGACATTTTCATATTTTGTTTTAGATGTTTATAAGAAGAAAATCAGTTAGAAAAGTAATAGCATACATAAATCCTAAATGTCCTAAATGAGCTGCATAATTTGAGGGATCATTCATGTCCATAGTATAAACAAAGTGGGGCAAGTTAGTGTACGTGCTGATGTTTAAAACTTTTGGATTTGGATTGTTCAATTCAATAACACTAAACACTAATAGTGACGCTTGTCTTAGCAAACAATCAAAAATGGGCAATGCTTTAATTCAAATAATCCAAAAATAAATATTCATCATTTATCTCATCATTTAGTCACCCTCAAGTTCTTCTAAACTTGTATGAGTTTCTCCACACTATGGAGGTCAATAAGGGCCAGAAAAAAAGAAACACATACAGGTTTAGAACAACTTGAGGGTAACATTTTTATTTTTGGGTGAACTATCCCTTTAATAAACTGCTTATAGCCCCAAAAAAGAGCAATTTTTTGGATAGGACATCTTAAAAACTCCAAATGCAGAAGAATTTTAGAGCATGGTTAATAAAGCAAATACACCATTCATCCTGACTCAAGTAAACTTTAGCATTCCACACTTTTCCAAAAAATATAAATATAGCAGACACAAATGAACACAGACAGCAGAAATTCAGATTAATGGAGTGAACAAATGACAAACTGCTGAGCTTAACACACACACAAAACACACAGTCAAACCTGAGTCACGGTAAACTCTCTGACCCACTGAAACTATAAGAAAACTTAAGACAATCCAGAGACTGAGCCCCCACCCCCACCCCTCAAAAAAAAAAAAAAAAGGAAGGGGGGTTAGTCGTTAACAGTAGTAAATGTACTCTACTGTTCAAAAGTTTGGGGTCGGTTTTCAGGAAATTAATTAACTTTTATTCAGCAAGGAAGCTTTAAAGGCACACTGCGTAAATTTTCGCCACTAGAGGTTGCCTATTCAAAACAAAGGCGTAGCTTGATGATGCCGAGATTGAGTGCGGAATCTTAGGAGATGTCGTCTTCACCTCACAGCCAGTGGAAAAGAATTGGGATGGGATTGGGGCAGAAATTATGTTCATGACTGAGATTATTAACATTATTGTAGTATGAAGCAGAGCAGGGCCGAGTGCTGTGGGAGCGGAATGAGGCCGCTGGAGCGATTGCAAATGAGAGACAAACGCGACACATGGCTCGAGAGCAGCAGAACTTTTAGTATGCCAAAGTCGCAGCTTCCGCCTCTGCCGGTCAAGTGTATGTGGGGTAGCGCAGCGCTGTTTATCATATTAGATACATTTGAGTGGGTTGAAATTATGTTACTCTGTGCGTTCACTCGGAAGCTGCTATGAGACATTTGCACACTGCAGTAAGCTACATCGATATTAGAATATCATATTAAAAAATGCTGGATAATGTGTATTGTTTCATCATGGCATGCAATTAATTTTAAAACATATTGTACGACGGAAAAATGCTGTATTACCGTTAATAAAAATAAAGCTGCATCTGATTATGCTATGTTAGCCACTTGACAAAATAGTGTTTTTCCTCTGAGATTCAATATTTTAATCCAAAAATCTTACATATTGTGCCTTTAATCATGTTTGATCAAACATGACAGTAAAACATTTCTATTAAAAATAGTTTCTATTAAAAATAACGTGTCCTAAAAAAGTATCCGGGTTTCCAGAAAAATATCAAGCAGCACAACTGCTTTAGCATTGATAATAAGAATGTTTCTTGAGCAGCAAATCAACATATTAGAATGATTTCTGAAGGATCATGTGACACTGAATACTGGAGTATTTATAATGAAAATTAAGCTTTTCCATCACAGGAATAAATTACATTATAAAATATTTTCAAATATAAAACAGTTATTAAAAATTGTAATAACCGTTTTACTGAATTTTTGATCAAATAAGCACAGTCACTTCTTTTAAAAACTTAAAAAAAAAAAAAAAATCTTACAGACCCTTTTCTGACTTTTGAACGGTAGTGAATAAATATCACTTCACTAGATGACATTAGATATTTTAAAACATTACTTTATGGTTGACAAAATCACTTGAACATAAACTACAACTGTAGTTCCTCTGCTAGGACACTTGTGTGAACTTGAGAAGAACTGACTTCATACAGCTGCTGAAAATTACCAGCTGGTTAAAAGTAACTGCTCAGGAGAATGAATCTCTATCATTATTTGTTTGCTTTTGAGGTAGAGAAATAAAGCGAAATGGCGTATGTAAAAGGTAATGCATAAAAAATCTCGCAAAGATGTGGGATGTATACGTGTCTGAGTGTGTTAAAGTCGTGCTGTGCGGAGGTGCTTGCGATCTCAGTGCCTCTCTCCATCACCCTGCGTTATTAATAGATGCCAGTGTGAAGCGGCTCGGGCAAGTGACTCACATGTGCCCAAAAAACAAGAGCCATCTTCTTAACAAAACCCATAAACAAACAAGCCCAGCCCTGCCATCAGTCCTGTTAAATCAGTGCGTTTTCATATCAGCAGACCACATTCATTCATTCATTCATGCAAGGCAACAGCCCACCATTCGGTTGGCATCACTACACACATGCTACTGTAAAAGAAGGACTTCAATGAAGCTGTCAGCTCTCATACCTGGTGGGCTGTGCTCTTTCCCAACGCCATTGCATGAAGGAAGCAATATTTCGTCTTTGAATCCCAGGCTGGGTGGACTGTCTTCAGGAGAGGGGTCTGAAGAAGGGCTGGAGTCTCCCTCCAGAGCCTGGAGCTTCAGCAGAGAGCCCTGCAGGCAGAAGCAGAACATGCCGGCTTCAGCTCTTGAAGCGTAAGAGGAAGATTGTTCAGCACACGTCAAATGGAAAGGAAAGATGCTACTGCAGTCTCACACGCCCCTCTGCTCTGCCTCCATCAGCCCTGCGTGCGATACACGCGCGTGTGTCCGAGGGTGTCCTTACGTGCACGAGCGAGGCTTGTGATCACGTCCCTCTCTGCTGCAGTTCTTTATCTGGCATGGATTATTCATGCCACTCTTTTAGGTGGAAAAAATGGAGCGTGCGAGAGAGAGAGAGAGAGAGAGAGAGAGAGAGAGAGAAACGGAAGGGGGGTCTTCTGGCGTCAGCAAGCCCCTTAGCAGACTGGCTGAAGCTGGTTTCTCTGATAGGAGAACAGGTGTGGTTGGAGGAAGAGAGGAGGCGAGTGCATGCAGACGGATGCGTGGGATACGTGGAGGGAGGCGGGGGGGGATTCTCAGATTTTGCTCGGCGGTTATGAAGGCTTTTCCCGCATCTGGAGGTGTGTGTGTGGGGGGGGAGGTTCTCACTAAGAGTACTGACATCATGGGCCCTCCCAGCATCCATTCATAAAATAGAAAACAGCCCAACGCAGCTGAAGGATCATGCAGCTGAGGTTGCATATAC
The DNA here is from genome assembly GCF_024489055.1 of Chanodichthys erythropterus. Classification (NCBI taxonomy): domain Eukaryota; kingdom Metazoa; phylum Chordata; class Actinopteri; order Cypriniformes; family Xenocyprididae; genus Chanodichthys; species Chanodichthys erythropterus. The sequence continues at coordinate 29,037,328 of NC_090239.1, forward strand.
GCATACAATCTCAGAAACGTGACGTCCATATTTGGCCGAGGTCTTGATTTTTTCAAACCCATTTTTACCTTTTTTGAGGACACATTTTGTTTCAAACACATTTAATGTAAATAAATTCATCAAGAAAATTTAACATTCATGGGACCTTCCCATTGCACAAAAGGTTCTTTATAGTGGGAAAAGGTCCTATAGATGATTATTAAAATGTTCTTCACACTAACAAACTGTTCACTGAAAGGTTCTTTGGGGAAGCCTAATGGTTCATCACTATTTTTTATTTATTTTTTTTTTTGAGTATATGCATGTATACCGATATCAGAAATGTGCCATTCAAATTTGCCCCATGCTTTAATCTTCAAGGGCATTTTTACATGTGAGGACAAATTTTGTATAAAACCATGTAATTTTTTGTCAAATAAATGCATTTGAACTGTTTAATTGGTCAAAATTCATGATTAGATACTATGAAATTCATTATTAGCCCTCAGAATTTAAATATCTGGGGCATACTTGCCATGATCCCTCCTATTTTTCATTTCCTCCTTTTTTTCCTTATCTCACGGTTCATTTGTCAGTATTGTGGGATGACTGTAAATGCAAGTCTGTGGGTTAAGACATTGATGCACTTCTCTTCTAACTGAGGATGAGTCATCCCCCTCTCCATTCCTACCCTCCCCTTTCCTTTCCACTCCTGCCCTCCCCTTTCCTCTCCTCCATCCATCTTTCACCCACTCATCCCCTCTTTTCCGGGGGGAATAGATTGCGTAGTTGTGTGGAAAGGGTAACGCCCCCTCAAGCACCACTGACGCTCATCAAACCGACAGTGTTGGTGTGTGTGAGAAGGAAGGACTTATGTAAAGATCAAGCCTACTGATATCATGCAGTGACCAATAAAGAGATCATAATCAAAACTACAATATCCCTGGAATGCAATCAGCCATCAAAAGGACATCATTGCTGTATATTTTGATGTTGCACCTGAGGATCCTAATACATCATGTGCCCTTTTTACAGCGTCCTTAGTGTTTTTCCATTAATTTTGTTCATAAGCATTAAAAATGCTTCAATAAAGAGTTACATCAAATAATGCTTTTAATCAAACCAATCAGAAGAATCACATTATAAACTTTGATTGAAGAAAGATAATATTGGAAATTCTGATAATTGCTGCAATGATTCAAAGTCATTAATTACGAGAACAAAACAAAGTTTTCTTATATCAATATTTGCGTGCACTTAAGTACTCAAAGAGTACACTTCATAACTATCTTTTGTAGACTAAAGTAACAAAAAGTACACTTTGTAATAATGTCAAATTAAAAGTTAAATAATTTTAAATCATTATGTTTTAATATATGTTGTCCTGCTTTAAAGAAATGCAATTATTTCGGTGTTGAATAACAAACTAAAGGACATGTAAAAAACTTGATTATAATTTAACTAGTGTATTATTCAATATTACATCAATACAAATCACATTAAAGTAATTTTTTTTTTGACAGTACCATTTTTCAAAATAAAAATAAAATTACATATTAAGAGAATTTAGAAGTAATTAAATTACAGTGTCCTAGTGTCCAATAATTTCATAATCTGCAAAGCATCTTGGCATATAGTTGATATCCTTGAAGCATCTTTTCCTTGTTCCATGGGCAAGGATATATTTCTGGCTTTGATTTTGTCTGTGGCGTCAGTGGTGACCTGATGGTGTTCCTTGACATTTGTCATGCAAACTCAGAATGACATCACAGGACAGTGGGTGGTCTAGATGTTTTTTGTTTTTTTTTCTGTGAGGGCTACTGGAACAATCATGGATCATTCACGGGACTAAATGTTTTTGTACTGACAGATGCTCTCTACTCTTCAGCCATTATATAAATACATCTTTGGACCTCTACCTATGATTGGGGCAGGTGATCAGGTTTGGATGGGGGTGTGTTTGCAACCTACAAATTCAAAGATGGACTTCAAGTCAAAACTGAAACATGTTTATATATAGATATTTAGGATTTAGGGATAAATTATATATTCCTTATTAGCGTGTGTGTGTATATATACACCGAGCTAAAACATTATGACCACCAAACAGCTCTGACCCGCCGAGACATGGACTCTACAAGACCCCTGAAGGTGTCCTGTGGTATGGCACCAAGACATTAGCAGCAGATTAGGGATGCACGATATTGGATTTTGGCCGATATTCGATATGCCGATATTTTCAAAATAATTTTGGCTGATGCTGATACCGATATATATACAAATTTTTCGCCTGATATATTTAAACTTTAATTTTACTGAAGAGAAATCCATGTATCTCTTCTGTACTGATTTATACCATAAATGTATTATTTTACAAATGTAGACAGACATTCACACCTGAAAAACAGGTCAATTATTTCACTTGGAGAATAAATGATATGCCAGTGCAACATTTTATTTTTAAGTTTAGACTTTGAAACTTCAGTCCTTAAGAGTAAAACAAATACAAATAAATTTTCAAATATTTTTTTTACATCTTTTCCTACTGGAACAGGTCTACCAAATGCTCCCCCAACATAGTGGTTAACATGACATTGTACTGAAACTTACAGAAAACACTTCAAGTGCACAAAACAAGCAGCTGTAGTCCAGACCTCCACTTCAGTCCTAAGGACCCACTTTAAAGTATAATCAAACTTAAAACCAAGCTCCACATATTACCTTGTGAGCCACAAAAAATAAAATAAAAATACAAGGACATCTTATCCTTTACTTGAACTTGATTGGTGCAAACTTTTTCAGTCCAACTAACTAGGGTGACAACTTCGGCTGACCGATAGGCTTCTGTTCAGCTATTTTTGTAATACCAGAGGTAGGTTTTTCTTAAGAAAAATGAGCATCTCTGCCTTTTCACCGTCCATTCGATTTCTCTTTTCATCCATCACATCAGAGGCAACGCTAAAAAGCCGCTCACTGTCAACGCTTGTGCAAGGCGCACACAGGTACTTGCGTGCAGCAAGAGCGAGGGCAGGGAAACAGGCCTTGTTGCACTTCCAGTACTCCAATGGACTGTGGTTCCTGGGAATTGTGGGTTCGGCCAGGTATGAGATGACCTATGAAGTAACAGAATACCAAAATATTACTTACGGATATATATATTTTTTTTAGGCATTAACAGAGCTCTAACGTTTTTTTCCAGAAATCAAATGATTTATTAGTTGCACGTTTATTATTACTACCGTACACATAGCGAATTATGATAATAAATAGGCGATTATCTATGTTATGACATTGCAGAATAATAATAGCGAAAGTCGCATCATTAATTAGGATGCTTTCGGTCCAAAAGTGAATTTTTTATTTTTTTTTTTTAAATAATAACCTACATTTGTGCATGTTTTATGCTTACCTGTGACGCTGACGTGGTCTTGTCTTGCTCCTCAAACATGACATTCTCCTCCAGAATTTCGTCATACATATCCAGCAGTGATCCTGTTCGGGTCCTCTTCTCTGGGGGATCCTCTGTGCTGGCATCTGCACTGCCGCTCATGTGATCCAAAACTTTGAGCAACAGGTCGCGAGCACTCCTCTTTTTTTCCTCGTCAAAGTACCGGTCTTTGTAGCGGGCATCAAGCATGGTTGCAACAGAAAGGCTTCCAGCAGGGAAGTTTTGGTAGTCTGCACTCCTCTGTCCGTGTCACTCGGCCGGCCAAGCAGTCGTGTCAGTGCCACAACCGCGGGGATCTCATCAGCAGCAGAAGCCTCTGCAGAACTTATATCTCTGGTCAGCTGCTCAAAGGGGGCGAGAAGTGTGATCATATTTTCTATAATTCCCCACTGATTTGCCGTCAAAGTTGCAGGAAGCTCGAAATCAGCGGCATAAGCACCTAGTGCCCTTTTCTGCTCGACCAAGCTTCGCATCATATAAAATGTCGAATTCCATCTGGTAGCGATATCTTGTTGAAGTCGTTTTACCGTCATTCCGAGCTCTTTCTGTACATCCGCCAGTCGACTGTATGCCAGCTGGGAGTGTTTGAAATGTCCAATTATCCTCCTTCCCACGGCCACAACATCCGCCACGCTGCGCTGAGACAGGACACCGTCATTCACCGCCAGTTGCAGTGAGTGTGCCATGCACGGTAGACTTGTCACACCAAACTCTATCATAGCTTTAGCCATGTTACGGGCATTGTCACGTAGCACGACATGCACTCGTTCTCTTTCTATTTTCCATTTCCCAAACATACTTTCAAATGCGGACGCAATTGCAGCTGCTGTGTGAGAACCGGAGCATTCCTGTGAGTGTAGGACAGCTTTTTTAAGGGTGAAATCTTCATCTATCCACTGGGCAGTGAGGCTCAACATGCTTACAGGACTCACGCTTGATGTCCAAATGTCCGTGGTGAAGCTAATGTGACACGCGCCGGCAAGGAGCTTTTCAATTTGATTGGCGACAACACTCTGGAGTTCAGGTAAGGCCACGTCAGAAAAATAGCGCCGGCTAGGCATAGCATACCGCGGCTCTAGGTGCATCATTAGCCTCCTGAAGCCAACATCTTCCACCACGCTAAACGGCTGGTTATCAAGAGCAATAAATTCAATTATTTTGTCGTTAAGATCTTTTACCTTTGGGTGGTCGCTGCTGTATTTTCTAGCTTTGTCAAAGGACTGAAGTAGAGGCTGCTGATGGGTTTTTGCCGGCATTTTTTCCTGCTTACTTTTTAAAAAGTCTTGGAGCTGCTCGGGATGACGGCTCTTAAGATGTGTAATCATATTTGTAGTGTTGAAAGACTGTTGTTTTACGCCTCCTCGCATCACTTGTGCTTTACAAATATTGCAAATAGCAACTTTGTTATCTGTTTGACAGATCTCGAAATGCCTCCACACAGCTGACATGTTGTAAGTTTTTGTTTTTAAGTTTTTGGCGCTCAAGCTACGTTCATGGTCGTCGCGCGCGCACATGAAACACGCCCCCCCCTATCGGTTTGGCACATCGGCAGACATATTCATATTGGCCGATGCCGATGATGGTCATTTTAAGCTTTTATCGGCCGATACCGATGTTGTGCCGATATTATCGTGCATCCCTACAGCAGATCCTTCAAGTCCTGTGGGTTGTGGGGTGGAGCCACCATGGATCGGAATTGTTGGTCCAGCACATCCCATAGATGCTCAATCAGATTGAGATCTTGGGATTTGTAGGCCAGGGCAACACCTTGAGCTCTTCATTATGTTTCCATTCCTGAACAATGTGTGCAGTGTGGCAGGGTGCATTATCATACTGAAAGAGGTGATTGTCATCAGGGAAAACCATTGCCATGAAGGGGTGTAACTAGTTTGCAATGTACGTAGGTGGCATGTGTTACATTGACATCAACATGAATGGCCGGACCCAGAGATTCCCAGCAAAACATTGCACACTCCCTCTGCAAGCTGTCGTCATCCCACAGTGCATCCTGGCGCCATCACTTCCCCAGGTAAATGGCGTACATGTACACAGCCATCCAAATTATGTAAAGGAAAACATCTTGGGTTACGAATGTAACCATGGTTCCCTGAGAAGGGAAACACGACACTGCTACCAAGGAAGCTAACAGAGGAGTGCCTCCTGCATGCTGGTGTCAAAAGCATGTGTAAAAACATGACAATGACATTGGCCTCTTTCTGCAGAAAATATCTTTAAGAGAGGAAGCCTAGCAATGCCACCCTGAAAACACAGAAATAGGGAGGCTCCAAAAGAGAGCCAACCACACAGTTTACTGCCCTCATGGAGTGTTCAGAGAGGAGGCTTCAGCATAACATCCCTCTATAGCGACGAGAAACCTAACTACACTCTACAAGACCACCTCACCAAGAAGGCTCAAAGAGAGCCACACAACTCGGACAGGTATCTAATGTTTCCGCATAACGACTCTCTAAATTGAGAGGAAACCTGGCAACAATCCTCAAAAAGGTGGTTGCACCAAGGAGGCTCAAAGAGAGCCATACGATCTGGCCACATCAGCTGGGCTCCTGTAATGGAGGCCTAAGAATAGCAATTCTAAACGAGAGACCTAGCAACGTAAAATCCCAAGACCACTTATCAAAGATTTGATACCACTATCAAAGCGGAGCTCTAGGGAGCAGAGGCCTCAGCAGACAACTCGAGAGGAGACCTAACAATGCTTCCAATGGAAATCACTCTGAGGAAGCTCATAAAAGCTCTGAAAGAGGAAGGCCTTAGAAAATAACTCTCAAAATTGAGAGGAGCCTCAAGGAGGAGGTTCAAGAGAGCCAATGAGCCAACATCACCAACCTGGATGGGGTCTAAAAGTGGATGTTGGGGCTTTATGACCCTGACCCTGACCCTGACCCTGGTCCAGGTCTTTCAGCAGATCGGCCTGGTAAGCCTGCAACAGTGCCATAGTGTGACCCATGTACTCTCTGCCATTCAAATGTGATGTCTCATGCAGCGGTTTGGTTGGCAGAGTGGGAGCCTTCAATCTCCCAGTGAGAGAGAGCTAGCCAGCATCCCTCCAACTGGTGGCAGTGACTCATATCCATGCTCACGCATGGCGCGAGACATAACCTCTAGCAACTCATTGTATGCCGGAAGCATTAACGCCGATGCTCCATGTGAATGCAGCGTGAGCGATAACACACCCTCATCAGCTACCGAATAATGAGAAATAGCCATACCGCTCTTAAATTCCTTGGCCAGCTCCATCAAAGAGCCCTACGATCTCAGTCTCCTCTTCGCCTGCTTCGCTGAAGCAGGTCCTGATCTGTGGGGAACAGATGATTGTCCCAATTTCCTTGAGAAAAGGGACAAACGAGAGCAGAGTTTTTTCATAGAAAAACTCTTGCAATGCTCGTATTCAGTCCCCTCGATGACAGAGCAGGCATGCTTCCCACCCAAGCAAACCAAGCAAAACTCATGTGTGTCATCAGGTGTCAGATTTAGCTGCTATACTGTCTTCAATACGTCACAACAAACAAACGGCTCCTGAAGACAAGAAAGTGGATGACTAAATTTAGTCTCTTTTAGGGTGCGTTCACACTTGTAGTTCGGTTCGTTTGGTTCATTTGGTCCGGACCAAAGAAGAAAAAAATCTGCTGCGTGGTGACGTGCATCTGATGCCCGTCATGGGCAAACTCGCGACTATGACAAGAAAAAACCGACATGCGTGAGGATTCTGTCCTTTTAAGGGTCTCATCTTCCTGTTTTTGGTTCGTTTATATGTCTTTGGTCCATATTGCGTTTATATATCATTCAAACCGCACCAGAGTTCGTTTGGAAGCGGACCGAGACCCATCTTTTCAGCGGTCTCGGTCCGCTTGTTTGGTGCGCACCAGGGTTCGGATGGCAGTGTTCACATATGTTCAAATGATGCGCACTAACTGAGTAATCGCACCAGGGTTTGTTTTAATCGAACCAAACATGACAAGTGTGAACGCACCCTTAAATTGTTGCTCCTCTCACGAACACTCCAACAGTCAGGGAATGCAGCTGCGTGAGCACGTATTCACGAGAGAAGAGGGGGAGGAGGTCGAGAGAGAATTCTACACATCATGCATGTTTGTTCAATGAACGTTATTCACTGATAAATTCAACGTTATTCTTCTGGATGAACTGATTCACCGAACAGATCCAACACAAAACAACAATTCAGACATCGCTACTTCTCTCGTCAATGTGCCACAAAGACCTAAGGTAGATTATCAGTGAATAATTACTTAAAATTATCAATCACATGACTTCAGAAGAACTGAAATAGAGTGGTGCAAGGATGACGTCAAAACCTGGAAGACTAATTCGCCTCTGGGACCCTCAAGATTTTCCTGTAGAATTTTTTAATGGGGTTTTTCAATTTATGAGTAAAATAAGGTCTGTTGTAAACCTAACTTGATGATACTGGAACGTTTTACTCTACATCATAAATTACACACACCATTATCGAAAACAAAATTTTAGTTCATTCAAATTTTAGTTTCACTTTCATTAAAAAAGAGTAACCAGAATATTCTTCAAATAATTACCTTTTGTGTGATACAGGTTTGGACCAACATGAGGGGGAGTAAATGATGACAGAATTTAAATGTTTAGCAGAACTTTTACTTTAAGAAATGAAGATTACATTTGAAGCCAAATTAAAATAATAGCTTTATGACATTTAAAATTAAGATATGAATAGATGATGTGCTGTTTTAGAAGGAACTTACAGAGTGTTTTACCTCAGGCGTTTGAGGTTTGTCTTCCTCTATCAGTAAGAATGTCAAGCTACAGGATGAGAGAAGAAAGGAGACCTGATAAATGGGTAGAAGCAGGTCTGATATATGCAATATAACTTTTATTGTATCTTTATTTACTAACATTTTAATTATCCTGTGAATGTATTTGGCTATAAAAAAGCTGTTGACTTGATCCAGTAGATAATGAATTCATCTTTTTTCAGCATTGGCATATTGCTTCTTACCTTATATTTGGTGGGGTGACACAGAACCGGTTCCTCCAATCAGCACACACAGCTTCCACAAACCCATGCAAACCTGGATCTCTCTCTTCACGCACAGTCTCCATCTCCCAAAAAACAACTAAAGAGATACAATCAGATCAGCTGCTGTCCACAATATTTATTTGCAGGTATCATATTAAAGTTCAAGAACATGTGATCATTTTGTTTAATTGTCAAAAGGCACACTTTCATAATCTCATACATTCCATGAAGCGCAATCATTTTTAAAAACCATGCTTTTGCGATTCCATAGGAAAAGCATGTGTGTGAAAGTGAGAATCATGATCAGCCTGCCGATGTGGGAAAATCCTGAAGATTTTCTCCTTGGAATGCTCCTCACATCTCAGGACTCTCCCATGAGGACCAGAAAGGAATCACAGTACATGCTCACACAGTATGCACTCCTGTCACGTAAAAATCGTGCTTGTATCTTAGTACACGCATAACTTAAAAGCAAATCCACTTGAAATCTCATGAATAAGTATATTTAATAACCAGTCTGCATAGAGTGCAGCTACTACAAACCAATTAACTTTACCAGGTCTACTGGAACACGATATTGAGTGCTTACAGTACCTTTAATAATGTGCTACAAAAAGCATTGTTAAATGCTTTGTTTGGTGACAGCAATGAGATTAAATGGAGAGCAGATTGAGACTTTTTTCTAAAGGTTCCCAACACCAAATGTGAAATGTGTCTCCTCTAGAGTTTTAGAATCTAGAAACTATGAGATCTCAATCTGAACTCAAACATTTCTCATCATATTCTGATGTATACCAAATTAACCAAACTATATGCGGTTTGTTTTATAGCTCTTACAGATTTTCTATTTTCATTTCTCAAGCAGAATTCTTAAATGAGACCTAACTAAGTGTTCTATTAACCCTGTAAAGCTTGACATATAAAATAATAGTCAGAAAAATCTATTTTTTTAATGGAATAGTTTATTGAGAGTGTTACTTTGATGTGGTGCTTCAAATCGAACACACCTATTTTTAATTAAATCTAATTTTACCACTTTCAAAAAGTTTTCTGAAAAAAGAGCATTGTTTAAATTCCAAACCACAGCCTACCTGAGTATTGTTGCTAACCTTGTCCATCCCTTTATGACTACAGTGTTCCCATCTTCTACTTCCAGCAAGATAACATGTCACAAAGCTCAAATCATCTCAAACTGGTTTCTTGAACATGACAATGAATTCACTATATCCAAATGGCAACTGCGTGATGCTATCATATCAATATGAACCCAAATTTATGCCACAAAGAATTATAGAGATTCTGGAGGCAAAAGGGGTCCAACATGGTACTAACAAGTTGTACCTAGTAAAGTGGCCAGTGAGTGTAGTATGATATATAATATGGAATATGGAGCACATACTTGAGGTAAGGCATTGGGATTAATCGTAATTGAGTGTTTGATTTCGAATTTGGCTTCTAATGATTATGAAAACAAGATAATATAAGTAAAATGATTATTGTACAGCTGCCACATTCCATCCAGCACTCCTTCCTTTCCTTCACAGCGGTGCGTTTTCATTCCTCCCTAAGCCAAACATAACATCTAAATCAGCCAAATAAGTGAGTGTTGTAAAATGCAGTCTACTGCCGATAAAATGCGGGATGTGTTTGATATCAAACTGTCGTTAAAAGCAAATTATGCCATGAAAGAGATACCCCAGGCATCTTTCTGAATGAGACAGAGCCGACCATGCATAAGCAAAGTATACTGTGGGCTTCAGATTCACGCCTAAAGGGTCAAATAGCCTGCACACAAAAATGATGAAATGCCATTTTGGTAGCATTCTCGTAAACACAGTCATTTATCGAGTAGTCTGTGATTGTTAGTCAAGTACCACTTAAATGGTCAAATTCACACAAAATTATGTCAAAATGTCCACCTTGGTGAGAATATAGGTAAACACAGTCAGTTTTGGAATGTAAATAGTTTAGAGAGTAATACACATCCGTGCTGCTCTTAAAGTGACAGCAGCCTAATAAACATGCTGCAATCATTATTGTTAATCAAACAACAAAGTAAAAGATAAAATCACTCACTGCTCTTGAATGAATAACTTTTGCAGTTTAAATAAAGATTAGTCTATATTTAATGTATACAGCAGTGTTATTTTACATTTGATTACTTTATTCAATTTCTGTTGTAGGCTATTACTTATTCAAATACCCCTGTTAGTACATCTTCCTTAAAAACTAAAGCACTGTTTATTTAATTTGTATTTTTTTATTGGTTGGTTTTGTTTGTAATTTAGTTTCTTTGTTCTTATTGAATCGCTGACTGTTTACTTGTCTTCTATAACTGTTTTGAGGACTTTTTACTTACATTAACCTAATATTAGTTTTTTCCAATGTATTGATTATTGTGAAATTTCACTGATATTTCAAATTAATCATATCATGAAATAAGACTTTGATCATATCACCCACCAATAATTGTTTTAAATAATTGTGATTTTAGTATTGATCAAAATAATTGTGATTTTTGCCATAATCGAGCAGACTGACAAACACCTCAGTTTTATTCAGAGGCTCAAACTGAGAAAACTGCAATTTGGTGCAGATGTTATTTATATGACCAAAAAGTAAGATGAATTTCTGATAGCTTGTAAAATAAGTTAACGAGATCTTTGTAACTGTATAACAGACTATTACATAAAATGAATATAAATATCAGTTTTCACTTTATATTTCCCAATAAAATGTCTTAGTAAGATGGTATTTGAATGCTTAGTTTTATGATCAAAGCTCTGTAGTTTTCATTGTAGAGGCAAAACATACAATGCAATGCATTTTATTGATGACTGAGAGATGAACAAATATGTTCCTCAAAAGCCTGATGTATCATATTTGATGCTACCATTTTTTAACATGATTATTCTAATATAAAATATGTATACAGGTACTTACATGTTGGTACATGCTGATAACTCCTAAGGTAAGAAAGCGCAACCTATGAGCAATTAATTTGGAAAATGTCTTACCTCAGTAAAAGGTGACAGATTTCATCATCATTGGATTGATCATTTGGTGCTGTTGTTTGTGAAATCCCCACAGATTGCCTCAAAGCGCTTTCATTTGCATGGTGCGGATGTCCCAGGTTTGACTTGGCAGGAACTGAAAAACATCTACAAAAACTGGTCTTGATCAGTCTCACATACCCTGTGTGTGTGGGAGAGGCAGAGAGGGTGAGCTTTCGATATGGTGTGATGTGTTTTGACAGATCTGGTGCACTAGGGCTCATGTGTAGAGATGGTGACCCATGCTTACTGGCAGAATCAGGGTAGCTGCAATACCCTGTCCTGACCAGATCCTGTGGAACTGGAAGAAACGTGTGAGCGAGTGGCCAAGTGAGAGGTGCCAGAAATGAACTTTTAAGGGGTAATATTTCTTGTCTTCAGGGTAGATCTGCAAAATTCTGGATAAATTTAGAATCACAATATTTTTTGTTTCAAATATCACAATTCTCTCATGATACTAAATAGACAATAAAACAAAATAACATGTAATTTATTAGAGGTTCTGACAAAATGTTAACTGCTACAGTCCATTTAAAAAATGTAATTAATTTGAATTAATTATTTATTTATTTAAAAAAAAATGGTTTGAATGAATGATTCAATGACTCACTCATAAAGTTGTCACTTGTTTCATTACTGGATGAATTGGTTGAATTATAAATACAATTTTTAACACATCATAATGATGTGCTCTATAGGATCTTTATTTGAAGTTTGTGAAGCTGTTCAATGCCTATACATGACAATACTCTCTCTGGATCAACGGCAGCGCCAACGCAGATATTTGAATGTTCATTGTGAATGTGATCGTACTTGTCAAAGGTTTAACAGCCTAATCATTGTCATTTAGGTATAAGATCACATGATTAATTATGATTCGTGTAGCTCTACTTCAAGGGCATTATTCATACAAAAACGCATGGTGAACAACCCAATCTTACAGGAAAACATAACTATTTTATGAGGTGGTGAATTGGAGTGATGTGTTTGTACGAAAATGTATGATTTTATATTTTAATAGTAAGCATTAAGGTACAGCACTAAACATACATGCATATTGCATGAATTACTAATTCCTACAAATATAGTATAATATAGCCAAAACAAGTTACAAATTGCAATGACATTGTGTTGGGGGAATTACTGAATTATGCTTGCTGATAGTGTCATTTCACGCAATGAGCATTAAAGGTGCCCTAGAACCGGTTTTTACAAGATGTAATTTAAGTCTAAGGTGTCCCCTGAATGTGTCTGTGAAGTTTCAGCTCAAAATACCCCATAGATTTTTTTAAATTAATTTTTTTAATTGCCTATTTTGGGGCATCATTAACTATGCACCAATTCAGCACGCGACCCCTTTAAATCGCGCGCTCCTGAAACATTTAGAAAACCAATTCATATATATCACTAAAAATATCATGTAATCATGGATCATGTCAGTTATCATTGCTCCATCTGCCATTTTTCGCTATTGTACTTGCTTGCTTACCTAGTCTGATGATTCAGCTGTGCACAGATCCAGACGTTAATACTGGCTGCCCCTGTGTAATGCCTTGAACATGAGTTGGCATATGCAAATATTGGGGGCGTACATATTAATGATCCTGACTGTTACGTAACAGTCTGTGTTATGTTGAGATTCGTCTGTTCTTCGGAGGTCTTTTAAACAAATTAGATTTATAGAAGAAGGAGGAAACAATGGAGTTTGAAACTCAATGTATGTCATTTCCATGTACTGAACTCTTGTTATTCAACTATGCCAAGATAAATTACATTTTTGATTCTAGGGCACCTTTTAAGGGTTCATGATTGAAATGATTCCCTTAAGTAACAAATAAGCAAACATGCCCACTTTTTCTTGTTTAATCTATTTTGTTTAAAGCATAAATCTAACAAATATTCAGTAAGTTTTGTGCTTTTCTGAAAACAAATTTTAATATTTTATTTAAAAAAAATTCTTCTCAATTTTATTCCAGTTGTACACCACAATTCAAATGTATGGGATTGTTTAGATTACGTAATGTTTTAGAAAGAAATCTCTTATTCTCACCCAGCATTTATCAAAAATATTCTGAAATAAAGTAAAAAGTCTCTTTTACCATCATGTAGGCTATTTTAAATTTCTGTGGCATTTTGTCAGTTTCTGTGAGATTTTCAAGTCAAGTCTTGGGTAATTTCTGTCTCTGATCAACAATAAAGTTGAAACAAACTCAAAAGAGTTTCCAAAACATTCCAATTCTAATTTCAGGAATAAGATTTACTGACTTGTCTCAATAACTTGGTTATTCAAAGGAATCATGGGTTGAATTATTGAACATATGTGCATAAGGAAGGGTGGGAGGTGTAAAGAAGATACTAAAACTGGATTCAAAAAACAGTGAAACAACATGGTGTTATGCTGAACATAATCAACCCCTGATCCTGTGACGTAAAAATATCCATCTGTTAGCCTACTTAATTTCAAATCAACAAGTCCATATTTCTGACATTAAACTACAGCATAGCAGAGCCAAAACACAAGTTTCAGTGAGACTGGAAGGATTTTAATCAACGTCAAACTGTTTGCAGCACATTTTATTTCTGTAAAGTGACATCTAAGTGACAAATAAAACATTAACATTTTGTCAGAACCTCTTTTCACTTTTCTTTGTGAAAAGTTTCTCAATAATAGATTAGATTATAGGCCTATTGCTCCAATGCATGGGAAATTCGTGTTGAACAGCTCTCGAGTTACAAAAAGCAAAAATTTAAATACACTTCATATTAAACAGAGGGAAGGTTGAAAATAAGGCTTGCATGGGGTCAGCTGGAGAAAAAACAAAGACTTTTCAGAGGTGGAGAAAGTTGCCAACACTTGAAAATTTGACAGATGATTAGAATCTTTTTTCCTCACAATAAACCAGTTTATATTCGCCGTCACAGGCACCAAATGTGTAGAAACATGTACGCAACATATCGTTTTTCAAAACAGCACATTGGTTTATACAGCAGTTTAACAAACAATAAGTTATTGAGTAACTTACTTTTTAGGCTCGATATTGGCAGTTACAGGTGTTTATCTTTGCTCCACCAGTGAAAACACCTCCAACGACGCCACAGCAGAACCATTTCCACAAAGCTGCAGTCTGTTGATCCTGAATGAATCTGTTTTTGAATGAATTAGGGTGCGTTCACACTTGTAGTTCGGTTCGTTTGGTTAATTTGGTCCGGACCAAAGAAGAAAAAAAAAACATTTAGCCTAGTCCGGTAAGCGTTCACATTGGCAGTTTTATCACCGAACCATAATACCGAACCTTAAGGCATAGGGATACATTCACAACGTGATTGGTCGGATTTTATGACGTATTGCCTATTTTGAGACGGAACCGAACATCCAAAACAATGATGTTTTCTGAGGTAAATGCGCTTGTTGTGTGTGCGTAGCCTGCATGTGATGGTATTTTGGCCAGCTGGGAACTCGTGAAGAGCTTATAAAATGCCTAAAGTAGTCAAAACACCGGCGGGAATCCATCCGTCACACACAAATTATCTGCTGCATGGAGACGCGCGTCTGATGCCTGTCATGGGCAAACTCGCGACTAAGAAAAACCGACATGCGTGAGGATTCTGTCCTTTTTAGGGTCTCGTCTTCCTGTTTTTGGTTCGGTTACATGTCTTTGGTCCGTGTTGCGTTCATATATCATTCGAACCGCACCAGAGTTCGTTTGGAAGCGGACCGAGACCCATCTTTTCAGCGGTCTCGGTCCGCTTGTTTGGTGCGCACCAGGGTTCGGATGGCAGCGTTCACATATATTCAAATGAACCACACTAACCGAGCAATCGCACCAGGGTTCGTTTTAATCGAACCAAACATGACAAGTGTGAACGCACCCTTATTCTATGACACCCATAAAGACAGTCATTTTGTCGCCACATACTGGTGTAACTATGCCATTGTAGAAATAGCAGAGTCACTGAAATATTGGGTGCACTGACTGACAGCCTGACAGCCTGATATTTTATTATAAAAATAACTGTTTAAAATGTATAAAAAAAATATTATTAGCTAATCTATGTTTCAAAACTATGGTGATTGTTTTCTAAGGTACAACAACAGTATGCTGCTGGACACTTGTTGGTTGCTTTTCCTTCACTATCCAGTCCAACTCATCTGTAAAAGAAATTCATCCATATACACAATTTATATTTGTCTCATTTAAAAAAAAAAAAAAGTTAAGCATAAACCTACAGATCAAAAGGTTCATGAGAAACAATAATTCAGTCATGCATGTCCCAATTTTTCAAGTCAACATTTCAGGTCTAAGTGAACTGTAAACCTTCTATTTTGGGAACTCTCTTATAGTGCGCTCCAGAGATCTTTCCCATCCTTTTATGGTCTTTAATGGCCTAACACAAGAAACATGCTCATTTTGGTGCATTTTAATGTGCAGTCATCACCAGAAGGCCAGATTAGTTCTGCCGAGTGGACACAACGGATTAATAATGTATAGCTGGAAGAACAGAGAGACAGAACAAGAGAGACTGCCCTGCTTATAAGAGAGTGTCTGGTCTGGACAAAAGAATAAGGTCATGGAAAACAGCTGCCCGACCAAAGCAAAATAAGTGAAAAACAGGCCTCAGGTAAAAATCAAAACATGACTTTAGATACTAGAAATGTAGGTTAAGTTCATCCAAAAGAGGTCAAGATACAGCTGGTTAACACAGTCCAATTAGCCCTTGCTGGTAGATACAATAACTACATAACCTGGCAAAAAATGAATTGAATTCACTGTTAAAAAATTATCCATATATTCTGACAAAATCAACATTTTGGCAAGCATCACATGAATCACAATATATTTTTATAACACTACACTGTAAAAAATTACCGTGATTTTAACAGTAAAAGACTGTAAAAATGCTGCAGTGAAAAACTGTTAATTGGTTTACATAAAGTTTCTGTACTATATACGGTGAATAACTGTAATAGATCTAACGGTACATTTAATGTAATTTTACGGTAAAATACCGTTAAATTCACAGTTTTTGAAAGTGAAAAATAACAATTCACTGTAAAATTTACAGTGAAAAAACGTAAATTGACATTCCCACAATTCCCAGCGTGACACTTCACATTTGATATATTTTTGTTGAAATAACTCTGTTTCTTCTTAGTTTTTCTAATTTTTTTTATAATCAGTTATGTACATTAGGGTTTTATGTTACATCTAATGTTGTTAAATTAATGTTTATTGCATTTTTAAAATTTCATGCATGTTACCATGATGGTGTTTAGTGTGTGTGTGAATGACACTGTGTGCACCTTCTATATTTTAGTATTGTCCTCCTCAGCTTGTGGAAAATCTGCTTGTGATGAACTTTGATTCATCATGTGACTCTTATCACCACTGTGTTTGGTGACTGTCAGTGTATTATAAAGATACAAAACAGATATTAGTACTTCATTAGGTTGGTAAATTAACATTATATCCGTTAATAAAATGTTATTTTACCGTAAATTTTACTGGGATTTTTTTTTACAGTGTACTGAAATCCAATGTTAAATATACATATTTAAAATGTAAAATTCACATGTAACTCCATAAGTATGTTTACGGTTTGATGTAATTTTTACAGTATTGTTCTGGTAACCACAGCTGCCGGTATTTTTCCGTAGAAACAACGGGATTTTTTTTTACAGTGTATAATTATACAATGCTTAGTTGGTTACATTGGTTATGCCAGTTGGTGGCGCCAAATTCTCGCATGCTTGGTTGTGAAACGTAGTTTGTAGACCAGACAGAGGCTGCATCCAAAAACTTAAGCCCAAAGTATACTCCAGCCGTCCGCGTTCGTGCACCGTCCACATGACGTAATTTTCATCATCCAGAGGGCCTTCGGACCTCCGCACACTCCTTTTGCGTACAGCCCAAATTTTGAGACCGCACGGACGGTGCGTGTGCAACAGCGCATGCATAATCAGGACAGAAGAGTCCACTAAGTGGCAATACGCACAGTGTGCAGTCGTTGAAGAAGAGTGTGGAAAGAGCAATTCAAAATCAAGACGAGTAAACTCAGAAGCATATCCTTCACCATCATTTTTGATTCTTGTTCTCTTGGTGTATCTTCTGAACTATGCTGCAATGGTGGATTCACTATTTTTCTTCTTCGATCCTGCCCAGTGAATGTCCCATTGATGACATGATGTCTGGTAGAGTATAGAAAAAAATTGTAATCCGCATGTGTCGAACTCAGACTCAGTCATACGCGGTTGAGTATACTTTGAAAGATGCACGCATCCGGGTGTGGAAAGAGAAGTATACCCGGGCCTTTAGGCAGCTGAATTGTTGCCTCGCAGCCTTATCAGTCAATGACTTTGCAGGCAGTGTTTGCACATGAAGGTACCTCACGAAACTGATTTCAAACAGACTTCTGAGGCAGCATAACAATTTAATGTTCTACAGCAAAATAGCGTAAGCTTTGGTGATAACTAAGCGAGTATTTAATTACTACAATAGTAATTCACGCTAGAAATGACATCAAAAGTGGAAAACAATGGTCAAAACATACATTTACAGACAAACCACCAACTTTAACTTTCAGACGCCATCTTTATTTTTTAGCTCGACTGTCACAGAATGGAAAGCACAGGATTGTGGGATATCAAAGGCAGCATATCTATGCTGCCTTCAAAAATCCATCAGATGAAGGCATCACATAAGACAGGAAGTGAAGCTAACTTTGGATTTAATGTTCCTTGATGCCTTTTATACCTTGGAATATGTCCTCCGAAGGCTGCATTTATCAGTTTTTGGATGCAGCCAGAGCTGTCTGCGATTCTTCTTATTGAATGTTGTGTAATGTGCGACCCCCTCCCTGTTGAAAAAAACAGCATATACTGGTTAGGTATGTTTTGAACCATGGGAGCTGGTTTGAGCTTGCTTAAGCTGGTCCTTAGTTGGTCCTTACCTGGTCATGAGCTGGTTTATGCTGGTCCTTAGCAATTAGCTCCAGCTCAGGACCAGCTAATAACCAGCTCAGGACCAACTAAGTACCAGCATAAACCAGCTCAAACCAGCTGCCATGCTTCAAAACATACTTGCTGTTTTTTTCAACAGGCTGCCTCTGGTCTGTCATGGTATGTGCACACAGCAGCAACTTAATTGGCACCCCACACAATCATGTAGCACTATCCTTCTTAGTTATTCATGTCAGATTGCTACACACACGTGACAGAATAAATGACCCTCAAATCCAGTATGAAAATCGATTGCTCATTGCAAAATGGCCGATATTTGGAGGAGTATGCAGAGGAGATCCTGGATCTGTGCCACAAGGTGCACTGATGATGAGTCTGTCCAGTACATCTTTTAGAGCAGAATAGACAACATCTTAAGCCCCGGGTATACTTCAATTTCCGCGCTAAACCAAGGATGGGCACGGATGACCGAGTTCGACACACGCGGACAAGGCCGGACTTACCATTGGGCTTGACTGGGCTCAAGCCCATGGGCCCCGCCCAATAGGGGGCCCCGCCCATTTACGTTAGATTTTTTCAATAATATGTCAGTCTTTTAATTTTTCATTTAAAGTTTGTTGATTGGACTAGCATTGTTACCTGGTCCTGCCCCTGCAATGAAAATTTTAATTTAATAGACCCTTTTCACAATGACGTCAGTTAACTTCCGCCTATCCGCAAAGCAGTGTATCAGTTGTTACCTTCGCGCCGGCGACTTCTCGGGAAAATGCTTTAATAACTTTAAATGCGAACGGTTTATGTCAAGGATTTACACAGTCGGCTTCTTCTGGTAATGATATTTATTATTTACTTTCTGAAACTGCCTTGGTTAGGGTTTCCACGAGCAGAAACTTTTGCAATGTTGTCATTGAATTGAGTTTTATCACAACGATTGTGTGTCCACACAAATCTGTTAGCCTATTTGGAATAAAAGGAATATTGTCTTTAAAAAAATCTTTATTTTTAGAAATTGGTAGGCTATATGATAATGTTCTTGTGAGATTTATTTACAAATAATGGACATCTGGAAGTGTACGTCCATAATAGTCCGAAGAATTAATAGTGTGAAGATTTGAGATAATTTTACATCATACCAGTTTAAACTGAACTGCTGCAATATATTAAGATTGTATAATTTGTAAGAAGTGTAATGAAAATACAAAACGGAAGTAGCCTATGTGTTCATTTAATGTTATTCCCTGGAGAAATAACTTGATTTTGTTCATTTAATGCTGCTATAACAATGAGTACTGTTGTAAATCCTCTGTATATTTTTGTATGCGACGATCTTGTTCTGCAATAAAGAGACGAATGACAATGTTTTTTTACTATGGTAAAAATGCCATGTACATGAGTCAGTTTTTACAACATTAACAGTTTTCATGTAGAAATAGTATTATATTAAACACAATTTGTATTATTATGTATGCCATATTTATCGAAATAAAAGTATAAAAATAGACTTTGATATTTAAAAAGAATAAGCTTATGTTGATCTTCATTGTACAAAGGCCTGTAGGCGCTGAAATAAGTAGTGCATTAAGGTTTGAATGAATAGTTTTTTACTGCACGTAAATGTTGGAAACATGCGTTTATTTCACAAATATATATAAACAGCTTCATCTGCAATAAAGACAGCAAAGTGCATGTATGGCTTCAGTACGTATTCAACTCCTCCGACTTTAAGCAGCAAATCGCACCGATCGGTAAGTTTTTTTTTTTTTTGAGATCTGCGGCTGCTAAATACCTCACCTTGAATTTACATGAAATTGGCCGACTACAGCCATCCTTTAACCACATTTGTGGCATATGTACAAATGTTGAGTGCACTTCATTCGAGTCGCGCTAGTATTCCACTATGCTGACAGAAGGCACTTCCTATATTAAAATTGCTATCTTATATTAGCCTACCACTAAATTTGAACAAAGTTAGGCATGTTCTATGAAGTTCTATTTATGTATTTTTGCTAGAGTACTAAATTACATCTAATGATCTTTAAAATGCCATGGTAATGAGAAAATGCTTATTTAATTTTGTTATATATTATTCTCTAAGATTGTAATTTATGTGATGTAGTAGACATACTGTAGGTCAAAGTCAGCCTAACACTGCCTATATGTATACTGGAGATGTATATAATCTATACAATATGTCAGTACTTACCAAGAACAGATTTATACACTCATAGATTTAGCTATTTATATGTAATACAAATGATTTGTAATGATTGCAACCTTACAAGGTATTTGTTTGTTTTTCAGTATGTTTTCCAGGTAAATAAGTGTTTTATTCTCATTCTGACCAAGATATTTGTGCATTGCAATAAACACCATGATCACTTTGAACTTTTTAATCATTATTTATTTATTAGAAAACCTTTTTTAATAATTGATCATATAAATAAATTATAACGGTCTTTTTTTAAAACATGTAACTCTGTATACTGTACTAGTCACCTTTTGAAAGTAGCTTTGCACTTCAAATAACGATTGGATCGATTATATTGTTACGCCACCAGATGGCGACAAATTACTTAAAAAAACATTTGTCATTGAATCGTTCATTCAGGAGATTCGTTCAAAATGCTGATTCATCTATGAAACAAGTGTATTTGATTGAGGAATTTAATCATTCATTCAAACCAAAGTTTTTTTTAAATAAATGATTCAGATTAACAATTAACATTTTTATAGACTTAACAAAATAACATAATTTATGTTTATTGCTGAAGTTGTTTGTTCAGAATCGTGAT
Source organism: Chanodichthys erythropterus (assembly GCF_024489055.1). Lineage (NCBI taxonomy): Eukaryota > Metazoa > Chordata > Actinopteri > Cypriniformes > Xenocyprididae > Chanodichthys > Chanodichthys erythropterus. The sequence continues at coordinate 29,058,587 of NC_090239.1, forward strand.
CTCTATTTTTATTCTCAGTTTATCCAGAATTGTGTAGCTCTAATACATAGCTTGTGTATGTATCATTTTGTTCTATTTAAAGTAATGTATAGAAGGTAGGGCCCGAAAGTGACTCAAGCCCAGGGGCCCCCACCACCCTAAGTCCTGCCCTGCACGCGGACTACAATTTTTTCTATACTTTTACCAGACATCGTGTCATCAACCCGATATTGGCTGGGCAGGATCGGAGAAGAAAAATAGTGCATCCACCATTGCAACATAGTTCAGAAGATACACCAAGAGAACAGGAATCAAAAACGATGGAGAAGGCATGCTTCTGAGTTTACTCGTTTTGTTGTTGAATCACTCTTCTTCGACAGCTGTACATTGTGCTCAGTACTGTGCGTATTGCCACATAGCGGACTCTTCTGTCCTTCTTGCGCATGCACTGTTGCACGCGCACCGTCCACGCGATCACAAAATTTGGGCTGCACACAGACAGGATGTGCAGCCCTCCGCATAACGAAAATTACATCATGCAGACGGTGCACGAACGTGGATGACTGAAGTATACCCAGGGCTTTGGGCCTGATGCTGCTTGTAGAGGAGGACTTCAATCTTCCCAACTCTTTGTTCCCATTTTCTCAGTTGGCTCTGTCCATTCATCTGGATTTGTCTGCCCCGCTGGTACCTCATAGGTCCTCGGCTCCTTTGTGCTGCTGACTACCTCCAGCTCTCTGGCTCCTCCTCGTGCCACTTCTCCACCAGCATGGCTCTGTGAGGCAGATCCTCTGGCTACACCTTGCAGGAGCTCCTCACTGCAGAACACGCAATCCAGGGGGTGAGGTTGGATCCAGATCCAGCGGGTGGAGATGGGTAGGTTTAGGAATCAGTGTTTGCTGTAGACGTGATTGACATGACCAATAAAATCTTTAGAATCGGATGCATTTGCCTGGCTTCTGATGTCACACTTGGATGTGTGCTGGGTTAGATGTCTACTGCTGGCTGCAGTGAGACACTTCTCATAAGTAAAGTGGGAGGAGTTTGATCTGGTTCCAACCTCTCCCCCTAAATCTCATGTTCTGAAGTGAGGACCATCTCACACCTGTACCATGTCTCCACCTTCACCTGTCAGCCCTTTGTCTCCACCTTAGCTCTGCACTCCCTCAGCTCTGAGGTGGTCCACCATCACTCGGGCTCCACCAGGCTCCCTCGTCCCTCTGGCACCGCACTGGTCACTTGTTGTCCTGGTTTTGCCGCAGACTTCTGGGCTTCTAACTGCACCTTAGCCCGCCAACCCCTTCAGCTCCACCAGGCTCCACCTTCCCTCTGGCTCCTCCGCTGTCCTCACTCCTTACTTCTTCTTCTTTTGGCATTTTATGGTGGTTGGCAAACAAACAATAAGTGCATTCCTCCCACCAACTGGGCTGGATTGTGGAAATAAATAAACAAATAAATAAATCTGTGACGAGCAGGGCGGGCGAGAGCCGTGAGGGAACGGCGCGAGGCCGGTGACGCGAGTGATAATGAGCATCACCTGCGAGGCGTGCCGGCCTCGAGTCTCTCACGGAGGAGCTCCGGAGGCATAAAAGGAGGAGCGACATCAGTGAAGGACGAGAAAGGACCAGGCCTGGACTTTATTTTATGTTTTATTATGTTTGTGTGGCCGGCAGACGTCCGCGAGGGTCTGCCGGCATTACTTTCGTTTTGTTTGTTTATTTTATATTAAAGTTTGGTTCAACGTTCGCCGGTTCCCGCCTCCTTCTTCCCGCCTCCTTCTTCCCGGGTTTCGGCACCAATGTAACGAGGTTAGTAGTTGTGGGAAGAAGGAGGCGGGAACCAGCGAACGTTGAACCAAACTTTAATATAAAATAAACAAACAAAACGAAAGTAATGCCGGCAGACCCTCGCGGACGTCTGCCGGCCACACAAACATAATAAAACATAAAATAAAGTCCAGGCCTGGTCCTCTCTCGTCCTTCACTGATGTCGCTCCTCCTTTTATGCCTCCGGAGCTCCTCCGTGAGACTCGAGGCCAGCACGCCTCGCAGGTGATGCTCATTATCACTCGCGTCACCGGCCTTGCGCCGTTCCCTCACGGCTCTCGCCCGCCCTGCTCGTCACAAAATCCCTCTGGTGTCGCACCGTTTTTGTGTTGTTTTATTTTATTTTTTAAATATTGAAAATAGTATGAAAGCACATATTTGAGCTCTGTGAAAACATAGCGTGCAAAATATTTAGTTGTTGCTTTAGTGCCTGCTAGGTGATTGATTGACCTGTTACAGTGCTGAATTATTGCACTTGACATTGATGAATGCTACCATCTTTGACGCACAAAGATATCGTACAAGCAAAAACAATATGCTAATACTCAGGGATATATAATGCCCTGATGGAAAATGAAATGTCCGGTACTGGAAAGCCTCCCATGGGCTTTCACAAAATTAAAAGACAGTCGGGATAGGCCTACCTAAGTCTCATAGTGCTGTTGAACAGAAGCCATTTCACTTAGATATTATTACATGAAATATGGGATTACAGAGTGACTCAGCTAATGGATATTTTGTCAATGGCCAAAAGCTAGAAATAGAGATCTTATGTTCATTTACTCTAGAGATTATTGATTTCTTACACTAAGATGTATTAGTCAGAGTCCTTCGGATCAAAATAAACCCAACTCTCGTTTTGCTATGTGTTTGTGAAGATGAGATACAGGCAAAAGTGGATCAAATACCGAAATAAAATGTGCTGCAAAACAATTTAAACTGGCCTACTTCCACATGAACCATACAGAGCTGAAGACTAGTGCAAAAACACTGGGGTACGCTGGCTATTTATAAGTTCATCAGACATGGCAATCTAAACAGCAGAGGACAACAGCATCCATTTTAGCCGTTACCATGGTCACCAATTGGCCACTTATTGTGGTACAGTTTGCATCTTTATAAGACAAACATATTCCAGTATCTCTGATGTTTTGCCTAATTTAATTAGACGAATGGCTCGCCATTCTCAAATCTGTCTAAACATTTAAACGGTGCTGACATTTTCTGTGCATATCACAAAAACTATGCTATGATATAAATATTAAACAATTAATCTGAATATTTTAATGTTTGATACATTTTATCAGGTTTTTATTTGCTGACTAAATTATGTCAAAATCTTATTTAGGCTGAAGTTGCTTATAGCAGGACTGTCTGCCTTGTTCAATGATGCCCTCTGGTGACTGCAGTTGATGCATGTTTTGCTTTTGTATATAATAATATAATATAATAACTTTATTCAAGATACAGTATAAACAGATAAACTACATTTTAATTGGAAATTATAATTAACTGTGCTAAGGAAAACTATTCATTTCAACTCTGTATGCAGGAGAGGAAGTGTGTGGCTGCCCTTTAGTCTCCATCCTCTTCCTCTCTAGACTTTTTGCCAAACCCAGACTCTTTCCTCTTAGTCAGCTGTTACATTATTTCCAACAGGGAGAAAAGTACCTACTGTTCAATATGAGCTGCTCAGTAAAGCCCAAAAGCATTAATCTTACAAGTTGTGAAATTGTTGAAACTGCTTAAAACTAAAATAAATAAATAAATAAATATATATATATATATATATATATATATATATATATATATATATATATATATATATATATATATATATATATATATATATATAAGATTATTTGCTGATTACTTTGCCATGATTACACACTGTTTTAAGGTCATACCCTTGTGTATAGAAATACTTTTACACAGCCTTTTTACACTGCACTACCCAATAAAGAAATATTATACTCTCTATATAATACATTCACTATATTACAATCACTAATTTTAAAGAGTTAGTTCACCCAAAAATGAAAATTCTGTCATTAGTTTTATGAAGCGATACGGGTGCTTTGTTTGCACTAATAATAATAATAATAATAATAATAATAATTTACCACATTATTTGCAAAATATTAATCTCCAACACGCACAAGAGCACCACGATGCATGCTGTGTTGACGAGAAAGCAGAATGTTCAATGTTCAAGATTCATATTTTTGTAGATAAAATGATAAATTGTGTTTTTTTTGCGCAAACAAAGCACTCGCATCGCTTCATAAAATTGAGGTTAAACCACTACAGGAAGTCACATGGAATACTATAATGATGTCTTTACTACCTTTATGGGCTTGAAAGTGGTAGTTGCATAGGCTGTCAATGGAGGAACAGAAAGCTCCCAGATTTAATTAAAATGATCTTAATTTGTGTTCCGAAGAAGAATCAATGTCTTACGGGTTTGGAACAACATGAGGGTAATTAATGACAGAATTTTCATTTTTTAGGTGAACAAACGCTTTAAAATCTCTTTCTTTATTGAATAATTTTGGGTGAAAGCTGGTTATCTGTCCACAATAAAATGCTTATAGCAATATTCAACCAGAATAAATCTGAATCTACAAAATAAATCAGAAATTGAGGGTAACGCAGGTATGATGTCATTGATAGGCGACTCATGGACACAGTCCATGTCCTGGTTAAAATTGCTTATTTCTCTAGTAGTTTTTGGATATTTTAATCCAAAAATCTTACATTTTGTGCTTTTAATATGTTCTGCACTGTAGTTGAGGAGAATTTTTTAAATTGACAAATCTCTCCATTTGTTTTTGTGACATTTGGAAACATTTAATAAATATAGATAAATCTGGGAATCAGTCTAGTCTTTGGTTTAAATTTGTGTTTAACAGTATTCTGTTCTAGACTATGTAGAGTAATATCTGTCACAGCTTGGATTTGATTACATATAGAAGCATCAAAAACTATTTATAGTATAGTACAGTATTAACTTAAATATAATCAATAATAGAAGCAATAGGCTTTAGAAGTGTTGCATTTATGATTATTGAAATGTTTACTTAAAGGCACAATATGTAATTTTTCGCCACTAGAGGTCACCTATTAACAATGAAGGCGTAGCTTGATGACACCAAGATTGATCGTGGAATCATGGGAGATGTCGTCTTCACCTCACAGCTGGTGGAAACAAATCTGGAAGGGACTCTGGCAGAAATCATGTGCAAGGATGAGATTATTAATGTTACTATATTATGCAGCAGAGCAGGACCGAGTGCTGCTGGAGCAAGTGTAATGAGAGACGAGCGCAACACACGCCATGCGAGCAATGGGACTTTTATTATGTCACCGGCGCCGCTTTAGCTTCTTCCGGGCAAGTGAATTTGGGGTAACACATCACTGTTTATCATATTAGATACAAAATTTGAGTGTGTTGAAAATGATGTTATAGCATTACTCTGTGCGTTTGATTCACAGCTGCTGTGAGACACAGGCTTGTGTTGCTAAATGGCATGCAATTCATTTTAAAATGTATTGTATAACAGGGAAAATGCTGTATTACTGTTACTAAAAATAAAGCCGCATCTGATTATGCTATGTTAGCCACTTGACAAATAGTGTTTTTCTCAGAGGCGTGATAAAAACATGGTACTCGAGAAAAATCAAGAAAACAAGATTCAAACAATAGGCCTAAGACTAAACGTGTTGAGCTATATAACAATGATCAGTTTTCTGTCTATAAATGTATCCAAACAGTTGTTCCCTTATCTAATAAAACATATTGTCCCAAAAGTTCAGAACACATGCAAAATGAAACATGTTGCAAAAGTTCAGAACATGTGCAAATACAAAAATGCGTTGCAAAAGTTCACAACAAATGCAACTACAGAAACGCGCTGCAAATATCACATACCAGGCCTGGTGGTCTCAAGCCCCTTCTGCGATGATCTGAATGACAATGATGATGATGATGATGATGATTAGGCTACTTTTAGAATGAATCTAGTAATCTAGTCAGAAAAAGAACAGAAAAGCACTGTTCTTTTTCTGACTAGAGAGGACAGTTTGGATCCAGCCTCTTAAGAAGACCTCAGATGACCAACACCTTTGAACAGATGGCGCCAACTCCTGCGAGGACTTCAGATGACGCAATATCTGGATCAACATGCACATTGCCCAATTTCTATATATCCTAATTATTGTTAATCTGTAATTCATTATTTCCAGGAGCTCATTGCTTCTACCTTCAGTTAAACTGCTAACAGTGATTGTAAATTAATTGCCTAAATTATTACATTATTAGCTAACTGCATTCTTTAAATTGTAATGTTGACATGCATTCTCTGTAAAGCTGCTTTGAAATGATATGTATCGTGAAAAGCGCTATACAAATAAATGTGAATTGAATTGATGTCATTGATAGGCGACGCATGGACACAGTCCATGTCCTGTTTAAAATTGCTTATTTCTCTAGTAGTTTTTGGATATTTTAATCCAAAAATCTCACATATTGTGCTTTTAATATGTTCTGCACTGTAGTTGAGGAGAATTTTTTTAATTTGAAAAATCTCCCCATTTGTTTTTGTGACATTTGGAAACATTTCATAGACTATGTAGAGTAATATCTGTCACAGCTTGGATTTGATTACATAAAGAAGCATCAAAAACTATATGTATCATCATTTTACAGCCTTTATCAGAACCTGCAGGTTAAACAAACACTGGTGACTGCATAAATAGACCTCTGATTGCATTCACTATGGTTACTGTAACCATGGAGATGGCAAGGCCACCTCACATCATGGCAGTCTAATGAAACCGAGTGCAAATCTTTACTGCAAGTCTGGCTTTGTTTGCATTTGCATAAACAGGCCATGACCAGTGTTGAAAAATTAGCCGTTTAAATAAGAAAACTGGCTAAAGTAAGCAACAATTATATCATCAATATTTTAATAATAAAAACCATAAAAATGCATTTAAAATAATAAAAGAAACATAAATAATAATGGCACTACAACTAAAGGTGCCATAACAAAAATGTTTTCTGTGATGGTTTTCTTTACAATACAAACAGTGGTGGAACAAATGTCCTTTTCTTTTCACTGTTCCTTCAATGTTAATATAATAAAAACATATTTCAAGTAAAAATGTCTTGCCGCAGTTGAAAAAAGGAAAGCAAACAGAAAGCATTACAAATACAAACATACACAGTCTATTGCAAAATGTGTAAAACAGTCAATAAGAACTGGTATTTCAAAAAAGTATACAAATAAAGAAATTAAAAGATAGCTAAAAAAAAAACCCTGACAGCATTTTCACAAATACATATTGCTTTATAGCAAGTGGTTTTAAATCAGCTACAGACTATAGTCTGTGTCACTAAGAAATACAACTTTTTTCAAGGCAAAAAAACAAAAAAAACAAAAAAAAGGTATAAACATAAAAGCACAATTAGTCTAGTGCTGCATGACTGTCTTCTGTGAACAGACACACAATTCAAATACAATAAATAAACCAACAACAATCAAAACTTTGGTACAGCACAAGACATTGATTATCACCCGTCCAAATACTGCAGAATGTTTTTCAGATTGTAGAATAGTTAACCAAATACAAAAATTATATTTGCAGTTTAGTGTAGTGTAAGTCTTGTAGGTCTATACATAAAAAACAATACAGTCATCTCATAAAACTTGAGATGGTTGAAATTTTTGTTTTTCTAAGATTGGTGACATATGGCACTGAAGACTCCCATCTCAATTTACTCAACTACCATCCATACAGTAAACAAATTTAAAAGAAAACCTATGTGTTCTGAATGCAGGACCAGAGCCTCTTAAAACAAGGCCACAAATAACCAGTCTAAGCACAGTCCTTTCATCATTTTCTAGAATTCTTCAGTGTATCATGCTGAGTAAAAACCTCCAGCTGACATGTTCAGAATATTGTACGCTTCAGCCTTTTGTAATTAGGGTGTGAGAATTCATCATCTGTACAGCAGTTAATCTTGTATTCACGCTTCAGGCCACCGTCGCCACTTTCTCATAATCATTTGTGTATTCTGTTTCTGGTGTATTGGTTTCTTCCTGGTTCTTGTTCCAACAGGACAAAGCAGATAGAAAAAGGCCAGCTCCTCCCAGCAGCACGAAGCTCCCACTGAAGTAGAACGCAAGGTCATAGGAGTGCATCCAGTCGTAAATCCAGCCTGGAGTGAGAAACAAATCAAACAGCAGAGTTACATACTGTATATCACTCCACAGGTAAACTTGCTGAAACTTTATACTCTCTCGAAATTTAGAACTTTGTCTTTTACATTCTAATTCAATTTCGGGATGCAGCATTATAATTTGAATTTATATATATATATATATATATATATATATATATATATATATATATATATATATATATATACAAATATCTTCCATGTTATAATATACATTTTACAAACTGAACATTTTACTACTGATTTCCGTTTCATGTTTATTTTTCTCTGCATGTTGGTTGCACCAAATGACTGTAATTTAAAAGACAAATGTTTTTCTAGTATTTCTAATATATATTTAATAAAAACGTTTTCAAGAATTTGATTCTGTTAATGAGGCTTTTTTTCCCCCTTCATTATGATTAGGACGGTTGTTCCACCCTAACATTTTTTTATTTATGCCTGCCAAAATTATTCACTGATGGCAAGATGGGCTTTTAATAAAACTTGGCTGTCTGTGCAGTGGAAATGTAAAAACATTTTTTTAAAAATGACTAGAGAAAACAAAGAAAATGGGCTGTAGAGTTCCCTTTTATAAATAACTTCAACATTCATAATGCACTTTTGATTTTGAAACCACTCCACTTTTGATCTGACCGTTCGTCGGCAGGGATACAAAAAATTGGAATTTCAATCTGTAGTTTTAACAAAGTACTGGAGCTGTCAAAAGTTCGCTGGATGACGCAAAATTTTGCACTCAAAAATGTCATGTGGTGTAACCATGAAGTTAAAAGCTATAACATATTTTCCTTACAATTTGAATTTAATTACTATTTTAAAATAAGTTATTAAATGATGCATTTTGCATCAATCGATGGACTGTTGGTGAGAAATAAACAGGCATTTCTAGGTGTAATAGGTAACAGAGAAAGGAGTACACATTGTTCATTTACATATACTGCTTACTAAGCTGGTTGAAAATCAGAGAACCTATCCTTTAATTCTGAAATTAAAGACATCTTCATTTTAGAAGAGTTGTATTGCTTATTTGAATTGCAACAGATCCTGACAAAAAAGGTATGTCACTGACCAACTTATAGAAACTATTTATTTATATATATATTTAATTAATTAACTTTCATTTTCATGTAGTATAGTGGAAAAACACATCATGTCCCAAAATGTTCTAATTTATGCCAAAGTCTTCTAAATAAATCTTTATCCCCAAGACATTCTAATTCAAAATCCTGTGGTTAATGTGACCAGTTGCCACTGATGAATTGAAAAGAAGCTATTTTTTCCCCCAAACTCTGGTCTGTACTAATTAATTTGCTAATTACTGAAGTGAATTTCCAATTCACATTCCCACTGATGAACTGAAAATTCTAATTTTTCCAACTTCCAGTCTGTACAAATTCATTTGTGAATGAAGTTCATTTTAAAGGCTTGCATTGCATCTGAGCCCTAATTTAACGCAACTAAAATCATGTCAACAGGTTAAAAAAAAAATTACCTGCGACAGGTGGTCCGAGCATTATACTAAATCCACCAAAGAACATCAAGATCCCATATGCCTCAGTCAGACGATCCATTCCCACAACCTTAGTGGTCATGTAGGGTATGACGGACCAGTTTCCGGAAAAAAAACCCAGCACCGCTGAGATGACCTGCAGCCCAGCATAGTTCTTGGTGACGGGGATTATGAGAAGAGCCACCCCCGAGCCCAGCAGGGTAAAGGCGTACAGAAAGATGCTGTTCATCCAGCGGATGTCGATCATGATGCCCAGCAGCAGCTTCCCCACTCCTGCAGCGATGGACATGATTGAGACCAGCGGGATGGTGCTGATGCCATTGATGAGACCCTCGCTCTGGGCCAAATCCTCCAGGAAGAGAAGAGGAGTGTACGCACCCAGGCAATACGCGAACAAAGACACACACATGGCCAAGAAGACCCTGTTCTGAAGCAGTTCCCTTGTCGAGTTCAAGTATTCGGTGTACTCCTTCTGTTTCTTCTTCATGAGCCGCACCAACGCCACATAACTCAGGAGGCTCTTCTTCTCGTACGGTGGAGGCTCTTTCGTCTCTGCTGTGATGAGAACGTTGACGGACTGATTTTTCTTGATGGGGTCCTCCATGTCAGGGGTCTTTTCCAGAACCTTCTCCTCGGCCTTCTCAGCGAGGGCTGCTCTCTGTTTCAGGTAGTAGGCCGGCAGGTGCAGTGGTCTCATGAGTCCAGCACAGGCGATGATGTTTAGTGCAAAACAGCCAATAAGCAAAAGGCAGCCGTCGAGTCCAAAGAGTGCAATGAACTCATTCTGCGCCGTAGCGTAGAGAAAACCTCCGATACTTGTACCTGGAAACATGGGAAGGTTAATGCATTCCTATTGGGTATTACCAGTATTGGGATTGAATTGTTTTACTTTTATAGGATATGAATGTTATTAGTACTATGGCTAATAAAACCGAAACTGTAATATGGCTTAGTGCGATTATCAAATCACAAAGGCTGCGATTTAATTAATCTATTTTAAAGGTGCCCTAGAATTAAAAATTACATTTATCTTGGCATAGTTGAATAACAAGAGTTCAGTACATGGAAATGACATACAGTGAGTCTCAAAGTCCATTGTTTCCTCCTCCTTATATAAATCTCATTTGTTTAAAAGACCTCCGAAGAACAGGAGAATCTCAACATAACACTGACTGTTACGTAACAGTCGGGGTGTACGCCCCCAATATTTGCATATGCCAGCCCATGTTCAAGCATTAGACAAGGGCAGGACGTCTGGATGTGCACAGCTGAATCATCAGAGTAGGTAAGCAAACAAGGACGACAGTGAAAAATGTCAGATGGAGCAATAATAACTGACATGATCCATAATATCATGATATTTTTAGTGATATTTGTAAATTGTCTTTCTAAATGTTTCGTTAGCATGTTGCTAATGTACTGTTAAATGTGGTTAAAGTTACCATCATTTATTACTGTATTTACGGAGACAAGAGCCGTCGCTATTTTCATTTTTAAACACTTGCAGTCTGTATAATGCATAAACTCATCTTCATTCTTTATAAATCTCTACAACAGTGTGTAATGTTAGCTTTAGCCACGGAGCATACTATCAAACTCATTCAGAATCAAATGTAAACATCCAAATGAATACCATACTTACACGATTAGACATGCTGCATGACGAACACTTTGTAAAGATCCATTTTGAGGGTTATATTAGCTGTGTGAACTTTGTTTATGCACTGTTTAAGGCAAGCGCGAGCTCCGTGGGCGGGGAGCGTGAGAATTTAAAGGGGCCGCAGCCTAAATCGGCTCATATTTAATGATGCCCCAAAATTCACATTAAAAAAATCTAGGGGGTACTTTGAGCTGAAACTTCACAGACACATTCAGGGTACACCTTAGACTTATATTACATCTTTTAAAAAGGCGTTGTACGACACCTTTAAAGTTTCCTAATTTTGTTTCGGAGATCTCCTACAATAGGTTCACATGCATACAAGGTCAAAAACATTTTCTCATAATATTCCCCTGACAGCAACATAGTGTTGGCCCAGATCCGGCCCATATCCGATCCACGTGTAATCCACATGTACCAGTTGTGGGCCGGATCTGGGCCGCATTATGTTGCTGTCTGGGTCACTGCATCATCACCTCTTTCCTCACAGTGTCTGAAACAGTTCGATAAAGGATTTAGTCTCTCTAAACTCCCCTTTCTGAGAGCCTACTCTGCTCTGATTGGTCAGATGGCCCAGTCTGTTATGATTGGTCTACCGCTTACAGCACATGAAGGAAACCAAACCCCCATTACCATATCTGAATTTCAGCTCTGGAGGATTCCTCAGCAATTGATACACAGTAATTAGAACAATAACAATTGTGAGTCCTCATTCTTTAGAAGTGCATGCAAAGTGGATTTGCTTTCGTATCGCAGAAAAAAGTGTCTTCTCGACATTCCAACAACACAAACCAAACTCTTCCAGGCCTCAGCTACAACTACAGTGTTTGAGGATGGGTCAAAGTAGATGTTGTTTGTGAGCAGCCAATGAAGCTAAGGCTGGCATTATGCAAATTTGTTACAAACCTCTTCAGGTTACATTTGTTACAAACCTCTAAGCAAGACTGAAATTACAGATGACAAGCAGTTCAGAATAGGTTCTTTCTTTTGGGAGACAATAACTCCATTTATTGTGCACTTTGTATCTACCAGTGTTTGCCTCAGATCAGAGCGTCTCAGTTCACAGTAATTGCTGCTCCACACAAACTCCACCTCTGCATCTGCTCTGAGCTTGGGTCACTTTAACATGCATTTGGGAATCTGATTTGACTGAGAGCCTTTTTCAGCCATGCGATATTCTACCAGAATCAGTACCATTTCACCGCTTGTATCACTACGCTTGCAGCATTTCTCACAGCGAGTGTCATGGCGGACAAGCAAACCCACTATAATTCTACAAATTCTACTGTTGTTGTGTCACAGAATGTAGTTTTAAGAGTTTTAGGAATGTAGTTATTTAAACCTCAATTATGCAACTTATATATAAACATAGTGCCTTTTTGTTTAAACGTTTTTGGAGATGTGAGATCCAGGCCATCATTGGCTGTTCAGTGCTCATGTACCCGCAGAGAACAGCTTTGCTGCTGGCTCTTATGTAGACAGTGTTTAAACATGAGGTATAATTTATTTTGGGTATGTCAAACGTACAATCTTTGGTATTATTAATCTATTACTTGTTCCAGAGCATATCGATTTGGCTAAGGGCAAAGTTAAGTTTCAACTGAAATCCTGTACTATACCTAGCGCTGCTTTTGTACTTTTGACTGAACTGTTTGCTTGTGTTGATTTCCTATTGTACAAACTTATTACTCTTTAATAATGGATAAAATTGTTTATTCATTTATTATTTTTCATTAAATAATATCTATTTGGTATTAAGAAAGGGTTTGTTAGTGATTGTGAATTCGACTTCAGTGAAAGTTACATTATTGCACCATTAGATGGCAGTAAAAACTGTCTTTAAGAGTGAGTCACTTTTAAAGTGAGTCATCCATTTAAAATAAATAAATATATGAACAAATAATTAAAATGTCAGTTTTGTAGATAAATTTATATTCATGCTTTTAGATCAATAGGTTTTCATATTTGTGAGAAACATAAATCAGTCAAGTGTGTCCGAACATTGATCATATATTTACCTGTTGTAACAATGCCGAGAGCAAGACCTCGTCTCTTGTCAAAATACTGGCAAGTGATGGTTACAGTAGCAGCATAAACAAGTCCACAGCCTAGTCCTGTATAATAAAAGTGTGAGGTTAATAATCTTAATTATAATCTTATAATCACATATAATAAAGGTATTTATTTATTTATAAGGATTTCCAAGAAAAGGGGGCTCTAAATACCCCTAAACTACAGAATAATTTATACATTTATAGATATAATAGATATTTGAAATAGGATTTTAAGGGATAGTTCACCCAAAAATGAAAATTCTGTCATGATTATTTCACTCTCAAGTTGTTCCAAACCTCTATGAATTTCTTTCTTCTGCTGAACACAAATGAAGATATTTTGAAGAATATGGGTAACCAAACAGTTGACTTCCATAGTTTTTTTTTTTTAATCTTCTTTTTTTTTGTGTTCAGTGCAAGAAAGAAATTCATACAGGTTTGGAACAATTTGATGAGAAAATTATGATACAACTTTCATTTTTGTGTCATACTATCCCCTATAAATATGGCAACTTTATAATGTTTTAGTACATTTTGAACATGTAGTATGAAAATAAGAGCATTTAATTGTAGCATTTTTTTTTTTTTTTTTTTTGATATTTCAGCATTATATCATCCATTAGCCCACATTCGGAGTGATCTTTGACCCAAGTTAACTCTGAAATGTGAAATACTTACCAACAACTATCCCATAGGAAAATATGAGAAACTGAACATTGGGTGCAAAAGCGCTAAGCATAAGCCCTCCGGAGACCATGACCCCGCTGAAGATGGTCACAGGTCTGGCCCCGAAGTTCACAACACAGGCACTGCAGATGGGACCTGTGCAAAAGGATGAAAACATCCTCTTATTAGAGAATGGGAAACTCAATAAAAATACAGTCAATAACTGCTTAAAATGATCTACTGTAAGCCGAGGCATTTAACTAGACAGATTTGACTTATGAAAACACAGGACATGACGTCAAATGGCCCACTGACACAAACAGAAAATCATTAGTCACAATTGTAGCCCTATTGATTTGACAAGCTACTCTTCATTTTTTATTGGTAAACAAGTTTCATAATGAAAAACAAGGTCAAAGCTTAAAACAAAAGCATGAGAAACTTTTCTTTCAATAATTGCTCAGTATTTATTGTTTGAAGTTGACCATATGGAGTTGGAAAGCATAGTTATTGTGGTTCATTATGTTTATGCTTATTGTCTACCGTGGTATATTTACCCGAAACAAAGGGAAAAAAATGCAGTGGAAAGTATATCTTTATGCAGAGTAGATTTATTAAGCATAAAGTTTCTCATATCAATGTTGAAATCTTACTAGCAATGAGTCCGACCCCAGACACGAGAGAGCCGACCCATGCTGTCATGCCTTTGCCATCCTGGAAGGTGTTCAGCCATTCCGGGTAAAGCACCCCCACGGACTGGGGCGAGCCGTAGGCCAGGAGCTGACCCATGAAAGAGGCAACCACAATGGCCCAACCCCATCCACCGTCCGGGGCTTGCTTAGTGTTCCGGGCGCTCATCTTTACAATGGGTTCCTGTGGTGAAAAAGAGTTAAAGGAATCGCCCAAAAATGAAAATTCTGTTATCTTTTAAAACACATACAAAGACTTTCTATAGAATGGACATGCTTTTATAGTGCTCAGTAATCAGTCCCCATTCACCTTAATTGTACGAAAAATATCAGCTTAGATATTCTGCAAACCTTTATTGTTATTATTAATTAATCTGATTTTATTCGTAGAGGAAAATATCTTGCATTTCAACTTCAACTTACAGTGACTTAAATAACAACACCTACGGCAGGATGTGCGGGATGCGCGTGAAAGCAGCGCAAGACTGCGGAGACGCGCACGGAGAGCGCACAGCTGCAACCGTGCGCGCTCCTGAACTCTACTCAAATACTTCTTGATTTGTTTTCAGCATATGCATTTTTTTTTTTTCACACAAATGTACAATTCAAACTATGTAATCAAAGTAAAAAAACATGAAAAGAACAATTAAAAACAACGACGTATAGCGTATGTTTCATTAAAAGCCAAATACCTGTTTGTGATGTGCAATATCCAATATATCACAGAATAATACAATTGAAAACATTATAACATCTCATTAAAGATAATGAACGTAATGTCTTACCCCAGCGACCGGGAAATGATGATGATTTCCGTGGTAAATTCAGTTCAGGATGTTGAACTGGCTCTCCACCGTTATGATTTTAAATGTCCTATCATATCATATGTCATAATGTGAGATGAGCTCTGTGATCTATATGAATGCTTGTGGATGTGTTGGGCTGCTCATCCCGGTCTGTCCTTCATCATTGTGCGGTGTGTTCTGCACGAGCTCCGGCTTTTGTTGCCAGGCGTGTAAACCGGTTTGAAGCTGTTCTCGCTGGTCCAGCTTCACATTTCGATGCTCTAACTTCCTTTTTTATTCAATGGCAATAAACACAGCCTGTCTGCAGTGTCAACCCAACATCGATAATTTCCCCTTAACACTTAATCGATTACTTTTCGCCACTGTTGAAATTATATATGTCATTATATATATTTACAGGAAGCATCCGCTGTGTGTGCACCGAATGTAGTATGGGGGGTTTCCTGTGCCATGGACAATGTATACAGACTGGGTTTATGGAATTAGCTTAATTTGATTGCTTTAATTTGAATTCTCTTACAGTAAATTCAATTGTAAACACATGCCACGTGCATCCTTATGTATGTGCGCTGCAGTTCCAGTCCGAACCGGTTGATGATGACAATACAGCAGTGACACGTGTTACCAGGATCATCTGCCTCCTTTGACATCTTAAAGGGACCATAGTCTATAGTTCAGTAGAATACTTTATAACACTACTTATAATGTGTCATAAAAAAAACAAAAAAAAAAACATTTTGTGTTATTGCATGCATGCATCTATCTAGGTGGTGATTTAGGTAATATAACTATTGTGACACAAGTACATTTTTCATATAGTTAGGAAAATGCATTTAAGGCGATGCAATGTCTGGCAAAATGCAAAGTTGGTGCAATGCAAGTGCAAACAGTATTGTTGCAGAGTTCAAGCTATTCGCATGCAGTTTCCAGCCATTTACTATCCATTTTTAGATCACATACATAAATATAAACTTTAAAATGCACATTTTGAATATTCCATCTTTATCAAATCAGGCTCTTGAGATTCTGCCAATGGGACTGACACTCATGCTAAATTTCTCACAGTATCAGACCAAGGTCTTTTGTACAGAGGGGAATGCACTGCAAAGATAAAGCCCAGTGCAACAGCTTGTGGGGGGGGGAAAAAAAGAAGAAAATCACAAGACCAAAAGCTGCCAGAAGGGTTTCCTCACAGTACTCCCTCAAAATATCTCAAATACCTTTAAGAAAACACTACCTCTTGAAGATGTTATAAGACCTGCAAATTAGGCCGAAACATTTACTAGGAAAAAATGTGTGATGTGTAACAATATCTGTTGGTAACCAATACAGTGAAGGTGTGTCAATTTTGCAATGCAATTCAACCAGCAGAACAATGTCAAAGCATTTATATTTAAGGCATTTAGCAAAAGCTTTTATCCAAACTGACTTAAAGGTGATATAGCTTCACACAGTAAAGAAATGATCCTTCAAATAATAGTTAAAAAGACAGTGTAGGAATTTGACATCTTCAGTTATAATCATCATCGTCGTTTTAATAACCAAAATAACCAATACATAATGTAGCAAGTTTTTACTTTACAAATGATGCAATGCAAACCAGAATTAGCATCTGTTGTGACAAACAAATCAGTGAACCACATATTAAGGCATTAATAGTCTGATGTGGGGATAAGCTAGAGCAATACCACAGTGAGTTAAGGCTCAAAGGTGTCCTGTCTGTTAAAGATAGCAGTAAAATGAGCAAACGTTACATTCATTCGTCAACAGTCTTAAAATAAAAGGTAGGTTGGGCTGGAAATGACAAACAAACAAACAAGACAAACATTGGTAAAACTGAAGTCAAACGAACAAAGTGTTCTTTTTCTATACAAAGATAAATATTTACAGTGACAACATTATGGAGGGAAAAAAAAAGGTAAACAAAAGAGAAACATTAAATATGTTCCTGGTTCTCCTGCTCAATCTAATGAATTGTGCTCTCAAAAACAACAAAACAAATGAAAATAAAGAATGAAAGACAAACTTTACAGACACACCCTGTTTTAAAGGTGAAAAGCGCTAACGTCATGCTGCAGTGAACACAAGTCATGTTTTTGTGGGAGGTTGTACACTTTCAGCATTCACCTGGCCACTAACTTGAAGGGTTAGTTCAAACAAAAATTCTGTCATTAATTATTCACCCTCATGTTTTTCCACACCTGTAAGACCTTTGTTCATCTTCAGAACACAAATTAAGATATTTTTGATGAAATCTGTGAGCTTTCTGGCCTCCGATAGACTGCAACAAGACATCATTAAAATAGTCCATGTGACTACAGAGGTTCAACCTTATTGTTATGAAGCAACGAGAAATCTTTTTTTGTGCACAAAACAAAAAACGACATTATTCAACAATTTCTTCTCTTCCAGAGCTTCCAGGTTCTACATCAGAATGCCGACTCCGTATTGGCCGATGCTGTTCATGTGAGCAGCACGACACGTGTGATGCTGACGCAGGAGCTGGCCAATAATGAGCCGGCGTTCGGCCGAAGAACACAGAAGCGCTGCACTGTTTTTACTATGTCAACAGCTTAGGAGACTGACAGGGAAGATAAGAAATTGTTGAATAAAGTTATTTTTATTAGTTTTTGCGCACAAAAAGTATTCTCGTCGCTTCATAACATTAAGGTTGAACCACTGTAGTCATGTTGACTATTTTAACTATATCTTTACTATCTTCCTAGACCTTAAAAGTGGTAATTATGTTGTAGTCTACTGGAGGCCAGAAAGCTCACAGATTTCATCAAAAATATCTTAATTTGTGTTCCGAAGAAGAACGAAGGTCTTACGGGTTTGGAACGACATGAGGGTGAGTAATTAATGACAGTATTTCTATTTTCAGGTGAACTAACCCTTTAACTACAACCAAACAAGAGTGCGTTTCCCAAAAGCATCGTTAGCCAGCTATGGTCACAAGTTCTGTTGAACGCTGTTGGTAACGATGGAACTTGCGACCATAGTTGGCTTTGGGAAAAGCACCTCAGGTTAGTACCAGGCAATGAATCATTGGTTTGACCTTTAGTAAATCTGCATGAAACACTTTTCAAAAAGGAATTTTACAAAAAGTCTATTTACAAATGCTTTAAATCACTTCCAAATTCAATTTTATACTCAGTATATTTTGAAGTAAGAAAACAAATATCACAGTGGTACCAGACACTGTTTAGCAGAAAAGAGTTGCAGGTGTGTTCGAAAAAAGAAACAAGACAAACTCTACACAAACACACACACTAGTCTTTTCTAATCTAATCATTTCATGTTTCAAGTGTCTTGCTGAAATATAAAAAAGCTTTTAGAAACTATCAGGAGGATTAAAGTCTGGCTGATGCCAACAACGCATTACATCTGCAGCAGCCACAAAACACCAAGTCATCTACCGCAGAATGTTCTCATACAAACACAGCTAAAAGTCAATTACTGTTCAGGTCAGAAAAAAATGCAATAAAACACATTTTGCATAAAGCAAATGAAGCCTATTTTAAGGCTATATTTAGTCCTCAGAAGTTTCATTTTCTTTATGCATTTTTTTTTTCTTTCTGATTTTGAGATGAAATATTACCTGGACATTTCTTTGTGAGATTCATCACTAATGCTAATTATTTTCAGCACGATTAACATATTTTGTGGTCTTGCTTTCCAAATATGTTTATGAAGCAACTATCAAATGTATATTGCTGTAAAAACAGGATGATTTTTTTTTTTTTGATCACTTTCTGAGACACTTTTTATGAATTATTTAACTGAGAATTCAAAAGCAACATTTGGGCCAAAGTTTCATCAATAAAAGGCCATTAAGCTGCTTTGACCATGATTCCATCTGGAGTACTGAACCTACCTACTGAACATACTTGTAGCTTTCTGGAATGTCCTACTTTTCTACTCTGGTTGACACTTTTAAAGTGTCTGAACAAAATAATAAACTATGAAAAACATAAGACCACATCATTTCCTCAATAGTATTTTTTGTCCATCTATGACCAAGCAATTTCTAAGAGACTGCTATGGCCGTAGATCGCTTGACATAAACAGATGTCAAAGCACTAAGTACTTGCTAAAACTGTGCTATACACTGAAGAGATGTTCAACACAAAATTATGAACACAAGACAAATTTATGGTTTCAGTGAGAGACAGTGAAAATAAAGATTTTTTTAAGCCTTTGGCTTGAAGGATGTTACAGTGAAGCAGCTCTGTTTGGAGTCCTCTGCGATGGCGCATTGATCTATGGCTGCAAGGACTGCTGTTGCTGCAGTTGAGCTGCCTGGGATGATGTTGGGTGTCCGGTGGGTGGAGGGGGAGGTGGTGGCTGCACGCCAGCATGCGTGTTGGGGGAAGGTGGAGGCGTGGGCCGCTTGAATTTGTCTGGACTGTTGCTTCTTCTTGGGGAGGGTCTCTGTGGGCGGAGAAAGGACAATGATTACACTAAATCATGTTTAACTTGATGTTTAACTTGTCATGGGATGTTAGAGCAGCTGAAGATTCACATCAGCCCTATATAGCTCAAGCAAAATCGAAGAACAAACTGCCGTGACTTCCTTTTGAACAAAATCAGGACAAAATTAAGTATGTTTGGAGTTTGTTTCTGGAGTTCAAAACAGTATGCCAAAGAGAAATTTCTGATTAAGTTCGCTCAGGCTGGTAAACACCTTCAAACATCCCATTTGTCATGTACCCTTTAAAGCAATCTATTGTATAAAGTGCTATACAAATAAGTATAATGTGACTTGACTGGAGTGCTGAATTGCAGGGTATCTGCAGGATTTTTAAAATCAAACTTCAGGCTTAAGAACTTTTTAAAGACCTGCACAAATAAAATTAATAACATATGGGCCAATAGAGCAAGATCTATGGTATCCAAAGCATAAAATGACCTTAAAAACCATATTTTAAACAAATGTACAGCTGTTAAAAAGGCAGATTTTTCAAAAAAATTTAAAATAGTTTTACAAAATGATAAACTTCACATTTGAGCTTTTAAACTATTTTTAAGAAAATGGAAATCAATGAGATTGAGCGGACATCTCATTGAAAAACTCCAAAAAGAATTCATTGTTTTGTGTGTGCATTATAAGTGAACCTCAAAAGCATAAACATTACATAAAAACATCATGATCCTTTTGACACATGGCTGTGATGAGCTACCACTATTTTGTGTACAGGTCATGTAGCAAAACAGTCATTTAAGTCGGATTGGCTTAGAGTGGAACAGGCTAGGTTTTGAAATTGAATCCAAATGATCTTTAACACATAATAAATGACATTACAACAAGATAAAATAAAGACTAGGCTCACATGGAAACTGTACTGAATAAACTGTCCTGTGACTTGTATATAATACAGGGTATATAAGTCAAGATTTTTTTTTAAAGACCTGCGAAAATAAAATGAATACCTTATGTCCATACTAAAAAACCCCATTCGATCTTAAAATAAAATCATATAGATCAGATTTTTTATTATTATTATTATTATTTAAAACAAGCTGGGGTACACATTCAACAAGGAATGTTAGCAAAACAGGGCAACTGCTAATTTAAAATACTAGAGCTTGCATGATACTGAATAAATTGTGAATCACAATTTAAAAAAAAAAAAAAATGGAGCTCACAATTGTCCCATGATCCTGAAGACAACTAAACAAAATAAAAATTTACTAGGCTTCTGACAAAATGTTAATTGCTGCTGCCCATTTAAAATATATATTAAATTCATTTGAATTATTTTTTAATTTTTTTTTTAAATCGGTCTGAATGAATGATTCAATGACTCACTCATAAAGACTTCACTTGTTTGACGACTGAATGAATGAATCTCATGAACGATTAATCAATTGACAAATACAGTTAAGTCTCTACTGGTGTAATTGATGTAACTGATCCAATCTTTTTTTAAACTAATGCAGATTTGAATGTTCCACTTTGCTCGTACATATCAAAGGTTTAATAGAAATAGCCATATCATTGTCATTAAGGAATAAAATTGCATGGGTATTTGAATAAAAAAAAAAGCAATCTTTTAATGATTAATTGTGGAGCTCCATTATAAACGTATTGAAATTGGTGTATGTACCTATATACAAAATAAATCTGAATATTGACCAATATTTGATTTTGCTGATATCAACGTTTTTATAGATTATTGTGCCAAACATGTTAAAAAAAAGTTATTTCCTTAGTGTGATGGCCCAGAGAGAGAGGCTTCACATTTTGACAAATCAGGCTGCATTTGCAAATAGTAAGCACATACTGTAGGTAGGTCAAGGGCCATGTCAGCAGCTAAGGCTATGGATTACTTGCACAACTACTTCCACGTTCTACTTATTACAACTCTGCAGTTTCCGGTAACAGTGTTCGGTGCACCTACATACATGAGAATGCAGATTATTACTTTGTCTTATGGCTTTTTCTCTGCGTTAACACGAATTATCTTGAACCTGCTGAAATGTTCCTATGAATATATTTCCTTTTGCAACTGTGCATTCTGAATAAAAAAAATAAATATATTTCCCTACTATCCAGTGCTCATCTTCTCATTAACAGTGTTTTTCTCTTACTGATCATATTTCATATCTGTTGACATTTTTAAATTAATTTGACTGATAAAAAGGATAATTGTTTATGTTGATGCTCTTATTTCAGTCTTTTTAAATAGTTGAATGAATAAATGAATGCACTATAAATTTAACAATGTTAAATGTTTTATTAATCTTAAACAGTAATGCTTTTACTTGAATTAAAAGCAGAGCAGTCTAACATGATATGTTTAAGAGAAAGGGGAAATGAAAGAGTCTGAATGTCCTAAACAACATCTGGTGTACACCATTTGATCATATAATTTTGAAATGGATGAAAGATTTTAGGATGGATTTCTATGCTGATGACAAAATTGAAAATGTAAGACACTAGCAGACACATAAAAACTTTGGGCTTAACAGGAAGGGGAAAAAACCCAGACAGCCATGATGGTGCAGAACAGAAGGAACTCACTGCAATCCCGTGCGAGGCTCCTACGTGGACATGCAGGCCGGGTGTGTTGTAGTAGGACATGCCAGCTCTGGTCAGTGTAGTTGGTGGGGTGAAGCCCACTGTGTGACCCGCATATGACAACCCTGCAAAACAAAAACATAATGGGGACGTAATGTCTTTTTACATGAGACAAGTTAACTAAAAGTGAACATGAGTGAAAGTTTTGCTATTTTAATTAGCCAGATCTGAAACAAATCAAAAACAAAACAAAACAAAAAACAAAACAAAAACAACAACAGACCAGGAACAGGAACAGACCAAAATTTCTCACAGTTACAAAGTACAAACCCGATTCCAAAAAAGTTGGGACACTGTACAAATTGTGCATAAAAAAGAAATGCAATCATTTACAAATCTCATAAACTTATATTTTATTCACAATAGAATATAGATAACATATCAAATGTTGAAAGTGAGACATTTTGAAATGTCTTGCCAAATATTGGCTCATTTTGGATTTCATGAGAGCTACATATTCCAAAAAAGTCGGGACAGGTAGCAATAAGAGGAGGGAAAAGTTAAATGTACATATAAGGAACAGCTGGAGGACCAATTTGCAACTTATTAGGTCAATTGGCAACATGATTGGGTATAAAAAGAGCCTCTCAGAATGGCAGTGTCTCTCAGAAGTCAAGATGAGCAGAGGATCACCAATTCCCCCAATGCTGCGGCAAAATATAGTGGAGCAATATCAGAAAGGAGTTTCTCAGAGAAAAATTGCAAAGAGTTTGAAGTTATCATCATCTACAGTGCATAATATCACCCAAAGATTCAGAGAATCTGGAACAATCTCTGTGCGTAAGGGTCAAGGCCGGAAAACCATACTGGAGGCCCGTGATCTTCAGGCCCTTAGACGGCAATGCATCACATACAGGAATGCTACTGTAATGGAAATCACAACATGTGCTCAGGAATACTTCCAGAAAACTAGGGATGTCCAGATCCGATCACGTGATCGGAAATCGGGCCCGATCATGTGGTTTCACACTCGATCGGAATCGGACATTACCTCCCGATCAGGACTCGGATATATATGTATTAGGGGTGCAACGGTTCTCGGTTAAAAAAAAAAAAAAAAAAAAAAAAAAAATCGAACCATACAGTTCTCCACTTACGGACCGCACTTGCACTGCGATCCATCTCGAATGACGACGCATCTATTGGTATGGTTTGTTTAAAATAGCAACGTGGAAAACAGACAGAGTTCAGATAATGTATGTTTCAGTCGATGGATGCACAAAACGTTACAACAACGATAATCAGAAAGCGTGGACAAAAGTCACTCTTTGTAAACTGTTAACTTCAAGTGCCGTCTGCTGTAATGTCATTTACGTCGTCATCACCCGGGTGTTGATAGCGCGCGAGCGCAGGTGAGACCTGAACAGCACACGTTGCTGTCTGTGTTTAAACTAAACTCATTTAAGCCTTGCTGATTTAAACCTTAAAGAACAAGACGCGAAAGAGAACTCGCACGCGCTGCGAGAAGATTTGTGTGCGCTCATCCGAAGCGTGCACACACTTATTCCAGTCAGCGCGCAAATACTGAGTTCTCTTTCAAGTCTTGCAGTTCGGCGGACAAATTCATACAAAAATTATGTCAACATGCCCGTCCTAGCGAGTATCCTAGCAAACATAGTCAGTTATGTCTTAAGTGAACGTATATTAGTCGAGAAAGACAGCGCATGTGGAACAGTATATGTACTGGATCGTGCATGTCTTAAAGGGAAAACAACTATTCCTGCTGCCTGTATTTAATGTTAAATCAAACAACAAATAAAGAAATCACTCACTGCTCTTGACTGAATAGTTTTTGTAACTTCAATAATGATTAATCTTTATTTATTTTATACAGTAAAGATAATATGCAGTGATATTTTATATTTGATTACTATTTGAAAACTGTTAGATACCTGAAAAACCTGAAAAGCACTGTTCCTGGATCTGTTTTTTTGCTCTTCTTTATTCTTTTTTATGTAGGCTATTAAGGCCCAATCCCAATTCTACCCCTTACCCTTTCCCCTTCCCATTTGTTTCGCGCGTTCACGTGAAGGGGTAGGGGTGTCCCAATTCTCATTTGGTTGGAGGGGAAGGGGTAGGGGGAAGGGCCAGGTAGCCCTTCAAACAAAGATTTTTTGGGACCACACTTCAGACGAAGGGGTATGATAAATTTCCAACATGGTCGACCAAGCGAGCAGAGAGACCCATAAATGTAAGTATTTTTTTTTACGGTAAACAGTATTTTAGTAATAAATAATCACTTGTTTTATGTTGCCTTTAATCTTGTGTTCATGTATAAGGTTATGTTCTCCGAAAAAAGATTTGTTAAAATCGCCATGAAAACAGTTCGCTAATGTTTTTTACTTTATGATAGTTCCACAACATATTTTTTTATATTTTATTGAAACCCGCGTTGATTTGACAACATAAATTCAAATCCGGTGGCAGCTAACTTGTCTTTTTGCCGAATGCCTGATTAATGTATTGTTTTGTTGTGGTTACGTCCATAAATACGTGTACGTTACATGATATAAACAAAAAGTGCATTCAGTTTGCATGCTTATTCATCAGTATTGTATGTTCTGTATCAACCAGGGACTCCTGAGGAAACACGCAGGCTCGTCTCCTTTGACTTATGCGAAGAACTGAAGACAAATGCAAAAAAAATAGCTGTCGGTGGCAACAGAGATCACTACAGCTATCAATGGCATCTTAAAAGGCCAATTCACACCGCACCAACAAACAATTTTTTAGCGTGACCCTTTTTATTAACGAGACCCATAAGCATATACAACCATGTAGCTAAACAAGCCAAAACTAATTATTAAAAACGAAACTGAAGGTAAACCTGCGTTGCTCTCATAGTGGTTAACGTTACCTCTCTCTTTTGGTGAAGTGGAGCAGCTGCACTATGGACTATTGTACCTTTTGTATATTTTATTTTTTTTTAACAGTATTTTTTAAACTGAACAAGCTGCGATGTCAGGTTTCCACTGCTTTGTTGTGTGTGTGTGTGAGGCGCGGGCGCGATCAAACAGCTGTCTTTGCAGGGGACTTGCCTCATCGTCATGGCAACGGTTCGTGGCCAGGTCAGATTACGTGAGTTTGTTGCCGTCTGTTGGAAAACTGTTCACACCGCACAGACATTCCACGACCTGACAAACGCCAATTAAACATGTTCAGTCGGGTGAAAACCGACTCCGACTGACGCCAACAGGGGTATCACACCGATCCAACAAACACCAACAGATGAGTGTTGTAGGTGCGGTGTGAATTGGCCTTTAGAAGTGTGTGATAAACATCGGCGCATCTATGACGTAGGAGCTAGCGACGACTTATGATGACGTGTAACTGTCTAGTAGTGTTGTCCCATTTCTTAGGGGAATATTTTCAGCCCTACCCCTTGACACTCTGTTTCAAGGGGCAAGGGGAAGGAGTAGGCGTAGGGGGAGGGGGAAGGGGTATAAAATAGAATTGGGATTGGGCCTAAGTATCGGATCGGGACTCGGTATCGGCAGATACTCAAAATCAAATGACTCGGACTCGGACTCAAGGGCAAAAAAACGTGATCGGGACATCCCTACAGAAAACATTGTCGGTGAACACAATCCACCGTGCCATTCGCCGTTGCTGGCTAAAACTCTATAGGTCAAAAAAGAAGCCATATCTAAACATGATCCAGAAGCGCAGGCGTTTTCTCTGGGCCAAGGCTCATTTAAAATGGACTGTGGCAAAGTGGAAAACTGTTCTGTGGTCAGACGAATCAAACTTTGAAGTTCTTTTTGGAAAACTGGGAAGCCATGTCATCCGGACTAAAGAGGACAAGGACAACCTAAGTTGTTATCAGCGCTCAGTTCAGAAGCCTGCATCTCTTATGGTATGGGGTTGCATGAGTGCGTGTGGCATGGGCAGCTTACACATCTGGAAAGGCACCATCAATGCTGAAAGGTATATCCAAGTTTTAGAACAACATATGCTCCCATCCAGACGACGTCTCTTTCAGGGAAGACCTTGCATTTTCCAACATGACAATGCCAGACCACATACTGTAACAATTACAACATCATGGCTGCGTAGGAGGAGGATCCGGGTACTGAAATGGCCAGCCTGCAGTCCAGATTTTTCACCCACAGAAAACATTTGCCGCATCATAAAGAGGAAGATGTGAGAAAGAAGACCCAAGACAGTTGAGCAACTAGAAGTCTGTATTAGACAAGAATGGGATAACAATCCTATTCCTAATCTTGAGCAACTTGTCTCCTCAGTCCCCAGACGTTTGCAGACTGTTAAAAAAGGAGAGGGGATGCCACACAGTGGTAAACATGGCCTTGTCCCAACTTTTTTGAGATGTGTTGATGCCATGAAATTTAAAATCAACTTATTTTTCCCTTAAAATTATACATTTTCTCAGTTTAAACATTTGATATGTCATCTATGTTGTATTCTGAATAAAATATTGAAATTTGAAACTTCCACATCATTGCATTCTGTTTTTATTCACAATTTGTACAGTCTCACAACTTGAACAACTTGAACTTTGGAATCGGGTTTGTACTTTTACCATACTTTAACAATGTTTTTTTGTATGTTTAGTGCTCGACAGACCCAACCCTCATTTTCTTTCATTATGTTGAAAAGTACAGCCAGGTATCATTCAAAAATTCACCTTTTGTGTTCCACAGAAGAAAGGAAGTCATACAG
This sequence comes from Chanodichthys erythropterus, assembly GCF_024489055.1. Taxonomy (NCBI): domain Eukaryota; kingdom Metazoa; phylum Chordata; class Actinopteri; order Cypriniformes; family Xenocyprididae; genus Chanodichthys; species Chanodichthys erythropterus. Next base: position 29,085,785 of record NC_090239.1, read on the forward strand.
GTTTGGAATGACATGAGATAATGATGATGAATGATTTCCCTTTCAATCTCTCTGAAAATCTTCAGTGAACTCAATGCAATGCATTTCTATTGGCTTATCCATGAAGGATACATGCTTTGATTTCAGGCAAATAAATTTTGCCTATCGTATTGAATAATCTTTGTGATGGTAACACCCCTAATGTGCAGTACACTTTGTGTTAAAATAGCAAACCTCTAATAACTATTTGCATGTGGATTTGTGGTTGAGTATCTGAATGTTCTGTTCTGACAAGGAATGTTGGCCAGACCTGCTCCTGAAGGCAGGTGTGGAATGAATCTGACTACAATCATACAAGTCAGAATCAGTTTATGAAGGAATTAAAAATTGTGTGTTTCTGGAATGAACAAACTAATAACCAGAACCAGAAAATAGTTTAATTCTCTCATTATCTTTGTGTAAGGAAAAGGAAAACAGATGTACTGTTTTTATTACTATTAAAAAAAAAATATATCATAATAGAGACTGTGATATACATATTCAAAGACAACTTTCAATAGCAGATTACAATGATCTAGATGAATTATGAAAGTTGCATAAAGAACATGTTTTTAAGTAAACACGATGTACCTGGTGAAATGGGTCTGCTGGAAGACGGGCTGTAGGGAATGGGGCTGGATACGGTACGGGGACGTAGGCCTTGAGCGGACATCTCATTGAAGTACCTGCATAACAATAGGTGGAGGTTAAAATGTTCATAGAATGAAATTAACTGGTAAAATAAGTGAGGCAGTATGTGTTACATAAGGGTGTGTGATACTGGCAAAAAATGACCTCTCAATATCTTCTGTTGATTACGGTAATTAGAAAATATTTTGATGAGTTTGTTTTTGTGTGCGTTTTTCTGTGACAGATGACTCCCAAAAAGGGCTGTGCCGCCAAACACATTGTAAACACATTTTGTATGTGAATGCTGTTTTAAGTGAATATAATGACATGAAGCACAAAACTTTGTTTACAAAAGAAATAATAGGTTCGTAATTAAATGTTACATCACAATCATGGAAATATTTAGATTAATTGGGCATAAATTTAAACCATTTGTTGCCACTTTGTATTCTGCTTTGCGATCTGGTCACAGTTTTTTTTTTGTTGTTTTTCCCCCCGATGAATTTAACAATACTCCATGCGTTATTCCACTGGAATCTCTTTTCCCAAATTTTCACTCACAACCGTTTTCGCAGGTGACTATAAACCTTTCTTTCTAGGGCTGAACAATTTTGGAAAATAATCTAATTGCGATTTTATCGTATTTTTTTTTTTTTTTTTTTTTTTTACCAATATTGCGATTATAAGTACTTTTTAATATAATTACACATTGAAAAATTAAATGAAAACAATCGCATGTTAAGATTTTTAAATATATAAACCAATATAATAACTAAAATAAAACATAAAAGCTAGTAAATAATAAAGAGGAACAAAAAAACATATTACAAGCAATAAACAGAGTCCTTTCAGTATTTGAGAGTATTTGAACGTTCCCCATTCATGAGCTGTGAGTGATTTCTCTTTCTCAGCTTTACTCTTGTTTGATTATTACTAATGACATCATAGACAGCGGGAGATCTAATAAGCTGCATTCAAACTAATGCACAGATCTCTTTTGAAATATAAGCTGTGGTTTGTCCTGTCCGTTTAATCCCTTAGGACATATCTGACTGTGATACATTAATTTCGACACTGAATCGCACACAGCCACATGCACGAGCGCTCTTCATAAAGCGCACGTCAGCACTTGAAATTGAAAGCAGCCTTCTGTCAGTGAGTTTCATATGCCTTCAGAGCATTTTTTAACGAAAGTGCCAGCGGGTGAGATCGCACACTGCAAAGCATAACATCAAGCAAAACGCATGTTTTTCACAGCACGTGATCTGTGCAATGAAGCCCGCAAATGTCCTTGTAATTTGCTTCAACCTTTCCAAACTTTATGAAAGATTGTTTTATGGAAGGTTCGAGTGTGTGAATTGGATGCAAACAGAACACAGGTGTTTCTAAAACACGCAGCATCATTGCGCATCTGTGGTTAAAAACTAAGCTCAAAACCTATTCCGAAATTCTCAGAATCGATCCAGAATCGTTGGAGAGAAAATCTCTTCTCCCACCCCTATTGTATAGTATGACCAACACAATATTAGATAGATTAAACAAACTGTTCTTTTCTGTAGGCTAGGCCTATAGCTATGTGTAGCATGCCATGTTGATGCTCCCTCTGCAGACTGCTTTACTCTCACGTCACGTGACCAGAGTGTAATTTGCAGCTTATGTAGTAAAAAAAATAAAAATAATTTTTTTTTTTTTTAAACTTTTAAAAAAGTTTTATCATATTGTGATATTATCTCAAATGCATTTAACTGTCCAGCCCCATTTCTTTTTTGTTTACTTTTAATTAGGTCTACTATATTCACATCCTTTACTGTGGTAAAGTAGAAAAAGCTGTAGGACAGATTCCTTTTTTACTTGCACATCAATTTCTTTTTAACAGTTTGTGCTTGTTATTAGAGTGGTTATTTGTATAACACATTTCACACAAGCTGGTAATTTAGTTTTGCTTTTACTGGCGGCGTAACATCAAATATAGCCTAAATGTCTTGCACCTGCAGAAGATAAAATCTGCTCTTCAGACCTTTTTGTCAGGACATGTCTGTTTTGCCTCTGTGTTTTTGATCTGTTTTTCTGTTCAGTTTATATCTGAGAGGCCGTTTACATGACACCGGTTTCAACTAAAAATGGAAAACTTTATATGTTTTGGCCATTCATTTACATGACAACAGCGTTTTGGTGGTCTGAAAAAGCAAACTTTTGAAAACAGGTTTCAAAGTGCAAATTTTTGAAAATGGTCTCTGAGTAAACAAAAACGCAAACCTGTGAAAACGATGACATCATGCACATGGGCATTACATGCACAGTCTATAGCAGCACTTCTCAAAGTCCGGACTCCGGTCCGGATCCGGACCCGGAGGGAATTCAATCCGGACCTGCCTCAATTTCGTATTTCAACAGCAGTAATTGTGTTAAGGGATTAAAAGTCTGGATTTCTTACTTTGATAAACGCATGCCAGAATCATTTGTTTAGTGTTTTATGTCTTTTTGGAGACGGTCAGAAATTAAAGCGAAGGCGAGATATTTAAAGTTTTCCTCGATGATTCAGTTGCCATGACATCCAGTGAGTGTAATTGGGCGCAAGTAGCGCAAAGCGACACTTCACTGCAGCAAGCGTTTGAATGGGTGTGGAGCAGTGGTTCTCAACCTGCGGCCCGTCACGAATGTAAATGCGGCTCGCGATATGCCGATCACAATTAAAAATAATAATAATAATAGCATACAATTTATTTTTGTTTTAAAATTTAAATTAAAGTGAATTAAATAAATATAAATGAGCTATAATGCTTTATTTGTCATATAAAATAATTTTGGTGAGCATTTATTATTTTCAGACATCAGGCAATGTAGGCTAGTGACGCAACCACTCAGTTAATGTAACAAACACAAGTGCGCGCTTAGGAAGAATTCAAACAGTAGCCATTAATTTTGTAAATTTAAGCCTGGTCAAAAATGGTCAAATTTGTTATTAGAGGAGAAAAACAAAATGAGGAACATACAATGAAGGAACACATGCAAACAAGAAGAGTCAGCATCGAAGGTAAGAAGAATGGAAGAATCAGTTGAGCGAGATGGACGGCCTTCCTGTTTGCTCTGTAGTAAACTAGGTTACTTGACAAGCAAAACCTACAATTTCAAAAGACTGTGAAATCGATGTGTGTGTTTGATGTATTTTAAATCAGTAAAAATAACCGCATCATCGCACCCGCGGCTGGAATGAGTCCAACTCTGCACGCGCTCGCGGATCCGATGCTGAGCGAGGGATTGCGACATCACAGAATGCTTGATATCGTCAGAGATTGTAATTACAATGCGCTCAATGTTGTTTGTAAAAAGAGCTGAGTAACATTTGCCTATTAAGGCATTTATGTGATTGTTTGGTGACTATTGCGATGCTGTTGAAGAAAGTCATAAAGTCATACGGAATTACATAGCAACTTAAAGTGATTTATACAGTTTGTGTGTTCATTGAGCATTACTGATAATTATTGTAAAGCTAATGTCAGTAAGTTAGTTTTTATTTGTTATTTATTGTGTGCAACATCTAGGTATAATAATAGTATTTGCTAATACGATAACATTAAATCTGATTGGTTTGTATTGGTGACGGCATATGTAAATTATATGCGGACCGTTAGACTTTCATTTGGACCATTGTGCGGCCCACTGGGAAAAAAGTTTGAGAACCACTGGTCTATAGTGTTTCGTCGCCATCTAATGGCCTGCCAGCAGAATACAGCATTTTTAGTCATTTTCACGGATTTGTATGAATGAGGAAAGTTTTGACAATGGTGTCATCTGTATGCAGAAAACTCAAAGGAAAATCTTCTCTGTTTTAAGCATATCGTTTTCGTGTAAACATACCCTAAGTGTCAGTTATCTCCCAATTATTTAGTTCAGTTCTCCTTTCTCTTCCTGATGCATCCATGGTTACTGATTTGATTAGAGTCCTCATTTCAGGTGTGTCCAGTACCGCTTTGTTAACATGATGTGAATGTATGTCGCTTTGTACTACAGTATGTTGAGACAGAGGCGAAAGGACTGCAACTGACAGTCCTCAGTTTACCATGTATTTAAGCCTTCTGTTTCTGTCTGGTCTTTGTCTAGTATTAGTTTACGTCAGTTTGATTGTGGTTGTATGTTTCCTTAAAACAACATTTACAATATTATTGTTGATGACACATATTGCACACCCATAGCGTCACATGAGATGTTTGGGCTGCGGGTACCTCTCATCGTCCATCTCCAGGCTGGACTCACTCTCAGAGAGCTGCCGGCACAGCGCCTCCCTTCGTTCCACCTCCCTCTGGAGCTTCCGCTGCAGGCGGATATTCTCCTCCCGCATGTGGCGCTCTTCTTCTATGTACTGAGCCCTTTTCTCTGTATCTGTAAACACAATCACAGCAATGAGTTGAGCTTATCTTTATGGTAAAGTCATATGGCAACCATGAGAAAATCAAATGAGGTCAACATGACAAAAAGCATGTGACCGTGTGAGAGTTTTAGACCAGCTGATGGAACTGTCACTTGAACATTTGTTCTTGTTTTACAACAGTCTGACATTTATTAATCATGTAATCATACATATAAATGTCATCAAGGTAGCGTTATCCATTTTTTCTGAAACTGTGAAAATGTTTTGTGATAACATATCAACATAACTTGTGACACCTCAGCTCTTACAGACATACAGGTGAGGACTTATGGGTAGAAGAATAGGATTTTATGAACCATAAAAATAAAGTGGGACAGCCTTTGCTCTCACAGACTTCACAAACACACATAAAAAGGATGAGACCACAAGTTCTCATGAAGCGTGCCCTTGAGGAGTATTTCATCAGAGTAATGTGTATTTGTTGTTAATGCACACACTGCCATCTAGTTGCCATGAACAGGAATGGTATGAAAAAAAAACATAGGGCTACAATGGTGAAAACAGGATTTGAGGAGGTTTTAAATTGGGATGTGGAGGCTAAGTGTCAAGTTCACTGGACATATTTTTGAAAGAATCTCCTATGCCCATTAAGGCTGCATTCATTTGCAAAAATTCAGTAAAAACAGTAATGTTTTGAAATATTACAATTTACAATAACTGCTTTCTATTTTAAAATTTTTAAAATTAAATTTATTCCTGTGATGGGAAAGCTGAATTTTTACACTAGACTTTGAACGTGCGGAATTTCTTCGGATGCTGTAACGGTCGTGATATGACGTCACAGTCTACAACGTCTTTTTTATAAACATGAATTCAACATATAACAAAGTAATACATTCAAAATGTAAAAATATAGAACCTACTCGACTTTACTGCAAAAATATCATGCTTTTATTTCAGCCAAGAGGTCATGCACCTTTACTCCAGTCTTCAGTCACATGATCCTTCAGAAATAATTATAAAATGCTGATTTGCTGAAAAAGTCAATTGTGCTGAAAAAGTATCATTGTTTACACAATATTTTCAAGATTCTTTGATAAATAAAAGGTTCCTAAGAACAGCATTTATTTGTACTAGAAATCTTTTGTAACCTCATAAATGTATTTCCTGTCACTTTTGATCTATTTAGTGTGTAGAAAATAAAAGTTAAATAAATAAAAGTGTGAATAAAAGTATTATTCTCTTTAAAAAGAAAACTGACTTTTGAAGAAAAGGTGAAAATGAACAATGTTTCTGAGGCAGCACAATTTATTAAAGGTAAACTATGTTACTTTTATTTGTTTAAAATTTAAGTCAACAAATTAATTTCAGTCAATACATAATCCTTATACCAAAAGGTGTTATTACCCTGATTCACTATGCAGTCCCTCCAGAAAAACGCGGAATTTTTTTGTGATTGTTGCGGGCTAAATTGCTTGATTTTGCCGCACGTTTTCTTAATGATAAGCAAGCATACTAAATCACAGAATATTTAAGTTCTCATTCTGTTTTATTTAATTAACACATGGCTCAAACTTACAAAACATTGAGTCAAACAAGTTCTGTAGCTTTACAAAAGGAGTATGAGTTTGTAGAAAGGCGCTATATAAAATAAACATATTATTAATATCCAATAACTTCTATAAAAATGAATAAAATATTTTTAAAAATGTTTGCTTCTTCCTGCCTGCTTCCGCTGCTGCTTTAACCATCCTTGGCGGTGGCAAAGTGAAAGTGGTTTTCCAGCGTCAACACGCAGTTGCATGGAGTGCAAAATATTTTGCCCCCACTGTCATGTAACACACCGGGAAACTGCTTCGCGCAGTCTTTTGCGCTTATTTTTATTGGCAAATGAGAATGATTTGTGTGCTTCATCATGGTTTCATGGTTTGCAGATGATGTTCACGTCGCGCAATTACGTCACTTCATAAGATTCCCATGGCAATAGGGGGAAAATAATGGCGCTTTAATAGTGTGAATTAAACGCAACATTTTTCAACTTTCTGCTAAGATATATGTGACTTTTTTGCAACGAAAATGCAGGGATTATGAAATCATGCTAGCCCCGCATATATTTTGCTTGCTGAAATCGGCAATTTATGCGGCGAAAGTGCGGCATATTTGAAAAAATGCGACCCCCGCATAAATATGCGGACTTTGGCTGATTATGCATGAAATCAGGCGATCGCATAATTGCGTTTTTCTGGAGGGACTGACTATGGGAAGCCTGTTATAGGCGTTTATATTTTAGACCTAGCAGGATGGTTTTCACAGGAAACTGCATACATACGTCACTCGCCCATGCATATCTACTTATATCTGTAAATAGAGAAAAGTTGCTCGGGCTACTCTGATGCATATGGGAGTGGCATTCACAACGGACAAAAAGGGCTGACATGGAGCACGCTAAATCTAGAACCACTGGGGAAATCCCCTTTAAAAAAAAACAAAAACAAAGAACAGAGGAGAGTCTGCTTGCAAAAAGACAATGCAACAGAGCTTGTAATAAATTGAGAATACTTAATAAATTAAATCATTTATCAATTTTACCAAGTGTTCTCTCAATTATAAATTGCAGTCTGACTAGTGGTTACGTTCCTTAGAGTCTTAAGCATGCGGTCATCAAGCCTCTTCCTAAACTATGGCTTTAGATCCTACAGATCCAAATAATTTTTGGCAAATATCTAAGCTACCATTTTTATCTAAAATATATTTAAAAAAAATTAGTTTAGTTAGCTTACTTCAGTTTTAACTAAAAATTATGTTTATGATAAATTCCTATCTGGTTTTAGATCAGGTCATAGCACAAAGTCCACTCTTCTTAGGGTAGCTAAAGACTGACTCTGGTAACAGTGTTGCCTTAATTTTGATACGATCGATCATCTCATTTTAGTTGAACGTTTAAGACAGTACGTGTTCATCCAAGGAACTGCTCTAAGCTGGTTTGCCTCTTACCTTCAAAACAGAACCTTTTCTGTTAAAACTGTAAACTTTTCCTCATCAATAGCTTCTATCACATGTGGGGTCCCTCAAGGTTCCATTTTGGGACCAGTGTTATTTTCATTGAATATGCTTCCTCTTGGTCCTATTTTTAAGAAATATAGCAATTTGTATCACTTTTATGCTGATGACACCCATATGTAAAATGCTGGATGAATAGTAACTTTCTCCAGTTAAATGAGAAATAAAATTATAAAATTATAATAAAATTATTATATTTGGCCCTAGTAGCTGTGCAAATAATATAACAACTAATCTAGGTCCTCTGTTATCCAATCTGAAAACATTAAAAATATGGGTTTTATCTTTGACACAGAGTTACAGTTTGACAAACAAATTAATTCAGTTGTAAAGAATAGTTTCTTTCAATTGCGAAATACTGCTAAACGCAAGTCTGTCTTATCTTTCAGTGATATGGAGAAAGTAATTCATGCTTTTATTTCTTCATGTCTTGATTACTGCAATTCTTTGTATCTGGGTGTAGGCCAGTCTTCGCGGTCATGTCTTCAGAGAGTTCAAAATGCGGCAGCAAGGTTGCGGACAAACTCAAGAAAGAGGGATCATATATCCCCTATTCTGGCCTCTTTACACTGGTTACCAGTTTATTTTAGAATAAAGTACAAGGTACTTTTGTATACTTTTAAAGCTCTGCATGGACTGGCACCTTTCTGAGCTTATAAATTTTAGTTGCTCACAGAGATCTCTTGAGATCCCAAAATCAGCTGCTCTTTGAAATTCCTCAGTCATGATTAAAAAGTAAAGGAGATTGTGCTTTTTCAGTTGCTGCTCCAAAATTGTGGAATGGTTTACCAATGTCTATCAGATCATCTACCTCTGTAAACATGTTTAAAACTCATCTTAAGACATATTTGTTTGATGAGGCCTTTGCTACTTTGTAAGGACCATTAGGTTGGATCAGAAGTTTATATTATTATTATTATCATCTTTCTCTTGTTTATATGGTATTATTTCTTTCCCACTATCTTATTATGTTTTATATTGTATTATTTCTTTCTTTGTATTTCTATTGTGTTTTATCTAATCCCTTTGAAACTGTAGAGCACTTTGGTACACACTTTATTTTTTAAGGTGCTTTATAAATAAATTTTGATTTGATTTTTGAGAATCAACACTGGGGTGGCTTTTCAGAGATGGCAAGAACTGAGGGGTTTGAATAGTTGTAAAAGCATTTGATGGCAGAGATTGCGTTTTTATTACTCAAGCGAGTAAGGCGTTTTATTGAACAGATAAATTGCCATATGTATCTCTCTAACAGAGTTCATTGTAAAGCACAATCTACTTTGAAGGGTTGTCTCATTATGGTTGTTGTAGCGCTGTGCAGGAATTTATTTAAGGAAATACCATGTCTATTAATAGGTATAGCTACAGTAACGTCTTCAAGCTAGTCAGCTTGAGATCCTTTCCATCTAAACTGGTTACATCTCTTAATCCTAGTAGTACATGCTTTATGAGCAGTAGGATAATCTCACTCACATTTCTAAATCTTTCTAAATCAATTAAAAATCTCACATTTTTTAGTTGTGAGAAAGAACCATATTCATCCACACAACCAAAACAATGTTCTTCTGCAAAATGCATGCAGTTTTGTTTTTTAACCGCTAGAAGGCCAAAAGTTACATAGTGTAGCTTTAAACTGATAAAAAAAATTTTTTTTACAAAAGACAAACATTTGCTTTGGCATATTCATTAGAGAACGAATCTGATGAACCCCATTTAATAGGCTCAATTTTTATTTCATGTTGTCAAAGAACAAAAAGTAGATCTAATGCAGTACTGGAACTTACGCTGTAGTTCTGCACTGCGGAGGTTCTTCTTCAGACGCTCCACCTCATTCTTGAGGAATCTGATGTGTCGCATCATATTCTCAGGTGAGTCAATCTCCATGGAGATGTCTCTCGGGGACGGAGGAGCAGAAACAGGCTGGTCAAGCTTCTCCTGAAGAATCCTGCAGGGGTGGAACAAAACAGACCTCTAATCTCTTCCATTTAATCTAACCACTAAAGTCAGGAAAGAAAAAACTTACAGAAATAACATTAAATGCACAATAAACCTAAAAAACACAAAAGTAGATGTTCAGCAAATGCATGTAGGGCACTTTAAATATTCAAAGTGGCTTCACTATGTTCTCAGTTACAAGGTAGCGTTTAGATTTCTGAGGTGAGCAGTTACTGAGAACAGAATAGCACTGACCTTTTTTCTGCTTCCAGTTTGTCCATGCGTTTCCATAGCCGATTCACAAGAGCCTCTTGTTCTTGCTCTAAAGTGTTTTCCAAATCGATCTTCTCACGTCTGAGCTAAAAGAAGACAAAAAGTTCAAATACATGCAAAAATTTGAAAAGGCTTGCTGAGCAAAATTTTGTGGAGTTACCTGTTCTAAGGTGAGCTGTTTGGAGATTGTGTCGTTCTCCAGCTTCTTGATCTTCTTCATCAGTTTGTTCACTTGAAACTCTTGTTCCTGCTCTAAGTGCTGCTCCAGTTCAGCTTTTTCATGTTGTAACTGAGCAAGACATGGAGAAATGTTTTTTTTTTTTTTTTTTAAATTAATATTCAGCAAAGATGCATTAAATTGATTAAAAGTGATGGTAAATACATTTATAATGTTACAAAAGATTTCTATTCCGTATAATTGCTGTTCATTTGAACTCTCTATTCATTAATCTTTAAAAATGTACCAGTTTCCTCAAAACAATATTAAGCAGAACAGCTGTTTTCAACATTGATAATAAGAAATGTTTCTTGAGCACCAAATCAGCATATTAGATATAATATAACAGATATAAGAGTACTATATAAAGTCAGTAATTGTACATTTCGGAAGTAAACGTCATGAAAATCATTGTGCTGCAGTATTTGTTTTTTCTTTTAATGAAAAACACTTTCTGATTTCCAGCCTTAGGTCAGGAGAACTTTTGGTGAATCAGAGTGCTTACAGCTGCATTTCCAACAAACTGCAACCATGACTCAACATTTACCCATCTGTGATGAAATATGTAGAGACACAGGTGACAATATGCTTTTCTGCAGCTCTCTCTTCCCCACTCTATCTCTGCCTCTTTTTCTCATGTACCACAGGAAATTGAGGACAAACAGAATTCCCTTGACTCTTAAACCATAAGAAGTTCCTTAAAAACGGCAGCGCAGAAACAGTTCCCCAAAAGAGCATGAATCACTGCCTCTAAAGTGGATGAACCTAAAGAGTGTGGTGGAACTGGAAAGGGCCTTTTGAGGAAGTTATTTCCTGGGTAGGTGAGCTCAGAAACAGCCATCTATCACTATTAACAAAGTTGTGTGTATATGTTTAATTGATTCCTAAAGGCTTGGTCAAGGCTGACGATAAATCATACTTTGAACAACATTTCCTCAGTGACTTATCGCCGAGCTCTGCACGCTATGGTGGAAAGTTTACCATCTTATTTTACTTATCAAGTGCACTACATTTGCTATGCAATATGTGCTCTTGAGAAACACTCGATGCTATGGTAAATGCGTCAAATGTAATCTATGTTAGTGGCCATTTCTTCAGTGCTGACCACAGAAAGCAAATCCCAGACACACATCGAAAGACAGCTGAGCACTTACTTGCATGAGTTTTCGAGAGAGCTCATTGGTGAGGAACTCCTCTTCCTTCTCATAGTTGACTGCTAGTGTTTCTTTCTCTTTCTGAAGGGCCTGAATCTTCTTGAACAGAGTGTTACTGATGAACTCTTCTTCTTGTTCTGCTCTCGCTTGCTAAAAAAAAAGATGTTTTAGAAAGCGCAACAAAGTTAGTCTGCAGCAACTGAAAATACATCAGTAAATGGTAATAGTTTTTTCATTAACCTTATTAGTGTTGCCAAAAATATCAATATTTCGATATATATCGATACTGAAATATCTGAAGCGATTTCAATACTCCTTTTCTGCAGTATCGATACACTAATTTCAACTGCGAGTTCTTGCCATCTCTTCTCTCCAATGGCAAAATGATACACATCTGCCTCCTCTCAGTCACTTGTATTAATTGCTCCGGTTGACTAGTGGTGTTGCATGGCCTGAATTTAAATTTGACTTATTCCCAGGTTTTGCGCTCACACTGATCTATATAAGTGGCGCGCACATAAAGCCACCTCTCAAACAGCTTGCGGGTACAAAATTTAGTTCTTTTTCATGGCTTATAGTGCTTAAAAAAGATCAAATACACACAAAATTATGATAAAATGTCTGTCTTGGCGAGTATTCACGTAAACAGTCAGTTTTGGAATGCAAGTAGTTAAGAAAGAGAACGCATGTGTAACAGTATTTTGGATCTGTGCATATAAGCTCTTTAAGTGACATCAGCCTGACACCATCATGCTGTCTGTCATGTAAATCACAGAACAAAAGACCTTGCTCTTGACTGAACAACTTTTGTAACTTTAGTTGTAAGCATTAATCTGTATTTAATTTACAATGAAGACTATCCAAGATTTTTTTTATTTTTTTTTTGTTACATTTGATTTATTTAATTTCTGTAGTATTTCTTACCCGAATAGGTTACTGCTGTTAGACCCACCTGAAAAAACATATCCATTTTTATTTAATTTGCCTCTTTATTCTATTGTATTTATTTGTGCTATCATTTGCAATTTGTTTTTTATTTTATTACTTTTTTTTTTTTTTTTTTTTTTTTTTAAAGGTACACACTGGTATCGTAAAAGGTACATATTGAAGTTACAAATTCCAGTATTGTGACAACACTAAGGCTAGGGCCCTATAAAATCTGTTTTATTTTTTCCCAAATTCTGTTTATTTTTTCCCCAAATTCATTTTTTTCCGTTTTAATTTTTCTGGATTCCGTTTTTTTTCCATTTTATTTATTTTTGACTCCATTTTAATGGTTAAATTAAATTTTGGTAATCAAAAAGCATGTCTAATTTATTGAAATAATGAATCTTGTCCAATTTACCAACAATTTAATAAAAGTTTTATTCTTTCCACTCAAATTTTATGTTTACCAAATTCTGTTTTCTGGTTCCATTTGTATTGGTTTAATTGCATTTTAATATTCAAAAAGCATGTCTAATTAATTGAATTCTTAAAAACAACAATATTAATGAATTAAAAAAATATATTTTTATGAATTTTCTTCAGAAGTTCCGTTGCGTATTTAAATTTTTCTGGCAATCAAATGAATGCATACCATTTAATTTATCTTTTAATCATGAAATTAAACTTTTTTGTCAAACAATGTGCTGCACAACAGAGCTTTACTGTTACAATTAAAACATGGGAGAAACACAGATTACTGTTTAAAATATATTTTAATAATTTATTATTAAATTAATTTATCTAAATTATACTTTACAACAGTAATATGTTTCTTTGAAGTTAAATCGAACTTTTATTTTGACGGTTTGCCAAGAGCTCTTGTGTTTCTCTCTGTTTATGACGGTAGTTTTCTCAAACGAAGCGGTTAAATGCTGATGAAGTGACTTTCAGAGCAGCTCGAGATGAATTCGAATCGTGCATTCATATAGTGAGGCGTCAGAGGACGAAAACACCGCGAGCGTCGCATGTGCTTCAGCATGCGTGCGCCTGCGCGATTGTGTGTGAGGCGGTGTGAGGTAAATGAAACTGCGTTTCCACATCATTAATTTCAGAGGCACATAGGCATGCAGGATTCATGTTTAAATAGTCTTTTTGCGGTTTAATATTCAGTCACTAGTCTATATCGCGATTTAATTTACGTGTACTGACCTGCTTTTAATTCATTCATCAAAAATTTGACAAATTCCGTGACATTCCGTGTTATATAGTAAATTCCGTTTTTATGAATGGATTCCATGATTCCGTCCGCGATTCAGTGATCGAGGAAAATATAGGGCCCTATAAGGCCGTATGTCCACCAAAGTGTTTTTAGCCAGCTGAAAACGCTAGGCGCTCTGCTTAAAACGTTATCTGTGAGCGCCTGAGAGCTCTTCAGCTACGCAGCGTTTTTTTTTTTTTTTTCAGTAGAGACGCTTTGTTGCCATGATACAGAATATCCACGGCACTGTTACTTATAACTGATTTTGCAGGAAATTTGTTTCAGACTAATAATGTTGACAATGTGGAATACTTGCTATGTATGTTTGGAGACCAGCAATATTAATTTCTCATCAACTTTGTTTCGTCCTCTGCTTGTTGATGTTGTTGTACACCAAGAATGTTGTGACAGTTGGTCGGTGTTGTATTTGTCCCGCCCCTCCTCCACTCTGATTGGACGGCTGGCAAAAAATTGACAGTGATGAGCGCAGCATTTTACTCAAAGTTGAACATTTTTCAACTCGAGGCGACCAGTAAAAAACGCCGCGCTCTCCAGCGCTTGAGCTTGAAAAAGACGCTCAGCGCCTCGTTGCGCTCCTGGCGTTTTAAAAACGTGCCGTTCCCATTGAAAACAATTGAAAAAGTATGCTAGCAGCTGGAAAAAATGCTTTGGTGGACACACAGCCTAAGAGCCAGATTTACTAAATAGAGAGCACAATTCCAAAAAAGTGCCGATGTGAGTGGAAATTTCTGCTCGTGATCTACTGAAGACACGCAAATTAAAGAACCTAGACGCAGCCGGAACACAATCTACAAAGAGCAGCGCAAATTAGCATCTGGTTTAAGACATGCTTTTTTTGGGTGGTAAATACAGGCGCAAATACCAGTAAATTGACTAGCGCAAACCTTAGTAAATCGCCTTCCATGATTCATTTAAATACTCTCCTCCCATAAATTTTGCATCTGAAAGGAAAACTCCTACAAATGCATATGCAATAAAGTCAGCTGCAAAAATAAGTGTGCCCACACCTTTTCACTGCATGTCTTTAGTAAATCCTGACAGTAGTTTTCCAAAGCCAAAAAGAGTGTTTGCGCTGACGCAAGCTGTTCGTAAATCTGGCCCTAAACCTTGTATTGCACAATGTTGGCTACAAACCCATTCCTTCATTTTGCAAGCATACGACGCATATAAAATGGTAATAAATGCTTATAAAATTGATAATGAAAGGCTGACTTTAACAAAAAGCTTTTTACTGTTTTATTCAATCACGTTGTGGTGACCATTTTAAATTGTTTTTCTGCTATTTGTACATTGTGCAGACAAGGTTGCACAATTTGCTAAAGAATGGTCACCAGAAAAGCATTTTAATAGTTTTCATACATCAAAAGCTGAATTATTTGCACGTTAAGTTTATTTTTAAAACATTTAGGGAAAGATTTACTAAACAGGGAAAATTAGTGTGAGACCGCAGTCCCATAAATGTGCAGATGGGAGTGTAAAGTTCTGTGGCTGATGAACTGACAATGCACAAATTAAAGAATACAAAGACAACAGCCTATTTCTAATGACACTCTACCAAGAGCAGGGCAAATTAGCATAGAGTCGCAAACGAGCAGAGCTGATGGTAATTGGGTGAGGGTAATTTAACAACAGATGCAGCAAATTAAAATTCCAAATAAATGAACAAGTGGAGAACATGCTCTTTCTGTTCTCAGTGGTTTCTCTTACAATAATTTTTGCATCTGACAGAGAAACTTCTACAAATGCTTATACAAAAAATGCAATAAAAATGGTGTCCACGCCCTTAAAAAAAATCCTGACAGTTTTTTTTTTTTTATTCCAAAAGAGGGTTTGTGCTGGTGCAAGCTGTCATTAATTTTGGCCATTAGAGTCTAATAAATTCTCTGTATGTTATGAAGAATTGCTTAAAGATGAGAGTCATATGGTGCTGGATCATGCTGACCTAGACCTAAAAAGACCTAAAACACTGAAGTTTGTTTCTAACTGCAGCTGCAATGTTTTAGAGAAACACAGGAGGCAGTAAAAGCTGGGCAGGAAAACAGACATCATGAATGAAGATAAATCAAAGCATTTTCTGTACAATGGTTTGGTTATAATTTAGAGCGACAAGCAAAATTCATCCGACAAAAGAGACCAATTTGCAATGCGCTCCAAAACCCACACGAGTTACATATAAGGAACTGAAAGTCTAACAGAAAATATATTTCTATAGGTGTAACTATGCAGTCATCTGCAGACCGTAACTCTGAGAGAATGGGAAGTGCATGAGGATGGAGTCTATGTACATAAAATAAAGATGAAATAAACCTGATAAAGCCGCCCAATCAGAGACCAACCGCTTTCTCACTTTTAAGTGTACACATAAACATATGATCACAACACACAAGAACAACTGTCAGATGATTATCAAATATTAACTAGGAACCAAAACAAACTGATGACAG
Organism: Chanodichthys erythropterus; assembly: GCF_024489055.1. NCBI lineage: Eukaryota > Metazoa > Chordata > Actinopteri > Cypriniformes > Xenocyprididae > Chanodichthys > Chanodichthys erythropterus. Next base: position 29,102,091 of record NC_090239.1, read on the forward strand.
ACTGTACTGTGCTTTACAGTACTGTTGTGCCAGTATATCATCAATATTTCATGCTCACAGGTTAATCAATCCATCATTCAGATGTGATGGTTACATTACGTTCTCAGCATACTACATGGTAGATTTATGTTTAACCCTATAAAGCCTACATTATCATATTTAATATGCACATTTCTAAGGCCTGTAAAATATCAACATTTCTATCATGACAACTCTCTGAAGATTGTTAGCATGGTAATGGATATGACAATGTTAATGTATTTGATCTTGGCGGGACAGGAACTTGCAGCTGCCAATATATACACAAATACAATGCTGCGAATAAGACATAGTGCTGCTGCACAAATACCATATATCAATAACCCATAGCAGATCTATACAGGTGGAGCTGGGGAAGGTGGAGGGTTTTAGAGGAACTCTGAAGTACGCTGCAACCTGCTATAGTGAATGTAACCAGCCATTTAAATGTGTGAGCAACAAGCTCATTGGCTGCAGATGTGACAGGGACCAATCAGCTTGTGCCAAGCAGTTAACGCTGTAATTATAATCAGCTTGCATTAAGACCCATCAGCCTGCGCCATCTAGAGTTTCATGACAGAACTATGTATGATCAAAACTTTGCAGAAAAGACTTGTACACAATCTACTACATCGTCTGATTGATAGTTTATAATATTTAGCAAATAAAGTTTCTAAATATGATCCACCTTCAGCTCATGGTACATGTTTTTTTTTTGCTGTGAAGTTTTTTAAATTCAAGCATAAGAATAACTTTTATATTGTTGTTGCTTACATTTCAAGATGAATATTAACTGAAGCAACCTAGGTTTACTTGATTATCCATCCTTTTTTTTTTAAAATAGAAAAATCATGTTAAAACGTGAGTATCAAATATGGATACATCAGGCTTTTGAGCAACGTTTTTTTGTACATCTATCAATCATCATCGTACTGCATTCACTGTAAAAAACAATAAGTAAAATTTAATTATTTTTCTTTTGCACACATATTTTAAATAAGTAAATTTCAAATATGGAATTAAGTAACTCTACTTAACTAAGTTAAGTAAAATTAACAAAGATATAATTAGTCATTTTAAGTTGGCCAGTAAAAGGTTGAATAATTTCTACTTAGTTGAAGTTTCTTTTGCAATACATTTTACTCAAACAATATAACACTGAATTAAACCATGCTTTTAAAGTGTATGCTTTACTAAGAAACATCTACATAATAGAAGTAACGCGGCATTTGAACACAGAGACCTCCATATTTGGTACACAATACACAATGACGGTAACATTTGATGGTTCATTTGAGTGTGAATGTGGCATTTTGAGCAGAAAATGAACTCCAAATGTCATAAAATGGCAAGTTACTAAACATAACCACAAAAGCAATGATAAGACAGTGTAAAAACAGCTGGAAAACAGTAAAATGTTTTAATTAATTTTATTAATTTATTATTTTTATTAATTATTCAAGGCCCAGTGCATGATGGGAACACCATCATTTTTACTTAATACTATGTTGATATTTACGCTTTAATTTCTACATGCTTAATTTACGTAATTGTTGCCTGAACTAACTTTTCCATGTAAAAATCACATTTGTTTTTTCTGTAGTATTTACTTCACCATAAAATAATTTTCAGTGTTGCATTATATGTTTCGCCCCCACAATTACAACTACAGAGCTTTGATAAAAAAATAAAGCATTTTAAAATAATCTCATTCAATAAGACATATTCATAGGAGCTATAGAGTAACAACTGATATTTATAAGCATTTTAAATAGCCTGCAATACTATTATAAAGATCTTGTTGATTTACAATACAAGCTATCATCATTTTTATTTATTTTTTGACAATATAAATAGCAACATCTGCACCAAATTGCAAGTTTTTGCTCAGTTTGGGCCTCTGAATAAAATTGAGGTGTTTCTTTCCTATTCATATAAAAGCCTGATGTATCAAATATGATACCAAACATAAAACACATATGAAAACATTTTTGATTGTATAATATTTTCTCTAAAATGTTAAATAAATTGTTCCATTTAAAAAAAAAAAAAAAAAAAAAAAAAAAAAGTAACTTATTTCATAAGCTTTAGTCAGCTTTAAGCCTACAGGGTTAAATTGTACTACTTTATATATTAATGGTCAAATTATCAACAAGAGGGCAGATGACTCATTACGTGCTTACAGCATCTACTGTACGTCACTGTAGTGTCTCTTAAAAAAATAAGACCAAGTTTCAACGAACCGTGTATTTTATACTACTTTTGTTAACTATTTATATAGATATTCATTTAAATGAAATTAGTTATATATCAAAATGAGGCTGACATTCCCAGAGTAACGTTAATTACCATCCAGAATAACTTAACTGCTAGCTTATGCTAAGACTCACATTTCACTGACAGTTTCGTAGACTCTAAACACAACTAAAACTTCAGCAGTCAATAAATGTGGACTAAATGGTGCTTGTTTAGTAAATTATTTTTTAAAATAAGACATAACGGAAAACAGGGGACAATAAAAGCTAATCATTAGCACATTAGCTATAGTGACGCGTAAATTGACCGTACTGTAAATGAGTTCAGCAACACACTCGTTATGATTAGTGTTTGCTTCCATATGCATTCAGGTAAATAAGTAACTTATTATTTGTAAAAACAGTTGTGAAGGACTCACTATGGTGACACTGGCTTTGCGCAAGTCTCTATTCTCCTCCTGCAGAGCTTTACATTTCAATTTAAACGTCTCGAGCTCGATCTTCAACACTTTGTTCTCTTGCTGTAAAGAGGCCAGGCGGTTCGACAACTCCTCTAGACGGAATGAAGAGATGAGGATGGAGGAGGACGAGGATGAGGAGCAATGAGGGGTAGCTCCGTCAGTGTCGCTCTCACTCGCACTATCCGCCATCATTGAGCATCAGCGTGTGTGAGTCAGTGAGAGGATGAGGAATGATATACTGCTGTAGAACCCCACAGCGACCCCTACTGATTTGATTCATTACAGCGCATCGGTTCGTACTGGAAATGGGCGGGGTTTAGAGTTCAGGCACACAATAATTCTGAACTTTTTAATGTGTATTTCCAAATCAGAGGTTCGTAATATCCTTAAACAGTCGTACATTTTCTCTTAGACTTTTGCTGAAGCAGCACGCATACATCGTCATCATGTGCAAGCTGTTCATTTTCTCATCGCTGATAAGGTTGGACCAATCACAATGGTTTGTGGCTACTGGATAAGCCAGATTTTAAAAATAAATATATAGATAGCCTATAATCTTTTTTTAAAACTGAAAATTTGATGTTTATCTGCTTACCCCCAGGGCATCCAAGATGTCGGTGACTTTGTTTCTTCAGTAGAATATAAATGATGATTTTTAACTCCAACCGTTGCCATCTGTCAGTCATATAATGCATGTGAATGGGAACTCCATCTGTAAGAGAACACGACAGACAAGTCCAAATTAAACCTTGTGACGACACATTGATGTCATAAGACATGAAACGATTGCTTTGTGCGAGAAACCGAATAGTATTTATATCATTTATGTGTTTTTTGATCTCACTAACTGGATGCTGAACGCAGTTGGACATAGTGGTGTTTTAGAGGTAAAAAATGATATAAATACTGTTCGGTTTCTCACACAAACCTATCGTTTTGTGTCTTAGGACATCAGTGTGTCGTCACGAGCAGCAGGGTTTAATTAGGATTTGTGTTTTTTTTTTACTCTTATAGATGGAGTTCCCATTGACACGCATTATACGGCTGAAAGACCGCAACGGTTGGACTTAAAAATCATAATTTGTGTTTTACTGAAGAAACAAAGTCACCTACATCTTGGATGCCCTGGGGCAAACAGATAAACATCAAATTTTCATTTTTGGGTGAACAATCCCTTTAAAGTCCCCCTGAAATCAAAACTTAAAGCTGCAGTCCGCTATTTTTCCTCTTTGTCGCCATCTCTTGTTTGAAACCTGCGATTGCAGTCATATGCGGAACAGTTATCTGTACATGCGTTGTGCCTCGGCACAGCTCGTCAGCGCAGATGAATCTAATGCTTGCTTACTTCAGAATCACAGATTCTACATCTTGAAAGTATGACCAATATAAGAATTTTCACTGGAAAATATCATCTGAAAAAGTAAGTAACGTCTGCCACTTTTGTTCTGACCAACAGAAAAAAAAAGCATTAGGCCTACAATAAATTGCACTGCCAACGACGATTAAATCTAACGATCGCTTAGCTCGGATCATGCCAAACTGTTCAAATTATTATTACTGTTATATTGTTCTCAAATTGTTAATGTTAACAACATCAGCATTGCTATGACAATAGTTGCCAATAGTTCCCAAATGACGCACTATACACTATGCACTTATACACTATGTACTTGTGCACTATGCACATTGTATAAGGTTATTTCGTCATTTAACATCGGCTGTACTTTAATTTAACATTGATGTACTTTTTCTTTTTGGAATTTTCTTTGTGAACACACTACTCGCACTATTTATAATTAAAAACGTCATAGAATAGTGCATAAGTACGCAAATTGGGACGCACCATATGTGTATATTAGCGTTACCAGTAGATTTCAATTTCTGTAGCCACTCCGCAGTCCAAAGACTTTTGCTTAGGTGTGAATCTCCAGTTGTCATTGATGATTGTCATTTGTACTTTTCTGGATTATAATCCACCATCAAAATGATAAGATTAATTATTTCAGATGCTGTGAGAACAGGCTATAAATTATCGACTAGCCTGGACGGGACTCCTTCCTTTCTGTTTATGGACGTGACGTAATGACGCACACAGATGAACGGCTGCATGCTCAAATTTCCCACGGAAATCCACCATGTCGCTCTTATCATAAAACATTATTATACAAGCTTACCGTTGTGAATCGAGCTAAGGTAATGAGATAGTTTTGAACACTGGCTGGTTATGTACTTGCT